>NC_029772.3:92479677-92498938 GCF_000817695.3 Arachis duranensis | reverse complement strand
TCCGACCTCCCAAATTTGATAAGCTTTCGGCCAGAATAGACCAACAGATGATCGGAGAATTCTGTTCTCAGGCTTGTCAACAATTCTCTGTATATATTCAGATCTCCCTGTTCTGGATATTATAAATGATCATTACAGGGGGCGGGTAATTCTAGAAAATGTGTACATAAGCTATTATGCATGCAACAATGTAATTAAGCTTTTATTTTGCATGTTGTGGTTACCCGAGAATAATTGTACATAAATCATCCTTTTCCTTTTCTCCTTTCGCAGTTCGGTTGTACACTTTGTACATGCCTATTTGGGCTGCTATCTACGTTCTAATGCATGTGATAAAAATTGTTGCAGAGTTTCTGATTAAGTATACTGATCTGAGCTTTATCTCGTGTCCTTTTTATTTTACCCTTTTCTGATTTTATATTTGCTTAGCATAATAAGCAACCATATAACAATGTGTGCGTATACATTGGTTAGTGAAATGTGTAGATTTATCCCTTTTTTTCCCCTTTGGATGGGTATATTTGATGCTTCTAGATTGACGAGATTATAAAGAAAAAAAAGCTCATTACTTCTACAAAGTTAGGGCCGCAAATTCTAGAAAATATATAAATTCAGTGTTTTAAATCCTAAATAGTTACTTAGCACAGTAATCAAAGGAGAAAAATAAAAAGTTTAAAAGTCTCATTTATAAAGACTAACTCAACCAAGATAGCACTTACAAATGTATAAAAATTACAAATAAAGGAAAAATGGTGGTTATAAATAGCAAGAAATAACCTGCAGAATGGGTGAACCAAGGATTACCATAAAGCTATTATTAAGAAAAACAAAGGTAGGGATAGAGAGGATTAATAACAATAAGTAAGCAGTGTCACTCTTGCACATAGCTCAATGTTGCTCAGCATTCAGCTATGATATAACAAAAAAAAACTTGGATTAATTAGAGGTGTAAAATGTACTAGTTTTCCCCAAAGAAGAGAGGAAAAAAATTGCTCTTAAGTTTATTGAAATTTGGAAACATTTACAGCAAAGCACATAAGGCAAATGCCAATATTCTAAAGCTATTTGTGAGAGATCAAATATGCAAGATACTTTTGCACGTTGCGGCCATAAACTTTTCTGCACACTTGAATATATCAGAAAACAAATCATGAACATCATCAAATATTACAGACAACCAAAACAAGCAACTAGACAAAATTAATAGAATGGATTTTAATCAGCAGGGTTTTACACTCTGCTACCTTTGGATGACGATGGGGCTTTAGGCGCAGAAGCAGCCTATAAGTTACTGTCGGCATTGTTGTTGTTTGATACTTGAAGAAAAATATGCAACTCATGGAAGCTCAGATGCCTGATCAAGGTTTGAAGCTCGCCTTCTAAGCAAGGGCTCCAAACGAAATGAAGGAATTACACGCTTCCACCTTTTAGTTTCATTTATATCACTCCATGCCTGTACTATTATTTCAATGTTGAATCCTGGACCTGTAAGTTAGAAAAAGAGTGAACAAATGTATATATATGAACATATACCATTAAAAAGCTAGCTACAAAGTAGAAAGTATGTAGTTATCATGAAAACAAACCATCTGCTGCAGCATTATTTGAACAGTGATCCTTCAACGTCGAAGATATATCCGATGAAGAAGCTCCAGCAAGTTCAAACTTCTCAGCTGCTACTCCCAGTGTTTCATTCCATGATGGTGAACCTATTTTGAATTCTACAATGGAGCGTTCATATAGCATGGTACCCCATAGAAGATTAATTAGAGCTTTCATATTTGCCTGCTGTGTAGCAACTTCCTCTGAGGATATATTTTTGGCAAGTACATGCAACCCCATGTATTGTAGATGTCTTCTTGCATTCTTTGAACTAAAGGCTTTACTCAAGTATTTCTTCCCCCCTGATGCTTCAAATATCTGCATTCCTTTCTCTATATTATCCTCAGCATCGTTGTAAAGCTGAAGAACCTCGGTGGATGACCATGTTTGTAGATCGACATTACTACTGAGAGCATGATACCAAGAAAGTTTTGCTTGCTCAAACTGCTGCTGCCCTAGTGCTAGGAATGCTTCATAAAAATCCGGCTTGATTTGAATGGCAGCTACATATTTTTCTCCCGCATCAGAAAATTCACCCTTTGCCCATTCATAACAGCTCATGATTCGTTCGCATATGTTCTGTTTAGAAAAATCATCTGTTAAATATACTTTCTTCCTTGCCCTTGATGCAAGCACATTTCCCCAGTGGAACAATGCTAGAGCACTCATCTCTTGGAACTTATCTCCTGCCATGTTAAATAAGTCTTGTGCTTCATTACATGTAACAGTCTCCTCCAAAGCCTCGGAATAGAATTTCATCCCAAGGTCATGAAAATCCGGATATCTGTCAGATTCAAATCCAAGATGGTTCTTGAATAGCTTGGCAAATTGAACTATCCAATCCTCAATGCAAGATGAGCCAACAATTTTCTTTGGTTTTACCTCACAACTTTCATCAGGTACATCAACCACAACAGCCTTTTTCCCCACCTTTACTTTGAGCCTTTCAAAGAATTGATCCTGCTCAGGAGCAGCTGCTATTATATACAACCGGATAGAACTCTCGGATCCTGTTTCAGCCCATCTTAACTCATCATCACAAGTGATTGTAACCAAATCACCTTCATGGTCCCTGTATTTGACAAGAATGGGTCCTAGGCCTGGGAACCGATCATAAATAGTTTCTCTTAGCTGCAAGAAGCTGCAATGAGCAGGTAGTTGAGCGCATCTTATATCCTCGCCAAAAACAAATTTTACTGCTTTCTTGGGTAGATCATCTGTTCTATCATTACTCTTCACCTCTATAACCTCCTTAATGTCATCCTTCTTCTCCTCAATTTTGTCCTTAGCCTTCTTCTTTTTGGATTTGTTTGTCTTCTTCTCAACAACAATGTCATCAGCCTTATCCTCTGCAGATTCCTTCTTGTCTTGCTTTTCTACAATTTTGTTATCAGGAGCCTTCTCCTCCTGTTTATTGCTCTTTTTCTTGCGCCCCTTCTCTTTCACCACGTTTTCTTGCGGCACAACATTAATCGGTTCAACATAGTCTGGAGGCAATTCAATTACTGAACCATTTACTCTTAACCCTTTCTTCTCAAGTGCAATTTTCACCTTTTCCGAGATCTCCAACGCCGTGGCATTATTTGGATCCGTCTCCACAACAGCATTAACATCCTTCAGAGCTAAATCCAGCCTATTTAAAGCCTCATAACACCTTGCCCTCTTCAACAGAGCTTTGCTATATCTTGGTGTTACCTCAAGAGCCAAATCGCATTCGCGAATCGCCCTCGGGTACTGGCTGCGTCCCATCTGCATGTAGCATGCAGCCATGTTACTCCTCAGATATGACACATCTGCATGATTCCTTGGTAACAATTTGAGAGCTTTCTCATATTTCACCAATGCCCCTCTAAGGTCCCTCCTTTGGAACAGTTTGTTCCCCTCATCCTTCAACTCCTGAGACATGGATATAGATGAGGCCGGATCACTCTCATATTCGTTGGTGCTGCTGCTCTCTCCCACTTGCCCTTGATCCTCACCTTGATTTCCACCATCTTCACTTGTTTCTCCTACTTGCTTCTTTTTCTTCCCCATTTTCAACCCAGCAATCCAACAGTAGAGAAACTAATCCAAGCAATCACCTTTCTTATACAGCAATATCCAAAACCTCAATCCAATCAACCCTATAAGCAAGAACGATAGCTAACTCCCTTCTCAAAAATAACTAAAACTTCATATGTTACCAACTTGGCAGAATAACCAAAAGCCAAGGAAACATTTTAAACGATACAAAAAAGGGAGAAAAAAAAACTTTATATAACAACCAAATTAATCAACTTCATATGTATATACATAGCAATACACAAAATGGAAGGTACAATGAAGATGAATGAAAAAAAATTAATTAAAAAAAGATATTCCCTAAATGCCAGTGGCTGGAATTGAGGAAACAACCTCAGAATCTCAAAGTTGTGCTCTTACCGTAATGGCATGAATCCTGGAATCTGAAAAAAACAAACGCATTCTTCTCTCCAAATCAGGATTTGTTTCTCCGCAAACACAAATCCCAACTTAGAGAGGAACAAGGACAAAAAAAAACAGGGATTTGAAGATGAAGGAGATTGAGCTATCTTGTCTCGTAAGAAGAGGGAAAAAAAACAAGGACCCAGATTTTGGCAATGGGAAAAGCTTCAAATTTTGGAAGGGAGAGAGAAAGACAAGGACATAGGAGAATCGTAAGAGAAACCAGACATGTTGCGATGTTTTTGTTGTAAATGCAATAAGGAATGATTTTTGTTTTGCTTTTTTCACATTCTTGACGTTAACGCCACACACAAAAGATGTGGAGAATAATAATATTTAATCATATAATTGCAATTTGTTATCTGCACTCAGATTCTGAAACTCACTCCTCAATCTTTTTCCTTTTTTTTTTCTTTTCCTTTTTTATTCCCTATTAATTACTACTACTTCTATTTTAAAATAATAATAATAATGGTCGTAATCTTTTATTCTAATATTTGAATAAGACTGTAATTAATATAATATTATCTTAAACCATATTTGTTATGAAATATAAAAGGAATAATAGATTAAACATGTGATAGTTGTCAATGACAATGAATAACAGTTCAAATGACATTATTTTTCCATACTCAATTAAGAAGTTGCATGTTCGAATCTCCTATCTTTGATTAAAAAAAAAAAACAAACAAACGTGTGATAGTTGACGTTACGAAGAAAAAATCCAAAACAAAAGATGGATAATAATGCCAAATAAATGTTATAGATATTCTTATGCTTAGTTTCTCTGTTTTATTTTTGGTGATGAAAGAGACATGGATCACTCAATCTCAATCATAAAGCGAATGATTGTATTTTTCTCCTGAAATTTGTATTAATGGGCAATAATGCTTTAATAATGTATTCATTAAGTTCCAATCTAGTTTTGCTATGATTGATTTTCAGACAAAATAATATATATTTGGCTATGCACCACATATCATTTCGTTAAAGTATCAACCATCATTTGATTAATTGCGGCTTGATTTCAGCTAAATAGAATTACGTATTTAATTATTATTTTTTATATAGAAATATTATTTTAATAATTAAAAGCAACTTGAAATTAATAATTATTGGAAGTGGATTAAAATTAGCTCTTATATTTTATTATTAAAATAACATTTTCCTTTTTAAATATCTAAATTACTGTTGTATTTTTCGAGCCTATATTTGTTTTATTATTCTTATGTTTTTGTGTGATTTCATTTTAACACTTAAATAATTAAATTTTTATCTTTTTAAGTTTTATTACTAATTATCAACAAAATATCCATTCTTGGATGTTTAAATAACTTAGTAAACTCAAGCTCTTAAAATAAAAGCTCGAATGAATCTAAATTTAAAAACTTATGTTTAGGGTTAAAATGACTATAAATAAATAGATATTAGAAAGTTACGAAAAACACTTTTTTTTAATTTATCATTTTTTGAATATAAATTATTAGACTTTTATGTATTTATTAGAAAGATTCTGAATTAACTATAGCCATATTGTGTTGGGGAAAAAAAGGAAAAAGGAAATTCTTTTGGTGGAACCCAACCAACCACAACTTTATAAAAAGTGCAAAACCATGTGAAGACTCTGAGCAAGGAATAAAAGGCAAGTCATCTTCTGACTTCTACCAAGTTGGTTAGTTAGTTAAAGGGACGCGTTTTGCCACGCCCAACTTGGATAAATTGAACTAATTTGAGTTAGTTGAGTAGTTAATTTATTCATCTATTTAAATAAGTATAAGGAATTTAAATTCTATTTTGTGTATGCAGCAATCTATTAGTCAATAATAGATCCTTAAAAAAGCTAAGATCTGTGACGGATTAATCTTTAACCAAAAAAATTGGATCAATTGATGTAACAATTTGACGTCTAAGATGTATCCAAATAGTAATGTTGAAGAGAATAAACCAGTGAATTAGGATAACAAGATTATCTTTAACTAGATAAAAGTTGTGATTAAAGCTATGTTCTACTGTTTGGTTTGTTTGTTTTGTTTGTAATTGTCCTGAATTGTGTTCTTTGTAGGTGGAGTTTTTTTGAGTAAATTTCGAAAAGAAAAGAGAACATGTGCCTTGCTTTGCTTCCTTATATACCTATAAGTAAAGAACAACATTTTTGTAAATTGTTAGTCCATACAAAAATATATGCACAGCTAGCAGATAGATTTGCCAAACCGCAACCCAACCTGTTTAATCCACAAATTAAATAGTACAACCCATTCAAAATATGATTAAGAAATTTATAGATTTAAATAGTGTGGATTTTGATTTAAACAAGTCATCTTAGATATTGCCATATGAATAATGAATACCAAGCTGTATATTCAATACACTTTGGAGTTTGGAACATACCTAATTGTTATGAAAAAGGAATCATATTCATCAATTGTTTATGCTGAACAATAATATGATTAATACCCAAAACAAAAAATAACAAGAAAAAATGTATATTAACATCATCCTGCTACTGACATAAACTGATCTTGATTTATTATTGTTGTATATAATCAGTTTGTTGCTACTGAGGAGGAGCAGAGTCCAACATAGCAAGGTACTGAGTGATGGCTTCTCCTTCAATGTTGACTTCAATGTCATAGTCAGCCAATGCATCTGAGCTTGCTATGTCTGCAGATATCTCATCTTCCATCTCCACATCTCTCTCTGAATCTGATGATGATGATGATGATGATGCACCTTCACCTTCTCCTTCTCCTTCACCACCATCATTATTTTTATTCACATCTTGGTTCTCAACATCAGAACCAGCAACATTGTGTGATGCTGATGCTGATGCTGATGCTGATGAGTCTGCTGCTGCCTCAGATTGTGGCATCATCAGCCTTTGCATGATTTCATCTGGGGTCCCACCACCCTCAACAGCAGCAACCACTGCTAATAAAAAAGTATAGTGAATTAGTGATTACATTATATATATCAAAACTATATGACTATTCATTTAGTAAACTACTTTAGTACCTCTTGATCTCTCAAATCCCATCTGCACATATCTCTCAATTTCAGAATTGGTGTCCTGTTTTTGTTTTTTTCTTTTCTTTGACTCAATATAATCCTTCATGATAACAACAGTTATTACTTATTAGTAAGACTAAGACATGATGTGGTTAGTTAGTAAGTAATGGTAATTAACCTGTAAATTAGAATTGGTCTCAGGTTTTGTGAGATCATCTAATGCTTTGTCACTGTCATTCTCATTTCTTCTAAGTGCTTCAGCTGCAAGCTCCCTCTCAAACCTGCCACAATTGTAATTAGCAACAGCAAATTTCGAGAAAACAAAGCTGAAAACGAATGATAATTTTCTGACCCAATAGAGACTAATTCATCCAATCTTGGAAGATCAACAGGCTTCTTCAGAGGAGTCACCCCATACTGCTTTTGTTCCCTGACAGATTCACCAACATAATCAGAAAGAATCGGTACAAGTTTATAGTACTAAATAATAATAATAATAATAATAATAATAAAGATCAAGTTAAGTGTAAGTTTAACCAACCAAATCTCGTTCCTTCTTTGGATATCTTCCATCTGCTTTTGCCTCTTCTTGGCCTTCTCCTCAAGAAGAAGATCAATGGCTCCCCCAACATCTTGATTGGTCATTCGCAATGCTCGCTTCGCATTAACCTCTTTGAAGCCCATTTGCATAACAGCTGATAAAGTTTCATCAGACACTTGTAGCTGCAAAACATAATCAAACAAGTAAGCCAATACATGTCCAAATTCTCAATTATAATTATAAATTCATCTCAAGTCCCAATAAGCCTTCTTCATACCCGAGCAAATTTTGCTTTTGCAGAAGTCAATGCTACTCTTGCTTTCTCAAACTGTCCACTATGATAAGCCACCACTCCCTCAAGAAGCTCCAATCTCAAATGCCTATATATACAACAAACTCATAAGCATTAATAGTCTTCTCTAAGCAGCAATTAAGAAGAAGGAGATCAGAGTTTAATGGCTCACAATGCAAGTTCTGGAAAGCGACCACCCTGCAAGAGCCTGAGGCGGAGCAAGTTCTTGCCATGAGCACGCTCTAGTCCCTCTCTAGCCATTTCGAGTCGCTTTCCTGCTTCCGAAAGCGAACTTATGTCACGCAACATAAAGTAACACCACACCATGTTTATTTGCAGAATGGGTACATTATCAATAAGCTGAAACCAAGAAAAACACACAATTGTTAATTATATTCAAACAAGTTGAATTCATTATACACAGTGCCTCAAATAATTCTCATACATAGACCAACAAATTCAAGTCTAGAGTTTAGTGTGAAAAGTAAAGAGTTTTCCAACAAGTGATAGAATAGAATGTATCACTGACCTCAAGGACTTTTGAATCACAGAGAGAAAATGCTTCCTGCAATAACAGTGATCAGAATTATTGATAACATGCTTTGAAAAAACACATCTGAAAATGATAGATATCAAATTTTCTTAACTAACCTCTCCCATAGAGAGAACTTCAAGTGCATCTTTGTAGTTTCCTTGTCTAATAAGGCGCTTTCCATTTGCATCAAGCATTAGTCCCATCATCACAGCCCTGCCAGCCAAACCCAAAAAGATAACAACAGAATTGTTTCAAGTTTATTATGCATGGTTGCTTAATTATACCTCTGATCAGTCTCAGAACCAAGTTGCACTTTCTTTCCACTTTGATCTTCAACTTCAATGTTGAAGTCTTCAACAGGTAATGATCCATCAGCATGCCTTCCAGCAAGTGCAGTAGCAGCAGCCCTTGTTGCAAGTAATAAATTTTAGATAAAAGAGCCACAAAGATTCAATATTTAACAAAACCAACCATACAAAAAAAAAAGTGATCAAATCAGTCACTCACTAGTATAAAATACATGATCCAATACAACGGTAGAAACTCAAAAGCAGTCGACTTCACGTGAAGTTGATACTGAGAATTGTTAGATGATTTGACTGATTTAACTAAATTTTCATCTAACAACTCTCAGATATCAATTTTACGTGAAGTCGACTTCACTTCAGTTTTCACCCAATACAAAATATAAATTAAAAATGAGTTAAATAATACACGTACTTGAGCCTGGAAAGCCTGCGAGATCGTTCCTCTTCGGCCATGATTTGATTCTTGATGGATTGTCCTTCTTCAACAGAGATACGAGTGGATAGAATCTTAGCGTTGTTCTTGATACCCAATTGAGTCAAACTGCGGGTGGGGTCATCAGGATCCTTGAGGATTCTGCCGGCGCAGATGAGGTTGATGGAGTGAGGGTTGCAATTTGATCGCTTTGCAACTTCTTCACGGAGCATGGGAATGTTCCAGTTGTCAAGTTCAACATCTAAAACTCCAACCCATGTTCCACCAATTCGGAGTTTCTCCATGGCATCAAACACTGGACTACTTCGGAGACTCGTAGGTTATTATTCTATTTATAGGTGCAACACGTGGACCCATATCACCACAAATTCAACTTCTTCAATCTTGTTATGAAAGAAAGCTTCCTTTGCAATTAAGGTTGGTTCATTGTATTTTACTAGGGTTTTTAAATTTTAATTAAATGAATTCTGTTAATTAAAAAGGTCATCAATAAGTTAATTAAAACAAACTTAAAAAAGATTTTTCAGAATATCTTTAAAATAAAAAAGGTAATTTACACAAATAAATCATTTAAAAATCAATATTGTACTAATATTTTAAAGTGAATTACCTTCTATGTAAATCGAAATAATTAGACTTCATTTATACATTTTAAAGGTAAATCAAATTTATTGTATATATTATATCAATAATAAATTGAATATAATATCAATAATAAATTGAATTGATTTGATTTACTATTTTTGCAACATATACATATAAATCGAATACTTTTTACCTTTAAGTTAATTATTTATTTATTCTATATTAACTTTAAAATATAAATGTCAATAAAAAATTATTCCATTTGAATGTAAATAAAATATCAAAAAAATCAAAACGAATAAAAATAGAAATATAATTTTTGTGTTTTAGTTCAAATTTTAAAAAATCTACATTTTTATAAACTTATTAATTTAAAATGAAATAATATATGATTTTTAAAAATTAATTTTTAACTCATTAGCATTTAAAAAATCATTACTGAGATTTTTGATGTTAAAAAAATTAATATTAAATATAATCCTCTAAGATGATATAGAAGTTAAAATTTAAATTTTTTAGAGTTAGAAGTAACAGATAGTTATACAATATAAAATGACAAATTATATTTATACAATATGTAATTCGAAAAATAATTAAAATATCATATCAATCAAATTATCATTTAATTTGTGAAATTAAATATAGAACTTATTGCTTTAATAACGTTACTTCTAACTCAAACATGAATTTTTTTTAGAGCATAACAGTATCAAAATATAAGTTTTATACTTAATTTCACAAATTAAATGAGTCAAAAAATATTTTTTAATTAATTTTTAGAAATCGTTTATTGTTTCATTTTAGATTTTTTAGAATTTAAACTAAAACACAAAAATTAAATTTTTATTCTTATTCGTTTTGAGTGTTTTGATATTTTATTTAAATTTAAGTGGGAATATTTTTTATTGACATTTATGTTTTAAAGTCAATAATCTATATCAGTACTAAATCAAATTAACTAGATTCGATTTATATGTATAGTAGATCGAATTAACTTAATTCGATTTATTATGTTGTACTTCGAATTTTTTCTCTAATAAATCGAATCCAATTAATTCGATTTATCCAATTTAATTGATTCAATTTATATAAAGATAAATTCGAACATATATGTAAACTATTTTATTTTAGAATATTAATATAATATTGATTCACAATTAATTTGTTTGTGTGATTTATTCTGATAAAAATATAGGTTTTTGATTGGTACTAATAAAAATAATATAAATATAATAATTAAAATATTAGCATAGTAAATAATTTAACTAAATATCTTATATTATTTAATAATTTTTAATTATTATTCTTATATAAGATATTTTTATATGAATAATTAAGATGGTTATTTTTAGAAGAGAAATTATAGCATTTGTTACAAAGAAGATAGATGGAATTTTGAATGGAAGAAGTTGACATTTTCAAAGTTTGCAGTAATATCTAATCTGTTAGAATAATATATTTTCTTCAATCAATAATTTTAAAAGTAAAATTTTTAAATTTTTAAATTTGTCCACTAGCAAACTAATAGATAAGTAAAGATTAAGAGAGAAAAATAAAATATTAATTGGAAACATTTTTGAGAAAGTAGAATGTGAATGAATGGCACCAAGCGGCGGCACCAAGCGGAAGGCGAAGAAGAAATCCCACCACCACCTGAACCGCCCGAACCGGCCCAACCTGGCGGCGATAATCTCGGCAGTGACAGCCACCGCGAACTCCTTCCTCTCCCAAAACGACCTGACCCTTCTTCCCTTCCAAACCCTCGCACTCGAATCCCTAATCGCATCCACATCCCACTCTCTCTCCACATTCCTTTCTCTCCTTCCCAAACCCTTCGACCCTCTCTCTCTCCCACCTTCACTACCTCCCCCGCAAGCCCAATGCTGGTTTCGCCGCTTCCTCTCCGCCGCCAACACCGATTCGCGCTGGCTCCATGCATTTCGCATGTCCCAGCCTTCCTTCTCTCAACTCCTCGACCAACTCTCCCCTTCCCTCCGCTCCGCGCTTCCCCAAATCGCCCCCGATTGCGCCCTAGCCGCCGCCATTTTCCGACTGGCCCATGGCGCCTCCTACGCCGCCGTGGCGCGCCGCTTCGGGATCTCCCTCGCCGAGTCCTGCCGCGCTTTCTTCGCGGTCTGCAAGGCCGTGACTAATAAACTAGGGCACCTCTTCGAGCTACGCACTGATTCCGACAGGGTTGTGGTGGGTTTCGGGTGGAGCTCGGTCCCCAATTGTGTGGGCGTTCTGGGGTTGGATAAATTCGCGATTGAAAGCAAAATTTTGGGTGAAGATGGGTTCTTGATGGTTCAGGCATTGGTGGATTCCGAAGGTAGGTTCTTGGATGTTTCAGCTGGGTGGCCTAGTACGTTGAAACCCGAAACTGTTTTGCGTCAGAGTAAGCTCTTTCTTGAGGTTGAGGAATCCAGAGAGTTGTTGCAAGGGCCATCTTTTAAGCTCAGTGATGGTAGTTTGATTCCTCAGTATGTGTTGGGGGATTCGTGTTATCCCCTTTTGCCATGGCTTTTAACACCTTATAATAGGGTGAATGAGGAAGATAGTTTTGGTTCTGCTGAAAGAGCATTCAACTGTGCACACGCACGTGCAATGGGGTTGGTTGGTGATGCCTTTGGGAGGCTAAGGGTTAGGTGGCAGATCCTTTCGGATTTAAGGAAGTGGAAAGGGGAGTGTGTTGAGTATTTGCCTTATGTGATTGTGACTTGCTGTTTGCTGCATAATTTCTTGATTAAGTGTAACGAGCCAATGCCTGTTAAAGAAGTCACAATTGTGGAAAAGGAAAGAGCGGATGATGTTGCTTCTGATGGAGTGGTGGATGAGAATGCAATGAGGATAAGGGATGCACTTGCCATGCATTTTAGTAGGGAGAGCTTGAGAGGATGAATCAATGAAAAGACTCGTGTCTGTAAAACCTTGTAGGGGCTACCACTTCCGTTAAGTTTGTTGGCTTTCAATGCCCTTTTTATGTGTCACATTTTTGTCATGTATACCACGTGCAGTTTTGATGTACCAATCACAATCAACTGTGATACTGCTTTTCTAGTTAGGGTAGTTTAGCAGCACACCAAGTACAAAACACGCTTTCTTGTTATTGAGGCTTTGTACTACCAAGAATGTAAAAGTATGAAACTCTTCTTTTCAGTAGCCAAGATGGTTGTGTCTGTCTGCAAAGTTTTTGTTTCGAAAAGTTCAAGCAATTACATCCTTTGCAGAACGATAATATTCGTAAAAAGAGAAGGTACCGAAGTAACTGAACTTATTTTTCCAGTCAAAAACAGTATGAGAAGCAATAATATTTAATAGTAGCTGGTTTATCAGTATGTACAAAAATGATCATATGAGGACAAATTCCCAGAAAGGGAAAGATCTTGGACAAAAAATGAAAATTCAACACTCTACATCTCTGAGAACACAGCAAAATCATGTGATAAATGATAAATCTTCATCCTGTGTTGCTTCACATGGTTGAATTCATTGCAATGCTTAATTAGATTAATTCATCATTAACTTTGAAGCTTAGTTGATGAACGCTTTGTTGCACAGTTCCAAAAGCAAGATAACAAACTTCCCATGCCTTCACGTGCTGTACTGCTTTCTCTTCTTTGTATAACTTTAATAAACTCATCAGCACTCAAGTTTCCATCCCGGTTAGCATCAAAAACATGAAAAATTATGTCAGCAACTGCATCTGTAATAGTGATGCCACATACCTGCATCAATTTAACATTAGCCATAAGATGTTTCTGTTCATTCATCATTGGAAATGCTCGATACTCAGTATAAAAGGGAGTTTTTAGTACCTGTGATGCTGCTCTCTGAAAATCAGATTTTGTCAACTCTCCACTAATTTGCCCATAGCTGAATATGGCTAGGGAGAAGAATTCCAACTGCTTGCGCAATTCTGCAAAGGCTTCAAACTCTTGAAATGTGATTTTTATGTTTCTGAGATGCGAATCATCATTCATTTCCTCCACCCTATCCAACAGTTTGTTTATATGATTGATATCAGCAGCTGCAACCAAGGAAAGTGCGAAATCTTTGGCTGAAATTGTTCCTTTTCTGTTGTAGTCATAGTGAGCAAACTCCAACTTCAAGATCTGCAAAGCAAAATCGTATGTTGCGAAATGCAAGGTGTTTCTTGCTAATCACAAAAAGTTCTTAGCAGTCCAAATAAAAAACTTTCAGAATGTGCTGTGAAATCGTATTATGATCAGCATACATACCTCTTCATGTAAGTCTCTTAAGAACTGAACAAATTTTCCATGTTCCAAACAAGTATTTCCATCTTTGCCAAAGAAATACTCCAATATACCACCCTCGTCCACCGAACTTTTAACTCCGAGGCGCCGTCCATCCCTGTGGCTAGCCCCCTGTCTGTTTTGAGATCGCATCAAAGCCATCACTTTCTTGAATTCTTCTTTGTCTATTTCCCTATTAACATGATCCTTAGAGAGATGAGATGCACAAACCAGGATATCTTTGATAGTGGACAAAATCAATTGTTATTGTAACAATATGTGTATAATCATTATGATTGTGACATTTTTTCTTGAAGGAAGGAAGAAGATCCTACCCATTATTGTTAAGATCAAACATTTTGAAGGCAACTGTGAAGCTGGATTCTGGTATGCTGAGGAGAGTAACAAAAAAGATGTACCTGTAATTGAGGAAGAAATGGATTTGTTATCCAAATTAGCAGCACTTGAAATCTGAACAAATGAGATTGATTCATGCATAGAAGAAGATGTGATAACAACAGAACAGAATACTCACTCTGGAAAAGAAATGACTCCATCATTGTTAGTGTCAAAGAGCATAAAGAATTCAGAGGGTTGACACCGCAATGTACCAGGAACCTGCTCCCCTCTGAGAAAGCCCTCTCTAACACGGTTCGATTCCGAAGGAGGGAACACCGGAACAACAGCACGCATCAAATCTGCAGGTGTCATATAAACCTCGCCATTCGCGGTTTTGATCGATGCAAAGTACTCGAAAACCTGCGAATTAAATGAATAAGAATCAACATCACTGATCATTGAAGAAACACATAATGGAAAAGACTAAAAAAGTGAAATGATTACCTTCTCTGGAGGGCTCTGTAAGCGGATACGTTTTTCATAGTTGAAGAATACTCTTCTTCTGTAGCTGTCTGTAAAGGATGAAAACGAGAAATCCAAAAAACAATATCAATCGAAATCTTGTGTCTCAAGAAACATGAAGAGGAGTAAGAGGAATACCAGTAGCCTAAGGTGGTTCCAAGAAGCACAACGCCAGAAGCTATTGATCTGAGAAAAGATTCAAAGTGGTTACTTTGAGAAGCCAAGGGCCTCAAAGATGATGACGTGGAGCTCTCTGATTGGGTGCACAGAATCCTTGTGCTGAGCCTGAGAGATAATGGCAAAGCTCTGGTGCGAGAATACATGGCAATGTTGCGGGTTGAGACTGAAACTGAAACTGAAACTGAAACAGAAACAGAAAAAGAGGCGTGTGTTTTGTGCCAAAACTTGTGGTCCCCACGAGTTACGCGCCAAAACTTGTGGCCGTTGTGTTTCGTTGCAACTGCCAAAGTTGGTTAGTGGTTATCATTTCTTCAACATGATTATTTTTTTGCCCTTTAGACTTAACTTATTTTTCTGGCTAATTATAGTCAGTTCTTCATTGGGTCTAACTTTAGCACCGGTGAAATCAGAGATAAGTTAGTTAATCTCCAACAGAAACTTACAACTAACTACAGCTGTCACTACTCTAACGAGTAACGACAATAAGCTGAAGTAAATTGCAAATTGCAGGGTAGTGTCTCCAAATGATGTGAATTAGTGACAATGACATGGATGGTGATGAATGGACCACAACATGTGCAGCCGAATTTTGATGTGAAACATATAATATCAATTGTTTTGAATTAGGGTAGTAGTAAGTAGTAACCTGCCCCTACCAGTTCACACTTACTTCGTTCACTGCCCCTTTCCCACAATACTCTCTCTTCTTTGACACACGCTATAAAATATTTTTACGTGAGAATGTAAAAATGTTCCATGCTATATATGTTGCATATTTTGTTCTATTCATGTTCTCATCTTATGAGTTGAGACAATGCTACCATTGTATAAATGAAGGGAGTAGGTAAGTGGTACATTAAAGTTCTGCTTAGATCATGGGTAGTAGGTTACCAAATTGATTTGCATTAACTACTCCATTTTATTGGGCCCCTTTAGCCATGCCATTTTCTTAATCTAACTGTATCCTTTATTACCATAAAGACCCGCCCACATTTTCCACAATGCATTGCTGACCAATTCCAATTCTAATCCCTTCCAAGTGGGAGGAAGAGCAGAGGGCAGGATAGGAGCATCTTATCGCATTCCGTGCCCACTAACCACTTTCCTCATTCTCGTCCTCTTCGCTTTTGCACTACAAATTTAGGCAAATTGCCACACCCCCTAGCTAGGTCTGCGTTAGTTTGTTTTTAATTATTCCCCTCTTGAGCTGTGTGCGTCATAACTACCATGTTGGTTATAAAAATCTGCAGTAATATTCTCATTACATTACTGATAGTCATAGCAGTATCTATGCCCGTGACCGTAAGCCTATATCTCCTTACGTTATGATAATGGCATAATAAATTGTACACTCTTGTCGCTCTCACTCTCAACTACCATCCAAATTGCATTAAAATTATGAAGCAAACCAATTAAGTGTATAGTGGTCTCATAAACCAACATAAATAAATACTCATCAAAATATCCATCACATACATCATATCCATGGACTGGTTCTCCTGGCTTTCAAGAACAACCCTTCATCCTTCTCTCATCTACGACTATGGCCTCACTTTCGCCCGCAACGAGCTCCAATTGGAAGACGCCACTCACTTCAACCACGAGCTCCTCCAGAGCATGGGAATCTCCATTGCCAAGCACAGGCTCGAGATTCTCAAGCTAGTTAACAAACAACAACAAGACCTCCCACCACCGCCGCCGCCGCTCCGTCCCAACAAGAAGCTCTCCGCCGTCCTCAAGAGATGCCTCAGGAAGTGCATGAACAAGCTTGTGATTCACGGCCAAGATGTCAACCTCAAGAATATGCCTCAACCACCGCCGCAAATAGAGCCGAATTGGCAGCACCAAGGGAAATGGAAAGGTATGGTGATGAGGAAACAAGGCAGTGAGGAGAAGGAAGAGATGGAAAAGCCAGCACTGCCGGTGCCTCCGATTTACCGAAGCAAGACCATAGCGCTATCAGGGCCGTTGGATGGAAGAATGCATGAGAAAGTGGCGCCTGCTAACAAGGCCATTAAGCTATCTGGACCGTTGGATGGAAGGATGCACGACCGGATGATGGTGTACACTAATAGAAGCCCTTTGAGATCTTCGTCTGCGATTAGGCCTGTGCTGGATAGCAGGCTCACAAGAGGCCCAAGATTGTCTGGGCCTCTTGATGCAAGGCTCATGGCTGAGAATAGAAGCCCAAGAATGCCAATACTTAGAAACTCCGATGCAAGTAGGCTCGTTGAGCCCGATGAGAGCCCATTGGGCTTCAGTCCCGGTGACAAGCTTGATTTTGACTTTGACGTTGATGATGATGTTGATGATCATACTCTCTGGCCTACACTGTTTCAAGATCTGAAACCAACTTGATTTATTTTTTTGTTGTTTTTTACTTTGGTGAGTGACCGCAACACCTTTTGATTTTATATTATTCTAATTATATCATATAGTAATTATATCATATTAAGTGTCGTGATTTTCTTGTATCTATTCTCTTGGTGGTTCTCAAACCACTTGTTTATATACATCCATTTAATTCCTTTAATTAATTATTAATGAGAATGCTTCAAAAACTTGTTCACTTTCTCTCAAGGTCTGACAACCTAGTACGATTCCATTATGATGCCATATTACAAAGTAAAAGTAAAAGTTTCAGATCTCGATTCTCAATAGTCCATCGTTCAACGCATCTAATAATAGATTAATTCCATTCACACCTAAGAGTACATATAAAGATCATCAATTTTAACTTTGTCAAATTCCACCTAACATGCATGCTAAAACAAGCATTTTATAGGTGATACACCGAAATTCATCTAAACTTTATAATAACAAAATACAGTAGTGATGAAGTAGGGCCACACTTGTTGAAGCAAAAAGTAGTTTGTGTACTAAGTAAATCAATGATGATGTCCCGGAAGCAGGAAACAGGTCTATCTTTGTTTCTCTGCTTTTTGAATTAGTGAAGTGAAGAAGTTGTTTGTGGCAACTTGAAAGAACCACCAGCATAAAGCATTTGGTAAACAGGCTTAATTCTTACAGCCAAGATGGTACCAGCAAAGGCACCAACAGCACAAACAGCAGAAAGTGTGAGGAATGTGATCTTAAAGCAATCAGGGCCCAAGCAAGAAGCACTTGAAGGAATGATTCCCATGCTTTGTTGCCTTGTAGCCTCATTGTCATACACAGTACCTGCTAGAAGTGCTGAGAAGAGGAATGCACCAAGTGGATTCCCCATGAATATGAAGTTGCTCAACATCCCAAAGTGCTCCAAACCAAAAAGCTCAGACACAGTTGGAATCACCACTGTGAATTGCACTCCATAGCAGATTCCAAGAAGTGCAATGGCAGGGTATAGGGCCCCATTGATAGCATATGCAAACAGGATGTATAGGATCATCATCATTACCTGAGTGCATGTCATCCAAACCGTGCGCGGAATTGTTTTCGTTCTGCACCACCACAGATATATTCAATTATGTATCGTCACATCATTAATAAGAAAAGAAAAAAATAGTCAATTCCACATTTGCACTCACTTGACAAAATGTTCTGAAAGGACTCCTCCACCAAGGCGACCAACAAAGTTGAAAAAGCTGAAAAGGGACAACAAGATAGTGGTATCATCCTCACCTTGTGCAATGCCAATTTGTGCTAGATTGTTGATTACAGTGACCCCAGTTCCAACACCAACAAAGTAAATGAAAAATAGTAGCCAGAAATCAGCCTTTACTATTGCCTCTGTGAACTTAAAATCTTCCCCTCTTTTAGGCCTTCTCTTCTTCTTCACGGCTCCCTCGCCCACGGCCAGAAGCATTGCTACCTCGGCCGAGGGATCCGTGTCGTAGAAGCTTCCGAGCCCACTGGCCGAGGAAGACGCCAGCAGCGGCTCGGTGTTGTCTTCTTTGGCTCCTTCTTGGGGCAAACGTTCCGAGGAGGCATTAGGTGTTTGTGATCGGGTGGATCCTGTTTTGGGACAGAGTGTCATCTTGATAGGGATAGCAAGTGGAGCCATGAGGAGTAGAATCATGAGAGCCACCAAGAGGTAGGAAAGTGCACCACTCAAGGTGAGAATGTCACCAAATATGTTTGTGGCAAGAATGTATAAACCCAAGACCACACTTGAAGCTTGGATGAACAGAAAATGCCCTTTCTCTTTGGAATCTTCAGTGGAAAGTGGAGTGCAAGGCCTAACAAGAAACATCATGCTGAAG
>NC_029772.3:92465042-92479672 GCF_000817695.3 Arachis duranensis | reverse complement strand
ATTGGAGGATGAATTGTGAAGAACTATGCCGTAGATTTGAGTAAAGACGGCGGCGCTGAGGCCGCCGTAACCTTTGAGGATTCCGGCCACCGTGCCTCTGCTGATAGGGAAATTCCTCATGTTGGTTACAAGAATCCCGGTGGTTAACCACGCACAACTGTTGGTTGCAACAACCAGGGAAAACCATAGCTGCAACACATGCAATAGAACAATAATAATAATAAAGACCTAGATCAACAGATTGAATTAATCTAAGATTACATGTTAATAATGAAATCAAGAATCTCCATTTAAGATACTAAGGAATATTCGGTGTGACCGGTGCCTTGCTACCTAACAAAAAAAATGTGAAAGAAAGAGAGAGAGAGAGAGAGAGTTACCAAGGCGTAGGGAAGAGAAGGGAGGGTGTGGCTGAGGGGGAGCCAGAGAAGGCCGTAGCCAATGAAGGAGAAGAGAGCACCGATGAAGAGGAGAAGCCATGGAGGGAAGTTGTTGGAAGCAAGTCCAGGAAGAATACCAACATTCTCGCCGATGTCGTTGGCAACACCGAGGAGAGTGAGTTGCTGCTGGTTGAAGCCCATGACAGACTTCAAAGAGTGGGAATAGAGCGGGAAAGTGTAACCATTTCCCGATGCCACCTGAACCCACACGGAAGCTCCCAGCCCCACCCATGGTGGCCTTGTTCCCCCTTTCAAGCTCACCATTGTGCGACACAGACAAACGAGGAAACACACACAACACAACACAACAGAAAAGAGTTTTTAGTTTGGTTTGGTTGTGTGGAGTAAGGGACCGAGGGAGGGTTATGTAATAGTAATATTATTACTTTATGTGACTCTCACTCCGCCACAACGTGCAACTTAGTCTTAGTTCTTCTCTTTATTATTATTCCATTCCAGAATCCGCCACAAAATCCAACTTTTCTTGCAATCAATAAAAAAGACAAGAGTAAGCTAATTAAATTGCTTTCAATTTTTGCATGCTCTTAAAATACGTATTAAATATGTTTTACCATTATATTACTAGTACATTTTTTCTTTCATATAAATGCTTCCCTCAATTTAACATTCGGCCAATTCATTACTTGAACTTTTTACTTTTAATATTGGAGTGGTAGTAGTATTTTTTTTAAAATATGGATTGTTGGGGTGTTATACACTTATACTTAAATATGGAATCGTTTAATTAGAAAAGCAGAAATCGAACCGTTCCATTATTAGAGGTACAGAAATCAGACCGTGTCCAATTTCTAGAAGTACATAAATCGGATCGTCCGATTTGTGAGAGATACACAAATCGGATCCAATTTGTGTTAAAAAAAATTAAAAGATTTTAGGTACAGAAATCAGACCCTTCAATTTGTATACTTTTCACAATTTTAAAAAAATACCAAAAATTATAATGTTAAAGGATATCATCACTTCTACTTCCATAACAAAAAAAATTAGCCTCATTACTTGAAAACCATAGAATAGATATGAGAGCCACATTTTCAGCAAATAATAAGTATCACAAACACGTTTGGGTACCAAAAAATATCTCGCTTTCGGAGAACATTGTTACCTCTAAACGTCGTTTTTTAATTATATTTCAAAGTTGATTTGTTGGGAAAAAAAACTGGGATTGAGGCAACACATTCTATGTTAAATGTCATGTGTTGAAAATAATGGTGAAAACGATTGCGGTTTCGGTAGATACTTTTCAATGTGTTCTTATTTGCTGAAAACATGAGACATGGATGCTTTGCGTATCATTGAATATGAAAAATGAAAAACCTCCACGGCTCCACTTTTAATTTTTGTTCAACAATTTAAGAAAGAGACGACTCTTCCAGTAGTATCACCATGCCATTGTTATTCTATGTACAAGGAACAATTGAACTTTTTCTAACTAATTAACTTGTTCTTCAACTATTCAATTTTTTACTATCGGACTACAAATTATTACATATAAATTGAGTTTCATAGACCGATACTTCAAAAATAGTCTTACATCAAAGAATTATCACTCGAAATTTTTTTTTATAAGATTTTAGATTTTTCTATTATAATATAATAATATTTGTTGTAGTAATAGTTTTTTATATTTTTTTACTCATTATATTAGTGCTTTTATTCATATATTTTTGAAATGGTATGTGGATAAGAAATAAATTGAGAAAAAATCATTTTAGTTAATTGGAGTAGCAGTGTTATTGAATTTAGGAGTGTAAAAGTAAATAAATGAATGAATGGGAGATAGGGTTGTTTCAGTAGTTTGGGAAGGAATTGATTGAAGAACGAAAAAAGGAGAAATCTTCATAAACATGAAATCCATAAAAGCAAGATCCGTATACCAAGTGTCAAGTGTGTGTGTCCACCTTAAATTAAATGACAGAAAATAACACTCCACCGCTCCGACAAACACTAATGTCTAATGTGACATGTCACGGTTCCAAGCAACTTGCAAGAATACGCTAAATACTTTAGTTTGGAATTCAGTCATCAATATTATATGGAATTTGCTACTAACTTTATGAAAATAGTCAACTTTTAACAAATTGTTTAAGTCGTATTTTTTTGGTCATGAAATTTCTTTTCACGGTATCGTCTATCTTAATAGGTCAAAGACTAATTCGTTACGAATCAAAGAGTTTGTCGATTGCTAATAAATTACTATATGTATAAAATAAAATTCGAATCCTTAATACTTACTTAAACGGATGAGTGAATCAATCACTCGACCAAATGGATTGATCATGGAATTACTTTTTTTTTGTCAGGTAGATTGAACAACCCCCAATCTTAAGTACCTCAAATGAATTGGACAACGATCATGGAATTTTTTTTTTTTTGTCATGATCATGGAATTTTTTTTGTCTTGGACTAAGCCTAGAAACCCTACCCGAACCCCGACTTACCCAACCCAAGATCCTAAACTAATTCTTCTCCACTTCAACGCCACTGCAATTTGCTGGAAAATGTTCCCATTGTTGTTATCTTCCCTTATTGCAACGAACATATTTCAAGCTCCTTTTTCCATTTAATTAATGATTTGGATCAAACATAGGTGCAATCAAATTAAGTCTACATAGGTCTCTCTGTTGGCGTCTCTTCCGCATGAAGGTCCGCCACAAAGGAAGGAGGAAAAGCATATAAGGCCGCAACCATGCTTCACCGGCGATCTTCTTACTGTCCATTCTATCAACCTCTGATCTCCTTCGAAATTCTGAATTTCATTTGGGCATTACGTTGGGCCTGTAAAATCTTCCTTTTGACACTAGCAGCTTCCCTTTCATCTCTTTTGATGATTCTTGCTAACTCCTTTGGAGATCTCACACACCATGATCGCCCCAAAGCTCTCAAAGAAGTCATTTCTGCCACTTTATGTGCCAGTTCATTACCCTCTCTTTGGGTTCAGGTTAGACCAACTTCTGGCTGATTATTTATCAGTTCGAATATGTCATTTAACACTGCATTAATCTCCCAAAACTTGCTTCTTGATTTAATTATTTGGACTAGTACTAAATTACCTGTTTCAATTAAACATCTTCCTAATTGCAGATTTTTATAAAGAATCATGGCGTCCCTCATGGCATGAGCTTCAGCAGCTAATGGAAATATTGTTTTGAAGTTTATTGTAGATCCAGATAGAACCTTGCCATCACAGTTTCTTATCACTGCTGCCGATGCTGCTTGACCAATTTCTTTATCAAACGCTGCATCAATGCTAATCTTCATCCAACCATCTAGCGGTGGCCTCCAGGTAATTCGTTTTCTGTGTCTGTTATTTACTCCTACTTTTATTTTTTTCTGCTCTGTTGATTGCCTGAATTCTGCTTTTTTGCTGGTCGCCGTAATAACTGTTGTCTTTGGGCTGAGTTGTTTATGCTAAAATTTAAAAGAGTTCCTAGCTTTTCAAATAGACCAATTTATGAAAGCCAAGCTGTTAATCCTACTCTGTGTTCCACACCCATCATCAGCCTTCAATCTATTGACTATTGCTAGTAACCACTTCGCGAAAGATGTGACATTATTAGGGGTGGGAGAACATTGAATCTGAGATCCAAACCACACTGCTCTAGTGCATGGGCATAATAATAGTGCATGTTCCACTGTCTCCTCTGCCTCTTGACAAATGCTACAGGTAGAATTTTTGACAATTTTTCTTATAAATAGATTATAATTCACAACCACAATATTATGACAAGCCTTCCAAAGAAATATTTTCAATTTTTTGGGGAATATGCATTCTCCAAATTGTCTTCCATAACTCCTTTAGATCCGTACTTGATGATGCCTGATTTCGAGCTTGAGTTATCTTCTCTGTCTTTACTAAATGATATCCTGTTTTCACCGTATATTCTCTGTTTGTCTTATATGGCCATATCAGACTATCTTGCTTATTTATAAGGCTTATTGGTGTCTTCATTATTTCTCATCAACCTGATTCGAAAAGATATTCTGAATTTTCCTCACATTCCAGCCCTCTCCCTCTAACAGGAGTTCCTTCACCTTAATGTTTCTTTCTCCAATTGGGAGTTCTAATCTCCCACTTCCTTCTATCCAATTCTCGGCCCATACATTCACCTCTGATCCATCACCAATGCTCCAGCAACCTTTCTTTCTCAAAAAGTCTCTCCCTTCTAAAATACTGTTCCAAATCCATGAAGCCTCCTTGCTCCTCTTAGCTTCCCAAAAATTGTCATTCGAAAAACAAAGAGCTTTGAGACTTTTTACCCATGTTGCATCCGGATTATTGATAATTCTCCAAGCTTGCTTAGCCAAATAAGCTAAATTATGTACCTCCAAGTCCTTGAAGCCTAATCCTCCATCAAGTTTTTCTGCTGTTATTTTTTCTCAACTTTTCCAGTGTATACCCCTTCCTTTACCTTGATTTGACCACCAAAACTTAGCAATTTTTGCACTCAGTTGATTACAAAAAATTTTAGAAAACTTTACTACGCTCAAAGCATATGACGGTATTGCATGTATTACTGCCATAATTAGCACCTCTTTTCCTGCTTGATTCAAAAGGTTTTCTTTCCAGCCCTCAATTTTGTTTTCTATTCTCTCCTCTATCCATGCTAAAGCTTGGTTTTTAGATCTTTCCCATTTTGCTGGTAAGCCAAGGTATTTTTTCGGATTTTTTCAAGCTGAAATTCCTAAAATTTCTTCTATATTTACCCTTGTTTGGATTAGGATAGCATTGCCAAAAGAAATTTCTGACTTCTAAAGATTTATCTTCTGGCCCGAGGCTTCTGTATAACAATTAAGGATTTGAATAATCTGGTATACCTCCTCTTCATTAGCCTCTACAAAAACAATACAGTCATCTGCAAAAAGTAAGTGCGTTAACGAAGGAGTTAGAAGCTAATTTTATTCCTGAGATGATATTCTTGTTCTGGGCCTCATTCATCAAAATAGTAAACATTTATGCATCAATGATAAATAGATAGGGGGATAAAGGATCTCCCTGTCTTAAACCTCTTTGTGGAACTATCTTATTTGATAATTTTTCATTAATTTTAATCTTATAGTTTGCACTCCTCACACAACTCATTACCAACTTAATCCATTTCACTTCAAAACCAAAAGTTTTGAGAATCTCTTCCAAAAAGCTTCATTCAAGTCTATCGTAAGCCTTATTCATATCTAGTTTAATGGCTAGCATATCGATAGCAGTTTTTCCTTTCCTATCTATTTTATGAAAAGCCTCTTGTACTATAATAATATTATCTTGAATAAGTCTTTCCCCTACAAAAGCACTTTCTATCATAGATACAATATTTCCTAAAAAACCTCTCAATCTTAACACTAAAATCCTGGATATAATTTTATAAATAAAGTTACAATAATTAATAGGTCTAAGATAATTTAGGTTTTCAGGATTCTTAATTTTAGGAATTAAAATAAGGGTGGTTTCACTAATATCATCCGGCATGACTCCATCAACAAAAAAATTTCTCACCACCTCACAAACATCCCTCTTAATAATATCCCAATGCTTTTGATAAAACCTACCATTGAGGCCATCCGGACCTAGTGCTTTCATACCACCCATACTAAAAACAGCTTTCTTAATCTCCTCATCACTTATATCTTCCATAAGGCATTTATTAATTTCATCTGTTACTCTTTTAGGAATTTTCTTGATGCACTCTTCCATATTCACTTTATTAGAGGCTTTGAATAATCTTGAAAAGTAATCCTCTACTAAACTCAAAATCTCAGTTTCTCCTTGAATCTATTGCCCTTCATCATTCTTAATTCTATCAATTCTATTTCTATCTCTTATTTGAATAGTTGTAGCGTGAAAGAAAAATGTGTTTTTGTTGCCCCACTTAAGCCATTTAAGTCTAGATCTTGCGTCCCAATATTTCTCTTCTTGCATCTACAGTTTACTAATCTTATCCCTAATCTGTGCTATGCTATGTTGCTGATCTTCTGTGAACTCGGAGTTTTAAAGCTCCTTTAGCCTCTCCTTTAACTTGCCTATTTCCAAATCAACCCTCGCAAAGGTCTTTCTACTCCATCTTTTTAAATCCTCTTTACAATGCTTAATTTTTTAGTAAAACTATTCCAGTTATATCTTTGTGCACTTATCCTATTCTATCCTTTTTGAATAACTTCTTTACATTTCTCGTGGTCGTCCCAAAACGCTTCATATCTAAAACACTTGTTAACTTTTTTAACCGGATTAAGATTAAGAACTAAAGGGCAATGGTCAGAGCTAACAACTAGGAGGGCTTCTAAAGTGGCGTGTTGAAACATTTTTCTCCATCTCCAATTGACCAGCGCTCTATCCAATTTAACAAAATTTTTAAACTCTTTCACCTGAGCCTTAGGTTTAGGGTGCAGTCCAATCTTTTCTTCTTGTGTAAGAATATCATTAAAATCACCTAAATAGGCTTGTGGTTCATCTGGATTAATATTACTCTCAATTAGCATTTTTCACAGCCCTTTTCTATTCCTAAAAATAGGATTACCATACAAAAAATTACAACTCCAGCCATTGCCTTTGCTATCACTAATTTTAGTTTTAATATAATTGTCACACCAAGAGTAAACATTAATATTCACATTATCTTTTCACAAAATACATAGACCACCGGACAAGTCCTGAGATTCTACACAAAAGTATTTATCAAAATGTAACCTTCTTCTAATCCTTTTTATCTTAATATCCTTAGCTCTAGTTTCCATAAAAAAAATAATAGACGGCTTTTTATGTTTACATAAATTTAAAAGTTCATAAATTGTCATGGATGCCGCCACTCCACGACAATTTCAGCTAAGTATGATCATGGCAGAGGTTGGGGCATGTATAGGCCCGCCTCCTCAGCCATGATACAGTTACCTGGTTCCCATTCTGCTGTCATCATAACCAAGTTCTCTTCCTTCTCTTTGCTTGTTCCATTGCCTCCCACCTTGTTGGTCTTCATTTCTTGGTCCTCTTCATTCACTTTATGAATCCCTTCCATTGCAATTAAGCTCAATGCATTGGCCTTCACAGAGTCTTCACCATCTGCCATTCTTGATCTCTTAAAGTTCTGAGCTTCCTCTTTCAGCCTGTCTTTTTTTCACTCAGCATTAGATATCATAAGAATTCCTTTATCTTCCCTCTTTTTTTTTAGCCTCAAATCAGTTTCTATTTTGCGTGCAAGTTGGAGTTCCCATCCTGTTGTTTCTCCAAAACCCTCTTTTATAACTTCATTCTTTTCATCCTCATCAGTAGCTAGCTCCACAAAGTACTCCACCCCTTCCTTATTATTTGATTTTCCCACCTCCTTTTCCTCCCTACCAAAAGCTGAATTTTTATTTTTCTCTCTATATTCCCATTTTTCTCCTTCTCAATTTTGATAGTCTCCAGCGTTGCCATGATGTTCCTTCCCTTTGAATAATATACTCCTTCCTAATGTGTTTATCATGTATGCTGCTGAGAACCTCTTCAACTCTTCTCTTATGGTGACCTCAATTCTGTTCTCTATTCCGCCATTCTCTTTTTCTTGCACCGTATAGCTGTTTACCTCCTCTGAAGATGCTTGTACTGTCAGCCCAGCCCTTCTAATGTTGTTTTTTGTTGGTTCAACCCTTAAAAGGTTAATAGGGCTTTTTTCACACTCTTTTCCTTTTTGAACTTCATTTGTTTCTTTAATGGGCTTCTCCACCATATTCATCCCAAATCTTCTATTCTCCTGACACTTTTCTCTAATCTCTTCAACTTAGGCTTGCCTCTCCATTTCGCCCTTGTTTACAATCTCTCTCATCTTCCTCTCTGCAGTATTAATTAGATGGATTGTTCCTAATATTCTTGTGTTATCGTTCCTTCCCTGAAAATCTGGGATATTTTGCAGTACTTGTACCTGCTCCTCCCCAAGCACTCTCCCAGTTTGGTTTTCCAAGAAATCTACTTTCCTGGACTTCTGCTGCAAAACCTGTTAAGCTCTGATCATACTTTCCTCAGTATCTTGTTTTCCCTTACTCTCTTTTTTCCTGCTCTGCCATCCACGCGCTTCTTCCTCAACTTCTTTCTCCTTCCATCCTTCTTGTTTTGAGCTACCAAAAGCCATGGATGCATTAGATCGGCCCTGATACCACAATTAAAGCAATAATAGTCCGACAGTCTCTCGTATCTGAAATGAACCCACAAATGTGGTAACGATTCTCTGGCTAACCAAAATTCCGTTGGGAGTTACTTTGTTATATTGATCCCCACTCTGATCCTCAGAAAATATCTCCGCAGAACTCCTTCCACCTTTGGATCTTTAGCTTCAGCAAGAACTCCCAGCATGTTCCCAATTTGAATTACTGCTTCTTTATGGATGTAATCCAGTGGCAAGCCGTGAACTTGTATCCAAAACTCTATTATATCAAGATCAACTTCGAAAACTAATTCACCCTCAGTCCACAGTCTGAAGTTTATCAAGTTATCTCTCACATTCCATGGACTATTTTGGAGTATCTATAACCCTTTTCTCCTATTTTTGAAGCTAAACAATATCTTCTTTAACCCTATCTCAGTAACTGCTACTCCTTGAGGGTTTCCCCACATCCACATTCTTGCAAGCTCTAAAGCTGTTTTTTTGTCCGAAATAACTTTTCTCACAATGTTGACACAACCAACTCTAAATCCTTGCACTCCTAGTCTGTTGAGGTTGATTATTTTTCCTTCTATAGAGTTCATGCCAAATTTTACCATTTCCTGATGTTTTCTCTTGTTTGCAGGTTCCTTGCTTATGGCATGCAATGTTTGATGTACGATTGTGTTATGGTAAAAATTTGACGATTGCTGTTGGTGATATTTAATGGTGTAAATGTGAGTGTCATGTTAATAACTCCCTTATGGAAAAGAACCTACTATTCTGAGAAATCACTCCTGGCTAGAGAACAATACACGTAGCATTGATCATGGAATTGTTTAAGTCATATAACTCCAACAATGACCATATATTGGGCCTTCAAAGTTTTTTTGTCATGGGCCTTCAAAGTAATGGTTTGAATATATGTTGTGTTTAAACACCTGGCTCAAGTCCATCTTCTCTTTGGGCCTTTGCTCATATTCTGAACCCCAAAATTTTAATCCACTGTTAACCCAAAAATAAAAGAAGTTACAATCTATTTTCATTCCCATTGGTTGTTCTTGAGTTCTTCATTCCCATGCAAGTTCACAAAAAAAAAAAGTTCACAAATCACACATCGCACCGGCATTTTAGTTTGTTTGATAAAAAAATCGATAACTAATTCAATAACTACTAAGAATAGTCTGTTTAATTAAGCGTCGAATTATCTAATTATTGTTTACTATTATCTTTATAATCAAACATTTTCATACAAATAGTCACCTAACTCAATATGTATTTTGTTAAAAGCGAACATGATATATAATGAGTAACTTAGGGAACCAACACTATATAAAGGTACATAAAAAGTTGTTCTAAACTGAACATGCCTATTGTGCATGAAAACATTCTTACACATACACATAAGCTTCTTGTTAATCATAATCCAAGTTAAATCTCCAAAGCCTTCTTGGTCCCAATAATTCACAAAAAACAGATCCTCCTCTAATGGACAAAATTAAAGGGGCGAGTTCCTTTAATTGCTGACACCACTTCATGCAACATGCAACATACTAGCATAAAGAACAAAACGGATCCTATTTACCCTTATCCATTATTTAATTTAATCGTGTGCAAACAGCAGAAAGACACAAACATCGTCATATCCAAACAAGAAGCACCCCATGAGTTATGTACCTAGTCACATGGTCTTGTCACACGAAACTCCACAAGGACCCCACCTATCCACAAGCACCATATATATACAGGACCACCCCAACCACCTTTACCCCCTGATCACTGATCATCCCAAAATTTTTAATCCTTTTGGATTCAATTTCATATCAAACACATGCTACCTCTACATATATTATTCAAGAATTAAGATTCCCGGTACTAATTAATTAAGCCTTCTTTAATTTTATTTTAACACCAATAATATCATTACATACACAATGAACATCTCCCATATATAACATTAATATAGTTATACACATCTTAATATATATAGAATGTTTAATTTGATACCTATACACCATAACGTAATTAGCATAGCTTTTGAGGTTATAATTGTATTTTCAGCTGAGATGGGTGAGGGGGACCTATCAAATTTGTTTGTTCTGTGATGAAAATGGCCAAATAAGAAGGTCACGTAGTCAGGTTCCTATAAAAGTCATCTGATTCTTCGTTCTTGCCTTCTTGGAGTATTGTATAATTGAAAATGAAATTGAAACTTTAATTGAAATGGCTCCATCCCAAACTGAACTCGCATACATTTAATTTGCTATAACAAAATTAATGTTTAGATCCCAGTTTCTATTTTCTACGTTTTCTTAATCTAAAAAGGCGGCGCCCATATATATGATTAAGTTCATCTAAAATAAGTCTACTACTAGTCTGTTACTACCTAGCATTATTAGTACTACAATAAATGTCTTCTTGATATTTTTTTTTGTCTACGATTATTTCTTAATATTAGTTTTTAAAACATGGCATCTTAGTTAACGTTATATATATTATACTCCTAACTCTTAATAATTAAGAGATTAGGTTCAAATAAGTCAATGATGCTTATAGAGGAAGCATAGCATATATAATGAGGACACATATACATTGCACATAATATAGATATTAGGGATTAAAGTGCCTTAAGTTTAAATTTTAGTGGTATTATGATATCCTTGTAATGCAAGTGTGAAACGTCACATTCGCAAGCTCACCAACCTTATCTGCTTATCCTCTATATATCACTCCTTTAATTTGATCAGCTTACGTACATATAGTTTTTTTTCAAAGGCTAAGATTATAGTGCGACCAAGCTAGCACTATGGATATATAATGACTTGGAGGACCCATTTCGTTGCTCTATTTTCCTAGCTACTGTATGTTTAATTGCTTTTCTTGTTTTTATTTCCCCTTTTCTTTTTAACTTTATGGAGAATCGAGATTATTTAAAGAGCAATTGTGTATATTTTTGTATAACACCCTTTATGAGGGCGGAACTAGGTCGTTTAATTTCGTAAGGGACAAAAGAAAAAATAAACTAAATATAAAATAAAATTTCATAAAAAATTAAAAGACTAATAAACTGAATGTATATGAAAATTTGGGGGGCCATCACCCAGAGGCTTGCATTGCAACTGCAATATGATGGTATGGCGTAGGAAAGTGGCATCATTGACTCTTTGTCAATTCCTAATTAACTGATTGACTTATCAGTTATCATGACCCTTGGATGCCATAAGGGCCAATAATAATTTCCCCTAACCCCTCTCTTTATACATATCTCATTCATAGTTTGTTCCAATTTATCCCCATAGACTAAGCCCGATGACTTTTACTTGCTCATATTTTTCTACTTTATTTCCATACACTATACTAACTGCTTAATTAATTGGAATGCTACTGGATATCCAATTGCATATACATTTTGAAATTGATTGCGTATAAAACAATAATTAATATTTAATGTGTTAGTATCGATCTTTTCAAATTTTACCACTATTTTCATAATTAGACATATAATTAAAATCCCAAAATACTCGATGTTTAGAGAATTTGAATCGTTATTCTACCTAGCTTAGATCGATTAGGAGAGACACATTTGAAATTTGAAACAAGACCACAAGTCCACAACTAATAATGTGGTTAATTGTGTTGTAATCATAGATTTCAAAATTGAATAGGTCAGTTTGATCTAATTAAGCCATGTTTGGACGTCATTATTTTATTAAAATTTTTTTTAATGAATTTTTTTTAATTTTTTAATATGTTTGGCAAATTTTTAGTAGTAAAAGTAAAAGTACTAATAAAATAAAAAAAGATCTTTTTTAAGAAGCTGTAATTTACATTTTTTTTTAAAAAAATTTTTTTCTTAAAAAAAAATATATTTCATATAATAAAAAACAAAAAAATACTTTTATATTATTATACCCAAACATAATTGATAGATAAAAAACCTTTTTACATGAGATATCCAAACATAAAATTACTTTTACTTCTTTATAAGATCTTTTAAAAAAGTAACTCGAAAAAAAATCTTTTCTTAAAAGCTCACCCAAACAACCCTTAGTCTAAAATAATTTGACAATAAACCGATGAAATATAAAAAAAAATAACTATTAATCAAATTTATATGATTTTCAAAGCTTCACTCATTTGTAATAATAAATATTAAAAAAAATCATATATTTTATACATAAATATATTATTATATTATATCCGTTTAATCCCTCCAATTTCAGAACAAATCCATAACAATCAATAATATTTTCACTCCTGTCCTTCCATCTGATGGCTTTGCAGAAGGAGGCAGTGGCTGGTCCTGGATTTGCCGGAGAGATTGTGGTGGAGGATGGGAGACTTTTTTTTTTCTTTCTCAAATTCCAATTAAAAACCTTTTTTTTTCTTTCACTCATGAGAAATTTCATTTTAAAACATCGTCTTCTCCGTCTCTGAAATTAAGGGGTAACCGATAGTTTAAGCATCCATAGATTTTCATGGAGCGATCTATCCATGGAATCAGTGATCAATTTAGGGTATTTAAATGTTTATGTTTCGTTTTGTTGATTTAATTTTTTTTTTCCTTTTCCTTTTTTGTCCCATGACTAATAGAGTATATCATATACTGGTATTCAAAACCGCCATTCATTAATCATCATCTCATCGTGATCGGCTGCTCCTATAGAAAATGCGTCACCGTCAACTTCTACATCCTCATCCTTATGCATATCCATCTCATCAAATCAGTTATATTCACTGCAAAACGAACACAAATCAACATGACATAAGAAAGAAGATATAAACAGAAAACGCATCGATCCTCGAGAGACTCACAGGCAAACCAAATGCAGATAAAGGGAAATAATACACACGAAAAACGAACGACGGAGTATAACGGAAAGAACACATGAAGAAAAGTTTGACAGACATTACGCAACGTAGAAAATTGAAAATAGCAGGGGAAAATGGAGGATAATTAATGAGTACGGCTAAGATGAGCAATTGAACGGAGAATAAAACGACGCCTAACAATAATTTCACATCAGTCAAGGTTTTGACTGGATTTAATTAGAAAGTTCAGTTAGGACATAGTTGTTAGTTTTATTTTAATGAAAAATTGTTTTGATTTTTCACGAAATCAGGTCAAAGCAGCTCAAATAATCGCCATCAATGGCTACCACTGATTCATACATGTTCTACATTATGTATATACACATCACTACTCCTTGATTGGAATTCGGAAACGTGACCGAGCCATTTCACCGGAATCCGCTACCTCCTGCGACCGTCCATCCGACGTCCATGGCAGTTATCGATAAATCGATGACTTCACCTTTCAGAAACCAGAAGGCTCCACAGCCAAAATTTTCGGAGGATCAAAGCACCTCTCACTCCTCATCGGCCTTGGACATGACGGAGAGCCTGCTAGGCCTCGGGTGGAAGTCGCCTCTCCTCCGCTGCTGATGCGATGAAGGTCTAATAAGCGCCGAGAGAGCTCGCTTCACGAGATCTCCTTCCACGCCTCGAATCCTAACGAGCGAGTTCGTCATGGCGGATCTACGCGCGTTGAGACGATTCGGCGAGTACGGCGCCGCCGCGGCATGCGATGAGGCGGAGAATCCTTTGTGGAGGCTGCACCGGAAGGAGCCAGGGTGCGTAGTGGGAGAACACATGCAGGTTCGCTTCTGCTGGCCCTGCCTCTTCACGGTCGTCGGAGCACCGGTTCGAGGTGCCACCGAGATGGAACGGTTCGGAGAAATCGACCGGTCAAGGGAGAACCGAACGGACGAGGCCGACGCGGAGGAGGGACCGCATAAGTTGACACGTGTCGGAGAAGTGGCACGGTGAAAGAAGGTGGTGGAGCGAGAGGTGAAACTGGAACTGGAAGAAGCGAAACCAGAGGAAGAATAAGAAGGTGATGGAGAGTGGGAATTATTGTTGCAAAATCTAGGAGATGGTGAGAGAGATCGGAGCACTGGTGCTCTTGGTTTTCTAGAAGTTACCGCCATTTTTTTCTGTTTTGCAGAAGAAGCAGCTAGAACGAGAGAGAAACAAGAAGAAAGAGAGAAGTGAGAAGAGTTTTTTTTTT
>NC_029772.3:92455953-92465014 GCF_000817695.3 Arachis duranensis | reverse complement strand
TCTAAAAAGCGGGTTCGACTCGCTAGTTGGGCAAACCTAGCTTTACTCGAGCTATGTATTTATAGGAAATTTGGATTGGAGAGCGCTGGAAATGATAATGAATACGATTTAGTTTGTTAAAATAAAAAAATAAAAAAATAAAAGCTGGTTATTTTATATTTGGTAGATAAAAGAAATGTGTTTGTATTCGTAATTTTGTATTTTTAAAAATAACTTTTATTTATGAAAATCAAAAAACTAAATTTAACTTTATATATTAATTGATATTTAAATTTAATTTTTATATTAATATTTATTATAATATTTTAAATTTTAAAAATTATTTACGGACAAATTTTAACAAATTAAGCATGAGAGTAAGATTTTCCGAGATTATTTTTTTCTGGTTTGGATATTTACTCTGTAGTTATTACATGCGGGTCCCTAGAGGCTAGATTATTTCTTGTTTTGTGGGGATTTCCGTGTGGCTGCTTCTTTTGTTAATCGTTAAACACGGCTTATTTTGGAAGTTTTGTTCGGTTTCCAAAATGAAAATGATGAGACGATGGGTTTTCTTCCACGCAATATTTAATCAATTTTTAATAAGTAGTTTTTAGATATTAATAAATTAATAGAGGAAGAAATGGAAGGAGCGGGATGCAAAAGGAAAAGAAAAAAAGTGAAATTGGGGGAGGGTTAACGTTAACCAAAGAGGAGAGGGGGTTGAGTTAGTTAACCTGAGGAGAATGAGCCGTCTGAATTTCTGATCCAACGGCTTTCACTCCCACAAAGCTGTGGGCTGCCCATAATAATATTAGGACTATTTCAAATCCACTGACACCTTTTGCAATTTCATATTTCAGTGCCCTACCACAATATCCTCTATCCGCCACGTATACCCATCCCTTAATCCGCTCCCACTTTTTCCAGAACAAACCCATTACCCATGTCTATTGTCAAAAATTAGTTACTACTTACTCTTACTCACCTTAACTAGGGTGGCAACACTATCCAAACCCCTCATCCTTCGACGCAAGTAATTATCCACTTTCATATTGGAATGAATTTTAACAGAATAGATTTTTGAGCAGGACAGGACGGAGTTGAGTTTAGGTTAAATTTGTCTTTATCCGCCTCCGTAGGATAGAAGCGGAGTGGGTATTCGCAGGAATAAGTTAGGGTTTAATATTTTACTACTCGCGGTAGAAACGAGACGGGTTCGATGCGAATTTTTGTTTAGCGAGGCGGGGTCGGTAGAACAAAAACCTGCCTTACCCACTCCGTTGTCACCCCTAACCTTAACATGTCATTTCACGATAATTATTCGCAAAAATATGAATGATTTTTATTATGTTTATTAATGATCTGTGTTGTTTATTAATTTGTTTGATTGAATTTGTGATTAAATTAAGAATTGCCAATGGTAATAACGGGAATTGAGAGAGATGATGATGATATGAAGTGGTGGTAATTTGTATGCGGATAATATTGTTCTTTTGAATTCATATATATGTACTATATTCTGTATTTAGTTACTAAATAAGTTTAAAAAAATTATATCTTTGTATATATTTATGTCTTTTGTGTATATTATTTTAAATTTATTAAAAAAAAGTACAAATACATTATTTTATATCTTTTATTTTTTAAACATGTCAATATTAATACCAATGGTATGTAATGTAATTCGTTGTTTAAATCAATATTCAGCGTTCTCAGATCTTTTTATAAGGCTTATTGAAAAATCCGTTGTCATACTTGATTAATATTTTTTGTTGTTCAACACAAAAGTTTTATTTTTATAATTTTTAATTATTTAAAGGTGATATAAATTGACTTAATTGAATTCAAATTTTTTCGTTCTATCTCAGAATAATCATTTGCTCAAAACTGATTTGCTTTCGTTTTAACTTTTCTTAAATGGACCCGAACTTTTTATAATTGTTCAGCAGTTCCTTTTCACAGTTAAAAAATCAACTACATACAACATAAGCTAACTCAAACTACCTTCCATTTTGCTCAATTGTGGCAATATGTACAAATTATGACCTTTTTTTCCGAAAAAATGAATTATGATATTGAAAGAAATAAATTTAAATCGTCGCTTTTATATTATAATAAATAAAGTAAAAGTCATTTTTTTTTGTGTTCAACACGAATAGTTTTATTTTATAATTTTTTAATTATTCTAAAATTATATAAATTAACTTAATTAAATTCAAGTTTTCTTGTTCTATCTCAAAATAACCATTCACTCAAAACTGATTTGCTTTTCTTTTAACTTTTCTTAAACGGGTTCAAACTTTTTTTAGTTGTTCAACAGCTCCTTTTTGCAGTTAAAAAATCAACTACATACAACATAAGCTAACTCAAACTGCCATCCATTTTTCTCAAATTATGACCTCTGTTTTTTTTTTCTGAAAAAAAATGAATTATGATATTGAAATAAATAAATTTAAATAGTCGCTTTTATATATAATAAATAAAGAAAAAGTGATTAGGGGTTAGTAGTTATTAGGACAGTTCTTAGGCAAAGACCAACCAACCTCCTCCACTTAAAAAGGAGATGGATTTGATAAAGTGAACACATGGGGTCATGGATGGCTCTTATTTAAATAAAATAATAAGTCAAGATGAAGAGCAGTTTGCAAAACGTTGAATTGCACACATTGGATGGATTAACATCAAGTTGCATGATAATATGATCATACGACCGAAAGTTTCCTTCCATGTTTATAATGTTGTGCCCACCATTCAATTTGGAAGATTCTCATTTCTGAGAGAGGAAAAATAATTAAAAAGTTAAATGGACTAGAAAACAAGAATGACACGCAGTGCCCACGGCAGTGTGACTGTATGTGATCACTGAATGACTCACCACTTCTCAGGCCTAAGTTTCAGTTCATAATGGTGGCTACTTAGACTTTCTCTAATTAAATTCTAAATTACGTCTAACTATCATGTAAATTACACAAATTAATTACGTATTGCAATTATTGCCTGCCAAAGTAAGTGATGAGGTGTCAGGTCAATTGATGCTATATAGTTATTCCAAGGTTCTCTGAATCTATTGAAAAACTATTGGCGCATCGTGCCCACCAAAACCAAAACCACATATATTCGATATGTTTTGGCTTTTTGTATAAGGGGGACAAAATTGGAGATCTTATTAGTTTGCTTCACCCTAGCTAGTCTTGTTGCTAATCACGAATTAATTAATTAATTAATTTAAAGTTAATTAAACCCACATGATGATGGGGCACAGACGAATTTTTTTCAGAATTCAATTCCCATCACGTGTAAGCTTCCAACCATCATGTAATGTAACATAGGAGCATCATGTGAAATGTCTCCCCATTTTGAATAATGTAAAACCACCCTAGTAATAGTAATTTAGATCTCTATCATAGATCGTATAAGAATGTGTATGAAAGATTGCCATTATTCTTGGTGCTTTAATTTGTGAGTCTAAGCTATGTGAAAGCGAAGTTGATATTTAATTTGTTGTGCTACAAAGGATATATACTACAACGTCTAAAATTATTCTGCTATCATTCAATAATTGAATACATTAGTCCATTGAATAATAGTAAAATGAAATCTGAGATCAGATATGATTGAAGCCACTTTCCTTTTTCCATGATCGTAAATATTTTTCGTAGCATATCTTATGTTTCAATCATAGGAACAGAAAATAAGATTTGATGAAGAGCCATGTGTTCTGTTAAAATTTAAGGTGCTTTATTTTTGGTTATTAATAATATGGAAAAGTCTAGGGGCCAGCAATTTTATTGCATTTTGGCCAGTATGTAACCAGTAGAGAAAGGTGAGCCATTGGATGAAATCTCATACCAATTTTACACTATCAAATTATCATTAATGGCTAGTTAATGGCTACCAATCACAAATGTTGTTGGCCCCCTAGCATTGCTCTAATAATATCTCGAAATAATCTCCTTATAAATCATTTTAAAAGTGGACTATTTATAGAATCTTTTGTTTATTTAAATTCTAAAATATTAACCATTATTTTATTTTGATTTAAATAAGTGAAAATTAAACTTCTTATTTTTTATAGGTTTAATTACTTTATTAGTCTCTATAGTTTCACAAAATTTTTAATTAGATTTTTTATCAATTTTTTTTAATTGAGTCTTTTATTTGAATCACTGTATCAAACTTTTTTTAGTTAGATCCCTATATAATTATTAAGCTAATTATTATCAAGAGGAATTTAATAAAAAAAAATTAGTATAAAAATCTAATTAAAACAAAAAAAATATAAAAATTTAATTAAAAATTTTGTAAAACTTAAGGATGAATACAAAAATTAAAACTTTTTTTATATTAACTGAAAAGTGAAAAGCTTGCGTTGTGAGGTGTGGTGGTAATAAGTTATGTAGGGCAGAGCAGATGCAATAAGTTTGGAACTTGTGGGTCCCACATTCTTGGTGATTTGCATAGGTTTGAGATCAAGTGCATGCTGCTCCACTCAATTTAATGTGTTGATTCCCTAGCCGCTACGCTTCTTCATGCAAGGAATATATATATATGCAGTTTAATTTAAAAATAAAGAAAGAAAAATAAAAAGAATCATCATATTCTTCATATATAACCTTATTTTATAATAATCAGTAATCACTAGTGGGCTCACACCATGTCAAACAATGGTTACGTTGTAAGCAAGTTCTAACAAGAGTCACTTCCCATTCTTGATCTTAAAATAAGTGATCATGTGTAAATTGAAATAATACAACATAGAATCCCACCATATATATCATATCTACACATATCTATGCTTTATTTTTTTTTTCCCGCTTTGGTGTGTTGCTTTTCTTTTCGTGTTAGTATGTAGAGAAAAAAGAGAGAGCAAAATCTTCAATGAAAAGAAAGAAAGCAAAAGCAGCTTCTCTGTGCTAAACATCTAGACCAATATAATTAAAGATTATATTTCCTTTTGTTTTTTGGTCCAAAAAGTTATTAGTCCACAAGAGGAACTCTATTAAAGTATTTGTATACAGTACTGCAAGTTGGCATATATATTAATTAAAATTGATGTCTTATTATCATGGATCTTATCTAATGTTAATTATAATAAATAATAGGCCTGCATCTATCTAATTCTGTTTGATGAGAAAATTCTTCCATCTTATGAAAATGAGACGTTGATGGAAACATGCAGACAAATTAAAGAGTGAAACATTGATATAACGGAGCTGTGTATGTCGCTGTCATTACTCATTAGAATTGACGTGCCGAGTAGAAAGTGAATTAGTTGGCTAATTTCACCAATAGCGTTAGTTGATCTGTCCAATTTTTTTCAATACGTACTAAAATTACTAGCTATGATCTTATCCACCAACACATTACCTATAGGAACCGGCTGCACTTAAATTATATATATATCTACCAACTGTAATCACCATTGTCTTCTTCTCCAAAACACAGATCTAAAAAATTTTATATGCAGGAACTAAATTATACACAATTTTTTTTGTTATTTTTCTATTATATAAAAATAATTTAGACCTAATATGTATTTTTTTAAAACCCTTTGGTATCCGCCCCGGTTATGTTGTTAACTGCATGTTAGCGTTTCTTGATTCAGTAGGTATCAGCCGGAGTTTTAAATTTCCAATATCATAACCAATAATATATAATTAATTGAAACAATTTGTCGAGCGGAGGAAAATTTAGATGAAAATATTCGTATATATAAGTTAGCAAGTGGAAGCTACTAAGTGAAGTGGGTTTCTTTGACTTTAGTCTTAAGTTCATCTCAAAGTGGTCCACCTAAGTGATATATGGAGGGCATAATGCCATCTCTTCTCTAAGTAACACGCTTAATAATGACAATCACAACATAAAAATTCGACCTTGATAGAATCAACATATCTAAAAGATATCTAAATTCACCATCATGGTTAATTATTGCACAAGCTAGGTAGTGATAAGTGTGTTGTGAATGCATGGGATGAGAGAGGACATTCTGGTCAAAATAATTGTGGATTGGCTACTTGCGTATATCTACTTGTGCTTATGGGTCCAAATAAGTCTTCAAAGGGACTTGCATTATTTTTGAGGTACCTTTCAAGTAATGAAGCACCAACAAGATACAGCAATAAGATTGGGTTTTTCTTTTTTTTGGTCATGGTATGGTCCGGATAGCCCGACCCACCTACTAACATTAATATTACAGAACATGACTCTCCCTTCATATTCTTATCAACTATGTTGGGCTTTCAAGTCCTTTGTTCGTTCTTGGTACTTAATTTGTTCAATAACAGTTTTATTGAATTGGTGGAGACCACTGGTTGTTTCACATCCGAATCAAGTGACATAATTCACAAAAAGCAAGACCCACCTGAATTAGAACTCCACATGAATACTGCGAATCTCAAAAATATTTTGACCAAAAATTTAACAAGACTAACCATGATTATCAAAACTAAATTCATTCGAATCTGATACATGCAGCGAGTCATAGCAATCTATTGGTTAGCTACAGATTTTTAAATAGAGTTTAAATTTGTGATAAATTAGTCATTAAATAGATTTTCACCTAATTAGATTGAATTTTACTGATTTTCTAAAAATTGACTGATTTTCAACCAGTTTGACCATTATTGACCGATTTAACTCCAAGTTCGTTTTGTATAAGTTACTGAATCAGCTAACACTTTTAAAGTACAAAAAAAAGAGTGACTGAGTATTAGTATAAATAAAAAAAATCAGTTAACATTTTTTTTATTATTATGATTTTATAGTTTACATAATTGATACATGTACCAAAAAGGATGAAGAATGAGATATCTATATGACAATGTAACGCATGGTTTTGGTGTAGCGACGATGGCGGTGGTGTGTGTGGTAGATGATCCACAAAATCAAAGAGAACATTACGGCTACAGAAACCACCAGTAATCCAAAATAAATCCATTTAGTAAACAAGCTTAGTGAAGGGCAATAATTGTGTGTTATGGCTGAGAAGGTTTCCCTGACAAAAGTGCAGTCCACTAAATCACTCAAAAACGGTCCATAATGATATAAACCATACGTCACATTCACTAATGCCCCTAATTGTGTGTACACTGTTGGAGTCATTCTACCAACACTCACACACCTTCCCCATGAAGATGCTTTACATGTGTAATTCTTCCACACAGCATTGGCATCTTGCAATGTCACTTGTTGCAGGTTGTTGCAACTCTGGAATGGGTTGCACACAAGAGGGATTTCAGGACCCGATTGGTTGAATTCGAGTAATGGAAGGTCTTGGTTCAGACCATCCGAAATGAAGACATCTATTGCATCAACTATTTGACCAATCACAACCTTGCTTCCTAGCAAGGTTTGTTGTGCAGTTGAGTTATCTACACATGGAAGAATCTCGTCCAGAGCTGTATGTGCAGTTGGATGCTGCACCCACTCATCCATTGCAACACATGTATCCCCAATCACACTGTTATGTATGTATATATAGTTATTATTCCTATTAAGATAAAGAATAATTATTCAAAGGTAAAAACTCATATGCAGTTAATTTCACGTGAAGTTGATTATTGAAAAGTTAACTGTACGGAGTTTTCACCCTATTCAAAAGCCAAGATCAGAGGAACATTACATACTTATGAAGAAACAGAAATCCAGCACAAAGTATGAAGGTACATGCAACTAGAATCCATCCAATAACTACTAGGCTGCAACCACAACAGAATTCAACACAATCATGATTTGAAATGCAATAAAAAAGGTAGGTCAACATAATATAATGACTAACAATCAATGAACTTACAAGTATACAAGGCACTGTATCCCAAGTAAGGAACATACTGCATAAAAGTAAAACACTCTCCCATATTAATAATTAAACATTAGCTAGCAACCTTACAGAATAATAAGGAATTAAGCAAACTTACAGAATCCAGCAAATGTAACAGAGAGCATAACAGCAGAAACAATGATAAGGGCCAATCTCCTACAAGCCATAGCTGATCTTTGTTAATTATCTATAAATATACAAATAAAATGGTATACATATAGTTAATTATTATTACATTGTGTCTAATCCTTGTTGTATGTTGTGTGAGTTGTGATCAGTCTTATTGGAAAGAAGAAGAGAAGCACTAGTGAGTTTGGTTTTAACATGATCGATTTGGTCTCCGAAATCCGGCGGCAAGAATGATAGATCAGCAGCAAGGCCAACCTGCTTAGTTGTATCAAAATAATCTGAGACCTCCCTGAGATTCAGAGCAGTGAGGTGAGCTTGATTCACTAGGAAATGCAGTGTTTGTGAGGTGCTTTCGTGAAGCTTCCCCTGACCACTGTAGAGGATCAAGCATCCACCTCTAACACAATCAAAAAAACAAACACATATATCAAGAAAGAAAAGTGAAACACAAAGCATATATATAAAAGAGTGAAAATGTGATACATACATTGCTGCAATGGTGAATAAGAAGAGGAAGATGAAGGAGGAAACATAGGCACATTTGGAATAGGCATGAGGAGGAGGAGTTGAAGAAGGGCAACAGCAGTAACAGAAACAGATTAGTTGTAAACAAACCCCAAATATGATCAACCATGCTAAAGCTGCTACAATCAACGGAACTGCACTTGAAATCACTGAAGAAAGATAGTGGTAATTGGTAAGATTCCAGCCAGAAGTGTAACGTTGGAAATGGTTGAAGATATCTGGTCGGTTAGTTCTGTAGGGAGCAAGGAGCAGAGTGGTGTGCTTATTCAGCACCGTCTCATTTGTCTCAACGCTTTCATCTGCATATAAATAAAGAAAGAGAAAATCTTGTAATAAAGAATGAAAGAACAAGAATACGATGAGATGATGATTAAAGAATGAAAGAAAAGACAAACCTGGAAGATGATGCATGGGAGAGGAGGATGCTGCAGAAGAAAGAAAGAGAAAGAGAAAGAGAGGAAAGAAAGAAGGGATTGATGAGAGGAATTGAAACATGTTTAAGTGATAATCAAGTGAGATTCAAAGATTGAATTGAGAGTGATGGAGTGATTATGCAGTGCGGGTCCGTTTCTTGACTCTATACGACTTTACGTTATTTTCAGGGTC
>NC_029772.3:92441145-92455831 GCF_000817695.3 Arachis duranensis | reverse complement strand
TAATCGTCACAATTTTAAATATTACCGATATTATTATTATTATATACTGGACACTTGTTTTAAAATAGAAGATAATAGGAATATCTGATTTTTTTCTTATTTAAGAAGTAACATACCAATGTAAATGTAAAAGGAAACCGTGTTAATTAAATTAAAGTTCGTCAAAAACCATAAGTGTTATTTAATTGATTGTTTTTTTTTTGGATGACTCAATTGATTGCTTAATTGACTGCTTAATGAAGCCGTTTATTTTTTTAATTATTATAAAAGATCATTAAAAAGATTTAATTATTAAAAAAACTGTTAATATAAAATTTATTAAAATAATTAATTTTTATAATATTTAAAAAAATCAATTTTTTTTAGAAAAATAAATATATCTTTAGATGATTCCTTAATCTCTAATTTACTATTAATAAGTTTTTTTACTCATATTTTTTCTTATTTACTCATATTTTTTATTCTTTCGCATAAAATTATTTCTCTTGATCCTTGTATCTAACAACAATTATTAGTTTATCATAAATGTTAGTTCAATATCTTTCAATTTTAAACTAATATTAATAAAACAAAGCAAAAGAATCTCAGAAAAAAGAACACCTTCTATAAAATTTTTAATTGATATAATTTTATTTAGAGTCAAAGATTCAACGAATAATTGTGTATTAGTTAAAGTTAGACAACTCTAATACTTCTATACTATTTATTCATATCCTGACCCAATAAATAAAAGTCAGACCCAAAAAAAACAAAAAAATTCACTAATAAGGTGGACTTTACTATAAGCCTGACCTCCTTAAGGAGGTTGAACAATAACGTGAAAGTTCAGCTCTACTCGACTTAACGAGTAACTACCTCTTTTAATCTCTCGTATTATCTCTACCTCGTTTAGAAGGTAGATTCCAACAAATTCGGAAGATAAAGAGAACGTTTATCTATCAAAAAAGATAGAACTACCCCAACAAAGGTGATTGTCCACTCTACTATGAATACACTGTCACCCCTCAAGTATATTCACGACCAATCTACTAAAAACCTGCCTAAGCCCTTGCTAACTTAAGCATCAGAGTCACTTGCAAGTACCACCTCCTACCTCCTCACAAGAAACTCGGACAGGCAGTACCTCGGCACCAAACAAATTGGACACTACTATACAAAGGGATCTGGACCTCACGTTCAGGCCCAAACCACCATTTCAGGTAACTCTCGGAACATTAGCACTGTTGCCGGAAACTTAGAAGTCATCCCACAACCATAGCAGAAAACCAATCGGAGGACGGTCACACTGCGTCCAAGTCCGAGCAAGAAGCTCAGCCGGAGGATCACGCCATTGTGCTCCTTCCTCCATCACAATATACACAATGATCCTACAGAGAAGGGCCCTCGGAAAATCCTCATCCAAGGAGGATCCATTCTAAAGTACACCATCTCGAGGATGAGGATCATCCCCAAGCAACAAAGACATTGAACATAGTCCACGGACAGCAAGATCGTTTGAGACAGTTCGAACACGAGGCCGAGCAACAATGAGAGGCCAAACGAAAATTGACAAGAGAAGTAAGGCAACGTAGGAAGCTAGAAGAAAAACTTCAAAAGATGGAGACCGATCTTCGAAATCGGACTACTAGATCAAACATAAAATAAAGTCCTTTGAAAGGACAAGAACTGTTCACAGAAGAGATCATAAAAGCTAAAGTTTCTAAGAACTTCAAATCGCCTGACATAGATCTCTATAACAGAACGTCCGATTCGAGCTATCATCTCCGCAACTTAAGCCGAATGTCTTAGGTTGCTTCGAGGAGTTTCACTGCATCCCTTCGATGACTAGTTATCAGTGCCTATTACCATTTGACCACACATTATCTAAAGTGATGCTCCAGTTGTGCAGCACAAAGAATGGAGACTCAAATGCAACGTATCCATTCAGAAAAATTACACTTTTTCAAGCATTCACAAAAGTTACAACTCTGTTACTTAAATTCATTAGTCCAATTTGACTCTAATGATAGTAGAAGTATATATAGAAAGTAAAAGTAAAGTTTGGTTAAAAAATTGTTGTGGATGTTAGAGGTAGCCATTTAGAATTCTAGATTGTTCACTCCAATAATAATAAGTAATAAGTAATCAATCTCTTTCATTTTGGTAGGGATATTGCGAACCAAACTTAAGAGGACAATCAAAAGTTATCATGTCAATTTATAATAGTATATTATTATTATTATTATTATTATTATTATTATTATATACTAGACACTTGTTTTAAAATAGAAGATAATAGGAATATCTGATTTTTTTTTATTTAAGAAGTAAGATAACAATGTAAATGTAAAAGGAAACCGTGTTAATTAAATTAAAGTTTGTCAAAAAGCCATAAGTGTTATTTAATTAATTGCTTAATGAAGCAGTTTAATTTTTTTAATTATTATAAAGGATCATTAAAAAGATTTAATTATTAAAAAATTGTTAATATAAAATTTATTAAAAAAATAATTTTTATAATATTTAAAAAAATTAAATCTTTTTTTTAAAAAACAAATATATCTTTAGGTGATTTATTTATTTATTTATTTCTTATAAACATATTTTTTATTTTTATTATATTTAAATCTGTTATAAAATAAATAAGAAAAATTTACTAAATATAAAATAAAAATGTGTAAATAAAAGACTCTAATATTAATATAATTAACTCAATAAAAATGATTCATATATTTATATGCAGTAACGTAAAGAGAAAGAGAGAGAAACTATTAGTAGTGTATAAAGAGAGAGGAGAGTGTTTTATTGTTGTGTATATATTGTTTTAGAGCAAACTCCAATTTTTTTTTTGGTAGAGTTGGGGGTCAAGGACCCCAAACAGAAAAAACAAGCAACCAAACAAACTAATTACATCCTCTCAATTTGAAAGAGCCAGCAGCATCTCTGAAGAGAGTGCATGAATGGTGTCTGGAGGAGGAGCATCGAAAACATGAATTCCGTACGGAAGATCCTAACCTTTCTTAGCCAAAATGTCAGCTGCTGAATTCGCTTCTCGAAGAATATGGTTCCAACTCACCTGAGGAATTCTTCTTACAAGAATAGCAATGTCCTCAAGGAGAGGTGCACAAGGATGATGGGTTGAACAACCATTATTAACAAACTTAATAGCCATCTCAGAGTCCGACTCAACAACCACCCACCGAAATTCATTAACTGCGATTTGGAGACCTTTGATAAATTTTCATAGCTCAGCTTGCATAATCGAACAGCCCCCTAAATTACAAGAGAACCCTGTAACAAACCTTCCCAGATGGTTGTGGAAGAGGCCTCTACAACTCGCATTTTCCGTATGGCTGAAGAAGGATCCATCAACATTCATCTTAATGGCATCTTCGTTTAAGGGGAACTAGCGAATTAACTCCCGATTAGTACTGACCTTCTTCGGTGTAATACTCGTCTTCATTACCATGCTGAACTCATAAGTCCTGCTCTTAACAGCCTCAGCAACTCCTGTAGGATTAGAACTCTTTTCCTTCAAACACTTGCTTGTTTCTAGCATACCACAGTGAAGATAACATCGCACCAAATCTCACTGCCCAATCTCCAGATATAGACAAGTTCTTGATGAGCCAATTCATGTGATTCAGATTGAAAAAGTCAGCAACGTGGTTACCTAGCTGTAACAAATTTCAAGTAGCTCTAGCAAAATAGTAATCACGAAGCACATGCATAGTTGTCTCATCTCTGTATTGACATATTGGACAAGCTGCATTTTGTGACATGTGTCTTCTAACCCTTTTGGCATTTGTGAGGATGGCGTCATGAGCCACAAGCCACAAAAATACCTAATTCTTTCCGGACCTTTTCATCTTTATACATGTATAGAGTCTTCTTTTTCCTCTTTCATTAAATATAATTTTTCTTGGTAACATGACATTTTACTATGGAAAAGTTAAGCCGTCCAAGTCATAACTCGTAAGTAGTCATCCATATTATCATCTTTATCACAACACTCCCCCTTGAATGACCATTTATGATTATGTCTCGTTAAAACCTTACTAAAGAAAAACCCAATAGAAAAAAAAACTTTAGTGAAGGAAAAAGAGTACAATATCATTTGTGATGGGAACTGCCTCGTTAAAAACCTTGTCAAGAAAAACCCAATGAAAAAAAACTAACCAAGGAAAAAAGAGTACAGTCTCCCCTTCTTGTCGACATTATTTAATATCAAAATCGGCGCATCCCAATCTGATGTACCAATCTTTCAAAAGAAGATTTTGGGAGTAATTTTATAAATAAATCTGCCAAATTGTCACTTGAACGGATCTGTTGGACGTCAATTGTTCCTTAATATTGAAGGTCATGAGTGAAGAAGAATTTGAGAGAAATATGCTTTGTTCTATCACTTTTGATGTATCCATCATTAAGTTGAGCAATGCATGCTGTATTGTCTTCAAATATGACAGTTGGAGCTATTTTATGATCAATTAGTTCATATGATGACAGAATATATTGGATCAAACTATTGAGCCAAAAATACTCGTGACTTGCTTCATGAATTGCTAGTATTTTGGCATGATTAAAGGATGTTGCCGCTATCGTCTGTTTCGTGGACCTTTGTGATATAGTTGTACCACCATATGTGAATAGGTATCCTATTTGAGATCTCCCTTTATATGGATCAGATAAGTATCCAACATATGCATAGCCAACTAATTGTGACTTGGATTCATATGGATAAAACAAACCCATATCAACTGTTCCTTGAAGATATCAAAAAATTTGTTTGATTCCATTCGAATGTCTTCTGGTTGGAGAGGAACTATATCTTGTTAGTAAATTCACCACAAATGACATGCCACGTCATGTATTATTAGCAAAATACATTAGAACTCTATTGACACTAAGATATGGTACTTCAGAACCATGGATATTTTTATTTTTCTTCTTTAGAATGGAATTGATCCTTTTTCACATTCAAAAACCTTACGATCATTGGGGTACATAATAGATGTGACTTATCTATATAAAATCTCTTCAAGATCTTTTCTGTGTATGTTGTTTGATGAATGAATATCCCATTTTTTGTATGCTCGATCTGCAAGTCGAGACAAAATTTAGTCTTTCCAAGATCTTTCATCTCAAATTCTTCTTTTAGAGCTTTTATAGTTGTTGGAATCTCTTCGGGGGTTCTAATGATATTTAAGTCATCAACTTATATAGTAATTATAATGAATCTAGATGCAGATATTTTTATGAAAATACATGGGCAGATATAATCACTCTTAAATCCATTTTTTGTCAGATACTCAGTAAGATGATTATACCATATTCATCTAGATTGCTTTAGAACATATAAAGATCTTTATAATTTGACTGAGTATAACCCTTGTGAATATTCATTGGATGATTTAGATATCTTTAATCCTTCAGGGACTTTCATATAGATATCATGATCTAATAATCCGTATAAGTAGATTGTTACCACATCCATCAAATGCATATGTAGTTTATGGTATGTGGATAAACTGACCAAATAACGCAATGTTATTGAATCCATTACAGGGGAATATATTTCTTCATAATCTATACTGGGACTTTATGAAAAATCTTGTGCCACAAGTCGAGCTTTGTAGCGCACAACTTTATTTTTCTCATTTTGTTTTCTCACAGATACCCATCTGTATCCAATAGGTTTTACATCTTCTGGTGTACAGACTACGGGTCCAAAGACTTCACGTTTTGCAAGTGAGTCTAACTTAGCCTCCATAGCTTCTTCCCATTTTGGCCAATCATTTTTTTGTCGACATTCTTCAACTGTTCTTGGCTCAAGATCTTTACTTTGATGCATGATATTTAATGTCACATTATGTGCAAATATTTCATTAACAATTGTCTTATTTTGGTCCCATTTTTCTCCTGTAAAGATATAATTTATCGAGATCTCGTCATTTTCACAATTTTTAGGAACCTGAACGTCTTCTTGCGTCAAAACTATATCAGGGTTTTGGACAACTGCAGGTGTCTTTACTATGTCTTTATCTTTTTTAACAAGAATAGTATTTACCTCTTTTCTTTTTCGAAAATTTTTATCTTTGGAACCGACAGGCCTACCAAGCTTTTGGCACGAATTTGTTTCAGTAGTCATTTGTCCAACTGGAATATCAATTCGAATTGGAACATTTTCAGCTGGTATATATGATTTAGTGATCCTTTTCCTATCAGAAAATACATCAGGCAATTCATTTGCTATTCTTTGCAAATGTATAATCTTTTGAACTTCTAGTTCATATTGTCCTAATCGAGGATCTAAATGCATCAAGGATGATGCATTTTAATTAAGTTCCTTTTCAAGAAGCTTATTCTCTCCTCCTAATGTTGGAATTTTTTATTCATCAAAATGACAATCTGTAAATCAAGCTTTAAACACATCTCCTGTTTATATCTCGAAATACCTCACTATAGAGGGAAAATCATATCCAACATATATCCTCAATTTTCTTTGGGGTCTCATTTTGGTGCGAGAAGGTGGTGCAATGAAAACATATATCACACACCGAATATTTTTAAATGAGAAATATTTGGCTACTGGCTAAAAGCTAATTGTATAGGAGAGAACTGATGGTAACTTGTTGGCCTCAAACGAATAAGTGCTACAGCATGTAAAATAGCATGCCCCTAAACCGAGGTTGGGAGATTTGTTCTTATAACTAAAGGTCTAGCAATTAACTGGAGGCGTTTAATAAGTAATTCTGCTATCCCATTTTGTGTGTAAACATGAGCTACTGTATTTTCAATGCTTATTCCGTTAGCCATACAATAAGAATTAAAGGCTTGGAAAGTGAATTCACTAGTGTTATCAAGATGAATTGCTTTTATTGGATTTTTTGAAAATTGTACTTTTAATTGAAAAATTTGAGCAAGTAATATCGCAAACGCCAGGTTGTGAGAACACAATAAGCACACATGTGACTATCTCGAAGATGTGTCTATTAGGACCATAAAATATCTAAAAGATCCACACGGTGGATGAATAGGTCCACATATATCACCATGAATTCTTTCTAGGATTTCAGGGGACTCAAATTCAACCTTTACTTGTGATGACTTAAAATTAGCTTTCCTTGGGAACATGCAGCACAACAAAATTCACTAAATTTAAGAATCTTCTGGTTATTTAGTGAATGTCCATGGGAGTTTTCAATAATTCTCCACATCATGGTTGTTCCCAGATGACCCAATCGATCGTGCCAAGTTATGAATTCATTTGGGTTAGTAAACTTCTGGTTTACAATGGCATGTGATTTAATTGGACTAATTTTAGTATAATATAACTCAGATGAAAGTGATGGTAACTTTTCTAATATAACCTTTTTATTTGAATCATGAGTTGTGATATACAAGTACTCATGATTTTTCTCATTTATTGTTTCAATATGATATCCATTTCGACGAATATCATTAAAACTCAACAAGTTCTTTAGAGATTTGGTAGACAATAGTACATTATTTATTATGAATTTTGCTTCTCCAAAAAATAAAATTATAGCTCTTCCGGAGTCTTCTATCACATTGCCTGATCCAATAATAGTATTAACACATTCTTCTTTTGGCACAAGATGAGTAAAAGATATATTCCTTTTTAGAATAGTATGGGAACTTGCACTATCCGCAAGGCAAACATCCTCACTATATGTCCTTGCCATTTTCTACAAAGACAAATGATAATAATAATAATAAAATGAGTAGAAGTATATGCATGGTAAAATTATTTTCTTGATTATTTTTCTAAGAAATACTGTACAAAGTATCATATACTAAAAATTTTATTATTATTATTTTAGAACTTGACACATTTAGTAATTTTGTTCATAAATATTTTATTAAAAATTATTTATATACATCATACTTGAAATTTAGATTCATAAAAAATAAAATTTAATAATAAATTTTTTACATTATTTATTTACATGAATACTTAACAATTCCACATAATAAACTATTCCATCATTGATCAAATGACCAATATTTTCTTTAGGATGCTCAAAGAAATCAGATATTTCATAATGAGTGGTGTAATTTTTAACAAAAGCATTTGAAACGAAATTCATCTCCTTTCCTTTGTCGTCCTTTTTCAAAGATGTTTGATAAAGATCGACTAGGTGCCTTTGGGTACGACAGGTACGCGACCAATGACCATTTCCACTACAACGGAAATATTTATCCTCTGTTGATTTATTTTATCCATTGTTTCTTTTTTTATCATACTTCTGGTGAAATCCTTTTTTGTGAATATAATTTTTCTTCTTTCCATAATTTTTCTTGTTACCAAAACCTTGTCATTTACCTCTTCTGGGGTTATGATTTGTCGCATTTGCTTCAGAAAATGGGGCGGCGCCAGCTAGGCGTGTTTCATAATTTTTAAAAGAAATTCATTGTTATGCTCAGTAATAAGAAGGTAAGGAATTAACTCAAAATATTTTTTAAATCATTTTTCTCGATACTACTGCTGTAGGAGCACATTCGAGGCATGGAAGGTCGAGAAAGTTTTCTCTAACATATCATTTTCAGTTATATTTTTTTCACATAATTTCATTCGTGAGATGATTCGAAACATTACTGAATTATATTCATTTAAGGATTTAAAATCCTGTAGATGCAAGTACGTTCATTCATATCGGGTTTGAGGAAGTATCACTGTCTTTTGATGATTATACCTTTCTTCAAGATCTTTCCATAAATCTGCAAGATCTTTTAATGTGAGATATCCATTTTTCAATCCCGTCAAGATAACGACGAAGGAAGATCATGGCTTTATCTTTATCCTTTTGGGATGCATTATTTTCAACCTTAATTGTTTCTCCAAGATCCATTGAATCAAGATGAATTTCAGCATCTAGTATCCATGATAAGTAATTGTTTTCAGATATATCAAGGGTATTGAATTCAAGATAAGAGAGTTTTGACACAATGAAAATTTATTACCTGAGTCTTCTTAAATTTTGATCAGAGTGTCGTGTTGATAACGTGTTGTAAAATAAATAAAAAAGATGTACTAAATATAAAATAAAGATGTGTAAATAGAAGACTCAAATATTAATATAATTAACTCAATAAAAATGATTCATATGAGAGAGAGAGAAAGAGAAAGAGAGAAATTATTAGTAGTGTATAAAGAGAGAGGAGAGTGTTTTATTATTGTGTATATATTGCTTAAGAACAAATCCCTATTTATATATGTACAGAATTCTCTTTTTTCTCTTCTATCAAATATAATTTTCCTTGATAATATGACATTTCACTATAGAAAAGTTAAGCCGTCTAAATCATAAGTGGTCATCTATATTAGAAAAATTCTAAGGTGCTGAAGGAAAGATTCTTAACACCTGCGGATTGCACATGTCATGGATGAGTGTATTTTGCACGGGTCAGTAGGAATAGGAAGGAGCAGATACGGATCTCCCAGTGACAGATGATGGTGACACTTAATATTAATTAGTTGATCTAATTAAAGTGATTAAAATTTTAATTGAGTGTTTCCATAGTGGGCCACATGCAGAGTTTTAAATGGATTGGGTGTGGGCCTAAATTTTTTGCTAGATGGGTTTTAGATCCTAACCTTTATTATTCTAAATGGAGTGTGGTAGTTAGATTTTTATTTTGAGGTTTGAGATAAATTTGAAAAAAGTTGGCTGGATTAGTGGTGGTAGGCTCAAAAGGATAGTTGGGCTATGTTAAAAAAGTGGTTATGAAATATCCCAAAAAAAAAAAAACAAAAGAAAAGTTGTGATGAAAGTTGTATGGAAGAGTGTAGAGATAAATAACATTGCATGAAGGAAAGAATGAAGTAGTAAAAGAAGTCCGTGGTTGTGTTGAATATTATTAATTTCATGTGTTATAATATTATTAATTTAAAACACTGTTTAGAGTTAAACTTATAATATATTCAATTTGTTAAATATTTTATGTAGTTTTCATGTATTAGTATTTCTTTAATAAAATATTTTATGTTAAAAATGTAATTTATTTTATTTATTTTAACTAATTCATAATTTTATTTCTATGTTCATATTTTCGTTGAATTTTTGAAATATTGTTGAGATTTACTATATCATTGTAGGTTATTTAAAATTTGATGTTGGAACTGGTTATATATTTTCAATGTTGTTAATTTACAAAACCGCGAAAATTAATAAACTCCGTTCCTGAATATTCCCGTCTATGTCGCAACATTTTTCTATTTCTCTCTACCTTTTCTACGATATGTAGATAATTTATAATTTATTCTTTGTATTAGTAATTTCAAAAATCAAAATATGTCTCGATATTGCTTGTTACGAGTAAAATAAAATTTTTTCTTGTAAAATGTACAAACTCCATTTTCAAGTTAATTTTGTAATTATTAATTGTATGTTTTTTATACGCAAACAACTAATTATAATTTAAAATACAGAGAAAAAACATATTATTTTTAAATTTTAATGAATAAAAATTAATTAATCTTATTTGTGCAATCGGTTTGAGATCTGGTTAAACATAATAGTGTATACGATCAGGGACGGACTCAAGGGGGGCAAGCAGTGGTCTTGGTCCTCCTAACAAATTTTAAACTCATATAATAAAATTATAATAGATGCATTATATAGAGTAAAATTTAATAGCGTAATAATAACAAGAGTTATTATTCATCATGTATTAGAGTTTAAATTTCTCTACATACATTTATATTATTTGTATTTTTTTATTTAATTTAGAGTTCTTTTTACATTTATTTCTTAAAAATTAATTTTAACATCTATAATCATATAAAAAATACTTTAATATTATTTATAATAATATTATTATTTTTTTAATTGGCATTTTAGTTATTTCTTTTTTATTATTTTTCTATTAATTTTTACCCTTATTATTATATAAACATGTTTTAGTATATTTTAAATTTACACAACAAAATTGTTAGTGAAATTCATTTATAATATTTTAAGTCATATTTTATAATGATATAAAACATAAAAATTTAACTTGCTACACATAAATATTTATTGAAGTAAAGTAATTAACAAAATATTTAAAAATAGAAAATTTTATATTTTGCTAGATGTAAAATCATAAAAAATTATAAAAAAAATTATAGAGACTGAGATAATTTTTTTATTTGACAAGTATTCATTAGTTTTTTAATTAAAAAACTAATTATGATTATAGGGTTTCAATTTGGTACTAATTTGCTTTGCTTCATTAAAGGGGATTGGGGTTACTTCACAAGTGACAGAGGGTGTGGGAGGTGCTAACAGGATTGGATTCTCCTCTTTTTTTTGGGTATAAAACTTTTTTCAGGCCCATTCAATTTTTTTACCTAACTGAGGCCCGAACATAAAAAACAAAAAAAACAATTATATTACATTATATTTAATTTCCAATTAATTAACTTACTGTTACTTCTTAATCTATTTGTTAACAACCTTGATTCCAACACTCCTACTGAATTGTGGGACCCTCTGCTGCACCAGCTGTCTTCGACTGCAATACTTGCAAAAATAATGAATGTTTTAACAGGACACATGTTCTTACCATGTTGAGACATGCAAAATTCACACCTGCTAAAAAATCTTTCTTTCAGTACAATAGCAGCTCCCTCCATATTATCATCTTTATCACAACAAAATTCTTATTTACATATCTTTATCTATCACAATAATTTATTATTAGTGAATTTTCTAATCTTTAATCCACTAGTAGTAAGTTTTTTTACTCGTATTTTTTCTTATTTATTTATCTTTCACATAAAATTACTTTTTTATCCTTGTATGTAATAATAATGATTGGTTTATCATAAAGGCTAGTTCAATATCTTTCTAATTTTGAACAAAAATTAATAAAACAAAATAAAAGAATCTCAGAAAAAAGAACACCTTTCTATAAATAATTCCAATTGATATAATTTCATTACGAGTCAAAGATCTAACGAATAATTATGTATTAGCTAAAGTTAAACAACTCTAATATTTCTATACTACTATTCCTTATACTTCTATACAAGTAGATAATGTTAGTTTAAATTTTTCATATTTAATATCATCTTTTTTTTACTTGACATCACTTTACTCAAACTCAACTATTTGAAAAACTTCAGAATTCATTACAAAAAGTATGGCATTGACATATCTTGACAATGCATACGTATCTGCCTAATTTAAAAAAAAAATTTAACATAATATTATTAATAAAATACCTGCTGTTCATACCCTGACCCAATAATAAAGGCCCAGGTCCAAATAAAAGGCCTAAACCGAAGAATTAAGCCTAGCTAAGCACCGACCTTCATATAAGAAGTCGGTGTTGACTACACTTACTCTAAAAAAGTCGGACATGAGATTAGCTGGCAGATAAACACTCATTCAAATGAGTAACCGCCCCTAAAATCTCTCTAACCGCTTCATCAAGCCATATCTTAACCTCCCTAAGATAATGGGACGGTTAACACCCAAAAGATACGGCACTACTCCAACGGTGGTTATTGGCTCACCACTATAAATACACTGACACCCCTCAGGTATCTCCAAGCCCAATACTCTCTAGACCTGCTCACACCCTTGCTAACTTAGGCATCAGAGTGTCTTTGCAGGTACCACCCCCATCTCTTCTCACAAACAAGTCGGACGGAGCCTCCCGAGTTGCAGATCCGTTCGGAGCCCTCCTCCTTCATACGTTTGGGCCAACCAATTCCATCCAGCCCATCAATCTCCGGTTATCCACCGTAACATTGGTGCCGTTGCCGGGGACCCGAGAGATCATCCATAGATGGCTGACAGATCCCACGAAGAAGGCCATGTGGAGACAGATTCTGAACAAGAGAATCTGGATACAGGCAATAACGATGTGGATTTCACCCTCCACCAGGAAATCGATAATCAACACAGGGAAGGCACCTCCGGAGTAAAAAACCCAAAGGTAAACTCCTCAGAAGGGCGCGAGTCAGAAAAAGAAGGACCACCCCATGTAACTGAGTTCATGGGATTAGTCCACAGCCGCCTGGAGCAGTTAGAGCAGGAGCGAGAGCGGCAAAAGGAAACTGAAAAGCGCCTAAAAGAGGAGATGGAACGACGAAAAGAGTTAGAAAGAAAACTCTTAAAGTTGGAATCCTCCCTCAAAAGTCGCAACTCCTGTGACGAACAAGAAGAGCCACCCTTAGGAGGGGAGGATCCCTTTAGTGAGGACATAATGAGGGCTAAAGTTCCGAGGAACTTCAAAAGCCCTGATATGGACCTCTACGACGGAACCACGGATCCAAAGCATCACCTGAGCAACTTCAAAAGTCGGATGTACCTAGTTGATGCCTCCGACGCTACGCGATGCAAAGCCTTCCCGACCACTCTATCGAAAGCAGCGATGAAGTGGTTCGATAGCCTCCCCCCAAGGTCGGTTACCAGTTTTGAAGACCTCTCAAGGAAGTTTTTGATGAGGTTCTCAATCCAGAAAGACAAGGTGAAACATGCACCGAGCCTCCTGGGAATAAAATAGGAGGTCGGAGAATCTTTACGAGCCTATATGGAAAGGTTCAACAAAGCATGTTTGGAGATCCAAGACCTGCCCACAGAGGCAGTCATAATGGGATTAGTCAATGGACTTAGAGAAGGTCCCTTCTCGCAGTCCATATCTAAAAGACATCCCGTTTCTCTAAGTGATGTACAGGAAAGAGCCGAAAAGTACATCAACATGGAAGAAAACGCCAAATTAAGAGACCTGAGTTGGCGACTTGGGCCCCCTCCCTCAACAAAAGAGAGGGAAAGGAAAACCAAGAAAAAGAAAGAACTCGGTCTCGAAAGGCCAAGAAAATATCACTCTTATACTCCTCTGAAAGTTTCTATAGTGGATGTATACAGAGAGATTTGCAATACTGAGAGACTGCCACCCCCTAGACCCATTAAAAATAAAAAAAGGGGGGGAGCCGCAGCGATTACTGCGAGTACCATAAAATATATGGTCACTCCACAAACGACTGCTACGACCTTAAAAATGTGATAGAAAAGCTGGCTAGAGAAGGTCGGCTTGATAGATATCTCGTAGAAAGGTCGGACAGTCATGGAAAGAGAAAACGAGATGATATGGATAGAAGAGACCCACCACCGCAGACCCCAGAGAGACATATCCATATGATCTCAGGAGGGTTTGCGGGAGGGGGACTTACCAAATCCTCTCGCAAAAGACATCTCAAAAGAGTTTACCAGGTCGGGGAGGAGTCACCCGATCTTCCTACCATTTCATTTACAAAAGAAGATGGGCAAGGAATAATCCCTGGACACGATGATCCAGTAGTAATAACTATGATCCTAGCAAATGCCCATCTCCACAGAACCCTAGTAGACCAAGGAAGCTCGGCAGACATTCTCTTCAAGCCTGCTTTCGACAAGCTAGGGTTAGATGAGAAAGAGTTAAGGGCCTATCCCGACACCCTATACGGATTAGGGGACACGCCAATAAAGCCACTAGGATTTTTGCCCCTTCACACCACTTTTGGAAAAGGGGAAAAATCAAAGACTCTGAGCATAGACTTCATAGTCGTTGACGTGGGGTCAGCATATAATGTTTTAATCGGCAGAGCTACCCTTAATCGGCTCGGAGCTGTGGTATCCACTCCCCACCTCTGCATGAAATTCCCGACCTCAGCGGGGATAGCAACGGTAAGGGGAGATCAAAAGTTGGCAAG
>NC_029772.3:92440633-92441021 GCF_000817695.3 Arachis duranensis | reverse complement strand
ACTGCGACCACAACCGGGAGGAAAAACCGAGGAGATACAGGTCGGTAAAGAGGAAGGGAAAAACACTTATATAGGAGCCAACCTAGGGGAAACTCTAAAACAATAGTTGGCTAAGCTCCTAAGAGATAATTCCGACCTCTTCGCCTGGAAGGCCTCTGACATGCCTGGGATTGACCCCGAGCTCATGTCCCATAAGCTCTCGGTTTATCTAGGGTCCCGACCCGTACAACAAAGAAGACGCAAGCTCGGCCCAGAACGAGCCCTAATAGTAGAAGAGCAAGTACAAGCACTCCTGGAAGCTGGCTTCATCAGAGAAGTCAAGTACCCAACATGGCTAGCCAATGTAGTGCTAGTCAAAAAACAGAATGGCAAATGGAGAATGTGTGTC
>NC_029772.3:92433407-92440604 GCF_000817695.3 Arachis duranensis | reverse complement strand
CACCTGGGGAGCCTAATGGAAGTATACGTCGACGACATGCTAGTAAAAACCAAGAAGGAAGTCGACCTCTTGTCCGACCTCTCACAAGTCTTTGACACCATAAGGCTGCATGGGATGAGACTAAATCCCGCAAAATGCGCCTTCGCGGTGGAGGCGGGAAAGTTTCTAGGGTTTATGCTAACACAAAGAGGGATTGAAGCTAATCCCGATAAGTGTAGAGCCATCCTAGAAATGAAAAGTCCGACTTGTTTGAGAGAAGTCCAGTAGCTCAATGGCCGACTTGCAGCCCTCTCTAGATTTTTGGCGGGATCGGCGCTAAAATCCCTTCCGCTATTTTCCTTATTAAGAAAGGGATGCCAGTTCAAATGGACTCCTGAATGTGAGGAGGCGTTCCAGGAGTTCAAAAAGTTTTTAAGCCAACCTCCTATCCTAACCCGACCAGTACCAGGGAAAGACCTCGTTCTGTACTTATCCGTAGCAAACAGTGCTGTCTCGTCAGCCCTGATAAAAGAAGACGAGGTCGAACAACATCCAGTCTACTTTATCAGTAAAGTTCTACAAGGCCCTGAACTAAGGTACCACAAACTAGAAAAGTTTGCCTACTCCTTAGTAATAGCTTCACGAAGGCTACGACCTTACTTTCAAGCTCACACAATAAGAGTCCGTACGAACCAGCCCATGAAGCAAATCCTCCAATAGACGGATGTTGCAGGGAGAATGGTTCAGTGGGCAATAGAGCTCTCCGAGTTCGATTTGAGATATGAAACTCGGACAGCAATTAAAGCCCAGTGCCTCACCGACTTCGTGGCGGAATACGCAGGGGATCAAGAGGAAAAACCGACTACATGGGAACTCTATGTAGACGGATCCTCCAACAAAACGGGAAGCGGCGCAGGAATAATATTGGTAGATGAAAGAGGAACCCAGATAGAGGTTTCCTTAAAATTTAGATTTCTGGCTTCAAATAATCAGGCAGAATATGAAGCCTTGATCGCCGGACTAAAGTTGGCAGAAGAAGTCGGTGCTACAAAGGTGATGATATACAGCGACTCACAGGTGGTGACCTCCCAGATAAGTGGAGAATATCAGGCAAATGACCCAAACATGAAGAGGTACTTGGACAAAACTCTGGAACACCTCGGGCATTTTGCAAAAACCGAGGTTAAACACATAACTCGGGACTTAAACAGCAGAGCAGATGCCCTATCCAAGTTAGCAAGTACTAAACCAGGAGGGAACAACAGAAGCCTGATTCAAGAAACCCTCCAGGAACCCTCAGTAGCAAAAATAGAAGACAAACAAGAGGTACTTGAGGTAGTCGGTCTAGACCTCGGATGGATGAACCCCCTAGTCGAATACATGAAATTCGACGTCCTCCCTAAAGAGGAAAAAGAAGCTAAAAAGATCCGAAGGGAAGCACAACACTACACCTTGGTGAAGAATATCCTCTACAGAAGGGGGATATCGACACCGTTGTTAAAATGCGTACTGACCTCAAGAACCGCCGAGGTATTGGAGGAAGTACATAGTGGGATCTGTGGAAACCATCTCGGAGCAAGGTCACTAGCCAGGAAAGTAATCCGAGCTGGATTCTACTGGCCGACCTTGCAGAAAGATGCCACAGAATTTGTGAAAAAGTGTCAACCATGTCAGATGCATGCGAATTTTCACGTAGCTCCACCAGAAGAGCTCATCAGTATCACTTCTCCATGGCCTTTTGCAAAATGGGGAATGGATTTGTTAGGTCCTTTTCCCCAAGCGCCAGGACAAGTCAAATACCTTATCGTGGGGATAGATTACTTCACAAAGTGGATAGAAGCAGAACCATTGGCCACCATCACCGCTCAAAGAAGTCGCAGGTTCCTCTACAAAAATATCATCACAAGATATGAGATACCTTATTTCATTACTACAGATAATGGAACCCAATTCACCGACGCTACCTTCAGAAGCTTAGTAGCCAGTATGAAAATCAATCATCAGTTCACCTCGGTGGAGCACCCACAAACCAATGGGCAAGCCGAGGCAGCCAACAAAGTCATACTGGCAGGGCTAAAAAAGAGATTGCAGGAAGCAAAAGGAGCTTGGGCTGAAGAGCTCCCTCTGGTGCTATGGACTTATAGGACAACCCCCCAGTCCGCCACAGGAGAAACACCTTTTCGACTAGTTTATGGCGTAGAAGCCATGATACCAATAGAAATCAATGAGCAAAGCCCAAGGGTAATTCTCCATGATGAGGTCGGAAACATACGAGGACACAAAGAGGAGCTCGACTTGCTCCCCGAAGTCCGAGAAGATGCCCGGATAAGAGAAGCAGCATTGAAACAAAGGATGGCTACAAGGTACAACAAAAAAGTCATTCGAAGAACATTTGCCCCGGATGACTTGGTCTTAATCAGAAACGACATTGTAGTCAACAAATCAGGAGAAGGAAAGCTCGCCGCAAAATGGAAGGGACCATACAAAGTCAATGAAGTTTTAGGAAAAGGTTATTATAAAGTAACCGACCTGAACGGCACTGAATCACCGAGGTCGTGGCATGCTTGTAATATGAAAAGGTACTACAGTTAAAAGCGAACTCTACTCCCTGATGTACTCTTTTCCCAACTTCATGATTTTTTCCCAAAATTAAAGGGTTTTTTCTGGAGAAGGGTTTTTAACGAGGCATCATAGTAGAGGCTAAGGGAAAATAGGCTATTAAAACCCTTAGTAGCAAGAAGGTACCTCCCAAATAAATAAAGATCTTTTTCATCTACAATATCTCTTATAAAATCCTTTTTATTTTTTCTAAGTCTTTCTATGAAACGCGCCGACTTAAGCTCGACAAAACGTGAAAATCCCATGAACCGACCTAGATGGTCGTCAGGATAAAACGACGAGGTACAAGTCGGCGTAAAGGGGTTATATGAGTTGATCGTAAAAACTCGGGAACAATCCGACTCATAAGTCGAAATGAGAACCCGAGTAGAAAAAGCTCGGAAAGGCCAGAAGAAATTGTTAAACCCTTATCCAAAAAGGGTATCCATTTTGTTAACTTAAAAAACCCTTATCAAAAAGGGTATCTTTTAAATATTTTGTTTACGGCCTGGGAAGTCCAGAAGAAATTGTTCAACCAACACCACCAAAAATAAATAAATAAATAAAGAGTTTAAAAACGGGGGACCCACAGGCCGGACCCCCAAATAGCCACAGATCATTTTTTAGGAAGAAGAGTAGACGAATCACCACCACCGGAGTCAGGAGGAGCGCCATCAGAAGCATCCATGGGAGATGAAGAGATCGGAGGAACTACTGAAGAACTCGGAGCGTCTTTAGAACGAGGAGGAGACTCAATAATCCTCTGCCCTCGAGTCTTCAACTCTGACTCAGAAACGATTACGGGGGCAGGAGGATCTACAATGGCACCATCAATAACAACTTTGTCAGGATGTAAAGGAGAAAGATCCAAGTCGGGAGCAATAACTCTGACCTGCTCCAGAAAGATCCTCCAAGACTCCTCGGCGCCATCAGCAATAGAGTCCTCCAACTCATCATATGCTTTTCGAGAATTCAAAAGCTCAGTCTTCACAGACACAAGATCTTTGAATAAGCTTTGATAGCTGGCCTGTGCTGTTTTCCTCAGATCCATCTCCATGTTGCATTGGGCCTGCAAAACCTTCCCTTTCTCCTGGAGGGTATCTCTTTCCTCCCTCAGCTTGGCAATTTCCTTCCTCAACTCTCCCTCATGCTCTTGATATGCACGAAGCCTTCCTTCCAGCTCCTCGACCCTCGAGGTCATCCCTAAAGAGCTGAGAGGAGCCTTCTCAAAAATATCCAAGAGCTTGCCGCAGACCCCCGCCGCTTTGAGACTCTCCTCGATCATAGTGGTAAGGTGGCTCCGAACAGACATATCATCCATGCCTATACGAGCATGAGGATAGATATTCTTTCGGACGAACGCAATAGCATCCGCCTTAACCTCACCAGAAGAACCAGACTCTAAGGTCTTGCGCTTCTTGGGATCAGGGGAAGGTCGGACGACGGGGGGCGGCTGAGAGGGAGCTGAAGAAGAAATCACCATGGGATTGGAAAGAGTTTCAACGTTCCGAGGAGGAGGAGGAGGAGAGATAACCCTGGCACCACCAGCCCGAGCGCGAGACTTAGCTTTAGCCTCTTGGACCCTCTGGAAAGATTCTTGAGCATTTGTCTTTGCCATTTCTGAAAAAGAAAACAATAGCCAAAGAATCAAACAAGTCGGAATGATCAGTTAACAAGTCGGGAATCTAACAGACAAGAGAAAACTACCTAGCTGTGATTGGATAAAGGCCGGAGACCCTTGGAGAAACTTTTTAGTATCCAAATATGGGGCCCTCCCCCACACTTCTCGGAGGAACCCCACAACGACAGCCTCCACTTCATCCAGGTCATCCAGACCATATTTCTCACAAGGGGAGGCCTCCAGCCAGTATAAGGGAAAGCGAGGAGAAGAATTATCATTCAGAAAAAAGGGGTGATGGCCCTCTACAGCTTGCACTTTGAAAAAGAAATTTTTAAAGTCATGAAAAGATTCATCAAAAAGGGTAAAAATCCTCCGACCTTGTATGGCTCGGAAGGAAACCCATTGCTGTTTATTATTCAGCCCACTAAAAGGCTTGGTCATATGAAAAAGATGGAAAAATATTTTCAGAGAGGTCGGGAAATCCAGAGCATGGCTAATAAATTGATAAATTTTCAAGAAACCCCAGGAGTTGGGGTGAAGTTGGGTAGGGGCAACCCGACAATGCTGCAAAACAGACACCTCAAAATCTGAAAAGGGTAGAAAGACGCCCAGACGGGTGATCATGCACTCATACATAAAGAAGAAATGGGGAGCCGTTCCGTTGGCTCTCCCATGACAAACTCGGTCCTCTGAACCAGGGACAAGCAATTCATACTTAGGCTCATCCTCATCCGAAGTACAGAGCCGGTGGTGGGTGCGAAGATGAGTAATAAACTCCGCATCAACCAACGGCTCCACCCCTAGAACAGTAACATCAACCCAATCTACGGAGGCCATTTTCTTTCTCTAAGGAAAAATGAGGAAACCTACAAAGGGAAAAAGAAAAGAGAAAATCAAAAACAAAGGTCTCTAGAGAGGAGAAAAGGAACCAAGCAAAAGTCCACAAACCTATTTTTCTACAAAGTGAAGTCATACGAAAAGTGCGAAAAAGGAAAAAGAAACTAACCTCTTTCTGAAAATGAAGGTTGGAAGAAGCAGAAGTCTCCGGAGCACGAGAACGCAGTACGAATGAATGAAGAACAAAGAAAGAAGAAATTTGAAAGATTGCAGAAACGGAAAAATGAAAGAGAGGGAAAGTATTTATAAACATGCTAAGGGGCATAATGGTAAAAACGGAGCAGTCATTAATGAGAGTGCACCGTTATCAAAGCCATCAATCCCTAAATGCATCCCTAACGGACACGACACTTGAATAGACGTAACTGTCAGAAACAAAAGGTCGCGAAAATCACGTCAGTTTAAAAACCCGTGTTTCCTCCAAGAAAGTCGGCTACGAACCCGAGTTAAATACTCGAACCCAAGCCCTAAAGAGATCTTGGGCTCAAGTAGGGGCACTGTTCATACCCTGGCCCAATAATAAAGGCCCAGGTCCAAATAAAAGGCCTAAACTGAAGAATTAAGCCTAGCTAAGCACCGACCTTCATATAAGAAGTCGGTGTTGACTACACTTACTCTAAAGAAGTCGGACATGAGATTAGCTGGCAGATAAACACTCATTCAAATGAGTAACCGCCCCTAAAATCTCTCTAACCGCTTCATCAAGCCATATCTTAACCTCCCTAAGATAATGGGACGGTTAACACCCAAAAGATACGGCACTACTCCAACGGTGGTTATTGGCTCACTATTATAAATACACTGACACCCCTCAGGTATCTCCAAACCCAATACTCTCTAGACCTGCTCACACCCTTGCTAACTTAGGCATCGGAGTGTCTTTGCAGGTACCACCCCCATTTCTTATCACAAACAAGTCGGACGGAGCCTCCCGAGTTGCAGATCCATTCGGAGCCCTCCTCCTTCATACGTTTGGGCCAACCAATTCCATCCAGCCCATCAATCTCCGGTTACCCACCGTAACACCTGCTATAATTAAAGTTTAGAGTTTTACTTAAGTTTAAAAAATACTACCTACTGCCAAAGTTTATTAGCATTTTTTATTAAGCAGTTAACTTCAAATCATAGCCACCAACTCAATCACATTTAAGACCAAGAGCTTCGCTTTAAATCTTTGAGCTAGTTGTGTAATTAGCATATTTTACAATTGGCTGAGCTTAAATTTTGATTTAAAATATTATCCAAAAATTTTCTAACTTATTAATATAACAACTAAGTTCCAAAGATAAAGATAAGATAAAAATGAAAAAATCAATAGATAAGAGTGAAGAGCTACTTGATAATGAGCATAATAGAATTGTATTAAACTCAAAATAAAACAGTTAGGCTAACAATAAAATCATATACTATAATTGATCATTCAACAGTATGCAAATAAAAATGATCTTTCAAGCAAATAAATCTGAATTGCAGTTGAAACAACCATGATTATCTAGTGCATGGAATATCCATTAGACTGCATAAAAATAATTTGGGGACGAATTTTTTTATGTTGAAAGATTTTTCATTTTTTGAATTTTAAAAATAAAATTATGAAGTTATAATCTGCTATACATATAAGATAAAGTATAAAACCATGCAAATTTTATAAGTAAGACAATATTTTTTAATTTGGATAAAAGATTATCAATACAAAGAAAAGTAAAATACAGTGAGATTGAAAATTTTAAATTCTCCTAATATAGAACAAGACATAAAGGATCTTTTGGAACACTAGCTAAATGCTAATTTAAATTTGAGTCAAATTCCTGTTTCAATTTATAACCAAGGCGAACGGATAATGTACTCAATAAAGTAAATTACTTATTTAATTTTTTACAATAGCAAAATGAAATTAAAATGGAATATATATAGGTTTTTGGTGATATCTCATTCTATTTATTATAGACAATCAAGTAAACCTAGGTACCTCGATTCAATTTAAACAAATGATAAAAATACAGAATCCATCCAATCCCATAACGTAAAAAAAAGTTAGTAATTTTGACAAAAATTGCATGGTACACCTAAGAATGTGAATTTATGGAGAACTCAAGAGCGAA
>NC_029772.3:92416167-92433307 GCF_000817695.3 Arachis duranensis | reverse complement strand
GCGTGGCAAGGATATCTGTGCACAAGAAGATAAAGCCAATAAAAATAAAAAAGATATGCCGAAAAATATAAAGAGAAAGCACAACAGCAATAAAGATGATGCAGGAGGAGAAAACATAGAACAAGAAATAAGAAGAGAAGAAGAGAATAATAGAATAATTTTATCATTTCAAATATTATTTATTGGTCTTTTTTAATATAATATCTATTTAGTCCTTTTTAATAATTTTGATATAATTAATTTTTTTGTTAATTAAAGTCTTTTGATGATTCTTAACACTGATTTTAAATTCTCCTAATATAGCACAAGACACAAAAAACCTTTTGGAACACTAGCTAAATGCTAATTTAAATTTGAGTCAAATGCCTGTTTTAATTTATAATCAAGACGAACTGATAATATATTTAATAAAACAAATTACTCATTCATCCAATCCCATAACGTAAAAAAAAAATTAGTAATTTTGACAAAAGTTGTATGATACACCTGAGAAAGTAGATTTATGGATAACTTAAGAGCGAAGAAGAATTTATCGAAAGAGTCCCAGTAGTGACAAAGACAGAACATAGCTAACTAAGTATGGCAAAGATATTTGTGCACAAAAAGATAAAGCCAATAAAAATGAAAAAGATATGGCGATAAAAGATAAAGAAAAAGCACAACAGCAATAAAGATGATGGAGAAAGAGAAAAGATAGAACAAAAAAGAAGAAAAAAAAGAAGAGAATAATAGAATAATTTTATTATTTCAAATATTATTTATTGGTCCTTTTTTAATATAATATCTATTTAGTCTTTTTAATAATTTTGATATAATTGATTTTTTTGTTAATTAAAGTCTTTTTGATGATTCTTAACACTGGTTTTTCCTTTTTTTTTTCTTTTTCTCTACTATTCAATTAGAAAGTAGTATTAATGTATTATACATTCATTTTCAACGCATATAATAAAAATAAATAAATGTTTATACCTTTTCATTCAATATTGTTTTTCAAAGGATTAGAGTAATGTTAAGCATCTATCTAAGAATAATTTAGATCCATTTTTGCATTTAAACTTATATTTTCAATATAATTTTTAGAAATTAAAAGGTAATCACCAAATCCAATTCTCTGTCTATGTAAATTGACTTGAGACAATTATTTTCTTTTACTCCATGTGGGAAAAATATTCTTGCATACTGATGGATTTCCTTGACATTATCTCTTGGGTCATAGGAATACATAGTTTTAGTCTGTGTTAAGATAGGGTATAGGCCCAAAGTAAGAATGTGTAGTGTCGTAAGCTTGATTTTTGGGCTTTGGACCCATTTTCATGTTTTTCTAACCAAGCCCTTGGCCCAATTTTTAGCTCGGTCTCATGGAATGCGGTCCATCGATAAATTTCAGTTAAACGTAGTTTCGAGACGGATTGATCATTCTCTGAAATGTGGGATATTATGGAAAAAAAAAATGAAACAATTATATGACTGGGGTTGTGTGTGATGCCTGGCCATTATCTTATAGTCTGAATATCGCTAAGCGTGACAACTGATGTTTGAATGTGAGATATTTTTCCACGACATAAAAAAAAAAAGTTAGATATTTTTGGAATATTGAGAATTTAGTAGTGAATATAGGTTGCGCTGGCTGTGGCAGATTTTGTGCGGCTACAGTGGCAGTAAGGTGCAGAAATTTCGCAGAATTTATGTTCTTTTTAGGAATGGGTTTGTTTATTATTGACTTATTCTTGCGACGAAAGGAGAATAATTCCTCACCTTAGGTTGCTTAGTTCCCAAACTAGAGAAAGTTAAAGTATGGACATCATCATCACTTACACATATCTTTCTCGTGTCATTGACTTGTTTCCCATCTATACTTAGAGTATATATGTGCTTCTTATTTTCGAATTTCTAGTTGTATGATCAATCTTATTTTGTCGTCTAATTTTAGTTCAACACTTGGAATTCTAAATCTGAGCAGTGCTATTAAAGGACCGTTGGCTAAAATGAAAATAGTACTATTCAGTTTTACAAGTTTTGTTGTTATTTTGAAATTTAACTGTTTGGGGTAAGTCAAAAGCAGAATTTAACGAGTAGCACATTATTATTATGACCATAGGATATGATATGTAAAAAAATGTACAGACCATAACTTGGAATTGGGAATCACGTGATGCCATTAAGACAAAACCCCCGACCAAGTGATTAAAAAAAACACTTCAATTTCTCGAGAGAGTTTGAACAACATGAGTAGTCGAGTCAAAATTAATACTAGTAATTAGAAGTAATCTGTTTAATTATTCCCCATTATTGTTGGGGCATAAAACTGGTAACTAAAGAAACTAATTAACATAGAGGAGATCTATGAGGAATGCCTTTTCTCCTACTGATACTGGTGGCCATGTCTTCATCGGAAACTTTGTTGGTGCTGGAATTTGTTATTAGCCTTGCACACACCTTCCATCCACTCCTCTTCTTCCTCACTATGTTCTGATCAGTACTGCAACCCATGCTCATGTTCTCTGATCCTGATGACGAACCCCATGAATAACAAGAACTCATTGGCTCATCACTGTCCACAATTGTTGATGATGAACCTCCAGTAGTTGTCATCTCCTCCTCCCCCATCTCCTGAATTTGTGGGATCAAGAAGTCTGGACCTAGCTGTAGGGTCTTGCATGTCCTTAAGTATGGTGATAGATCCTTATAGTGTTTCAGCACAAATTCCACCTACACACATTATTATTGGTAATTCATTCATTCGCATCTTAATTCTATATTTAACGATTATCAACTATTAATTTTATGTAAAGACAACTACACGTGATTCTTGACTATACAAACCCTAACAAAGTGCAAATACATAAATACAATTAAGTAGTTGTTCAGGTAAGGTAAAAATTCAGGTGCAATTAATTTTATATAAAATGATAATTGAGAGTCGTTAACTGATTTGACTCAATTGTCATTAAATAACTTTCAACTATCAACTTTACATGAAGATAACTGCAACTGAGTTTTGTAAGGTACCTTGCATGAAAGAGAGCAATGAATAAAAGGCTCTTGAAGGCTACGGTCACAGGAAGTGCAGTAATTGCCGGAGGATTTGAATTGGCGGTTCTGGGGCCTATTCTTGATGAAGACAACTTTGGCGCTGTTAATGGTGTAAGGTTGGACATTGGAGCAGTCAATGAGTTTCTGAAGATCTTCTAATCTGACAACGTCATGGTAAACGTAACGGCGAACCTGAAGAAGCCTATGGAAGCGATGAGAAGGGAAGCAGTGTGGACATATACTTATGCAGCAATCCAAGCAGCACACGTTCTTCTCGTTCTTCTTCGCCTTCTCATGGTATGAACATCCCACAAAGAACTTCTCTCTGTATAGTGCTTCTAACCATGCAGGCTTGTATCCCTATTCAATTCAACACATATGTCATTAATTCAAACTATATATTACAATTCCGATAAAAACTCAGATACAGTTGTCTTCACGTGAAGTTTATAGTTAAGAATCGTTAGATGATAATTTAGTCAAAGTTATCATTATCATCTGATGATTCTTAAATATCAAGTTCACACGAAAATAGCTGCACGTGAGTTTACACTTACAATTCAATTACTAATTAACAAGATAGGGATGGAGAATTATTCACACTACCATGATCATCAAATTAAGGTGGATGAATTATTGTATGTGTGATCAGAAAGATAGAGCACAAAGAGAAGGAGGTGAGCAGCACTGAGATAGAGAGGTATTTATGGAGTGGAGGTTCACAAGAGATTCATTTTTATATTTATAGGGTAAATAATAAGAGGCTTATTATGATATGATATCATAAATTAAAGAAACAATTAAGGTAAGAAATTAGGGGGAACGTGGGCGCTGTTTCTGTGTCTCCCATTCTCTCTAAAAATTAATTAAACTATTAATACTATTCTCTCTGCTCTCATCTCCTTGGCTTAAGAGCTCTATTCCTAAACAAATTAAACACTATTCTCTCTCCCTAAACAAGCTCCAATTCCAATACTCACCACTTATTTTATGTTTATTAATAATCCTCACCTCCTTGGCTTTGATTCAATATATGCCTTGGAAACAAAACTAACCAGTTGCTAATAGCAACTTGCTTTTGGACTTTGAAATATCATTTTTATTTTCTTTTTGTGGTGTGCAACTAATACAGTGCTGTCACATACCTACCTATATACCTCAACTCCTATATTAATACTAGTTTTAGTCTTTTGTGTAGGCGTTTTCTCAAACGTGTTACTGCTGTAATTTTATTTTATTTTCTCTCTTACATCATTTCATATTGCATATCTTTGACTAATAATAATGTTTAATTTCATCCAAGTCATTCGGCATATGTTACCTCTCATTAGAATTTGAATCCAAATTTTGTAGAGGAAGCAAAATTTTAATTTTTGCTTGGTGATTAGATCTACCTAGTGAGGTTAATAATAATAGTGTAGTGTAAATGGAATCATTGAATTTGCCTTATTAATAATACTTTAAGAAGTCGGTTAGTTGCTTAGCAGAAATTTAATTAAAATTAAACAAAGCCAGACAGTTTAGTTGACAAAGCAAAGCACAACAGAACTTGGAGCCATCACCTTTTTCTCCAAACACCTCTTTTTTTTCCCCTTCAATTTCCTTTGTGCTATATTAGATTTTTCTGCATCTCTGATAAGTGATCACTACCTTATTAGCTTATTGCATAAATCATACTTCAAAGCTAAGCAATGGGATCAGAGCATAGAGATATACATATTCCCTTTAATTTAATTTTAGAATTTCAATTTGACTTATTATTATGTTACAATTTTGTATATTTTGTTTTTCTGCCTTCATTAATAAGTAGTAAAAATTAAAATGGTTCTGTCTAAGAACTATCTAAAGAAGAATAAGGCAACCCTATCATCAAGTAATTTCATGAAGGTTCTAACTTAAAATTGAAGAAAGTTAGTTAATTAGACAACAATTCCGACCAAGCTGTTCACTACTATATACTCCTGGTATTGATTATGACATTAACTCAAAAATACATGTTTTATTATTATGTAACATACAAAACGCCTCATCAATCACATCATGCATGGAATGTTGTTTCTGCTAACAACTAATAACAACTATTTGGTGGGACTAATAATATAGGAATTGAATTTAAAATAAAATTATTAAGAAAAAAATGAATGTTATTAGTGGTATATATGTGGTGTGCATATGGAATGACAGAATGGGCTAAAGAGGCAGAGCAAAAATCTGGAAACAAGACATGAATCATATGAAGTCCCATGTTTTTTGGGGAATCAAATGTGGCCAACATTAAAATCTAAATAGTCCATCAACCACTCCACTAAATAGTACAAATCACTAAGCAAGTCAATAATTAACTGCATTAGTAGTGGTAACAAACAAGCATTTGAGTGGACAAGACAGGCACAACTCATTAAGCACTACTAGCCATCAAAATTAATGACACAAATTGTTTAATGGCTTAATTTAGTGCTAATTTTGAGGAGCTTTGCTTGTTGTGTTGTGACTTTAGACTCTAATAACCATGACTTGTTCTTGGGCTCTGAAATACTAATAGCCGTATAGTATAGGAGATTTTCATCTTTGTGATTTTCCATTTTTACCCTCCATCCTTTACCTTGCCCACATGGTTTTTGTAGATCCTGTTCACGTGATCCTTAACCTTGGCGTGAGAGCTGACTATATATGCTTAATAGTGTCAATGAAGTTTATTCATGAGTTTAATTTGTCTTTGAATGTTCACCACATATATATATATATATATAGCTCCTATAGCTTTCACCACTATTCATTATTCTAAACTCAATTTGGGGCTGCTGCACAATTTTATTATCACTATTACTTTGAGAATACAGAACCGACTTTGTAAACAGTTAACTTTTTAAAATATTCAATTTTATTTTAAAGCAAAAGTTGTAATAGATCTGTTAATAAAGTTTTGTCAGTAATATTTGAAGAATAAGAATGCTTTTAGAAGTTTTATACTGTTAAAAGAATATTATTATAAAATTGTAAACTTGAAACAGTATATATATTGTAACTAATTATGTTTTATATGGTACATGTAATAGTATACTTATAGTATTGATGTATCAATTAGCATTGGTGCACACATATTTAATTTCTTGGTATAGTTCAACAAAATCGTTAATGACAATTATGAAAATCCCTCTTCATATATTTTGAATTTTTTTATGCCTATCTGTGTTCCCGTTTTCCTTTTTTACTTTAGCACATGCATAAAAAAGAATTCAAATAAAGTATCTAACCCAATGCTTGGTAGACAAAGAAAACAAAAAGTATTTACTGCAAAGGACATAATAACTCTAGAGCCATCATTTATGCAGCAACAAAAGTCATACTAATTCAAAAATGTGGATCGTCAAACTTTTGCAGTCTCAATTCGTTTTACTGCTGTGAGTTCATCTTATGATAAACAAATGTCCCATATAGTGTTTTTTTATTAACATAAGAGTAAAGTATCGTTTTTGTCTTTAACGTTGGGGTAAATTCTAAAGTTGTCCCTAATGTTTTAATTGTTCTATTTAAATTTCTAACGTTTTAAAATTGACTCAATATTGATACGTTAACAAGAATTCACGGCGGCACAAAATTGAGACAATTTTAAAACATTAAGGACTTAAATATGATGAAAACGTTGAGGACAAAAACAATACATACAAATAAATTTTAGTTTTATCTTTCAATAATATCAATTTTTCATTGTACATAGTATTCAATTATTTTTTAATCACATCTAAGTAAATTACACTTAATCACACTATTTTTATTCTAATTTATTTAGAATAAAAGTAGTGTGATTAAGTATAATTTACTTAGATGTGATTAAAAAATAATTGAATATTATATATGGTAAAAAATTGATATTATTAAAAAATAAAAATAAAATTTATTTCTATGTATCGTTTTTATTCCCAATCCCTAACGTTTCAAAATCGTTTCAATTTTGTTCCGCCGTCAATTATGTTAACGGATCCTTAACGGCAGGACAACATTGAGCAAATTTTGAAACGTTAGGGACAACTTTAAAACTTATTCCAAATATTGGAGACAAAAACGATACTTTACTCTTAATATAATTAGAAATGTCAAGGGATTAATATTATTTAAAGTATAAAAAATTTAATTAATATTAATTTAAATATAAGATAAAAACAAGGAGAAAGTGTTAATTATCTAATATTTTAAACTTAGTTTATCTATTTTTATTTGAAGTATTTATTTAAAAGTTATTAGACTTTATTCCAACATGGTAACAAGTCTAACATAAGTAGATCAGTTGAAGTTAAGGGGGAAAATATATTAAATAAATTTTATGAACCGTCTTTAATTTAGAAATGAAATAGATAAAAAAAATTACATAAGCGTGTCAGGGCACTAAAAACTGCAGGAACTTGATCCTAATGATGATGAACTATGAACCTCGTAACTAGAAATCCATAATTAATGGGAGTGATGAATGGACTTTTTAAGTTTTAACCATAACTCCAGAACAGTTTCAATGAAATCAGCACCGACCAACAGAAGCAGGACACTGCATCTGAATGCTTAATATCTTAGCACTCCAAAGCAAAATAGTGTGTAGATTTTTACAAACTCTACGTTAACAGAAAAAAAAATGATGGAAGAAAAGAAAAGAAAAGAATTGTCACCCCCACGTGCCACGAAAAGCAGAATGGTATCTATGATCCTAACAGTAACAGAGGATCTCACGTGCAAGGTATCCAAGAACCTTACAAATTTTAACATTTATGTTAATGGACTCATCATCCCCTTCTCCTTAAACCCAACTTCTCTAGTTATTATAAATCATAGAATAATTTTAGGCACATAATTTAATGTATGTACATGATTACATTAATTCTCTAGTAAGAATTTATTTACAAAATTACAATAAAAATTTATGTACAGTTAATTTTATATAAAATTAATAATAATTTTTTTTTAATAATTTAATAAAATTTAATATAAAAATAATTATATTTGGGGTAAGTTTTATTTGTGTTTTAAATTGTCCTATTTATATTTCTAACGTTTATAAAAGTGATTCAATATTATTCTACTATTAATTATACTAACAAATTAGATTATATTTTTCAATTATTTTTATTGTATTCATTCTCAATTAGGTCTTATTTGGATGTGTTCAATTTCAATACTATACACACTATTTGTGATTAGATTCAGTTATGTCCATAGAAAAGTGAATTATGTAAATATTATAAGAATTAGTTTTAACTTTTGATGAACTATTTTTTGGAGTGGATCATCGATTCTATCCCAGATATTTGTATTCTAACTCCAATAAGAGATTTTCAAAATTCAAACTAAAGCGTTCATGATGTGTAATTGACAGTAGAATAACATTGAATCACTTTTACAATGTTAAGAATACAAATAAAACAATTCAAATATTAGAGACACAAATAGAATTTACCTAAAGATCGGAACAAAAATGATATTTTACTCATAAAAAACGTTTAGGGTATATAGTAGATAGGTGTATGTGGCGGTCAAAGGTCAAAGGAGAGAATGACAAAGTGTGGGTCAGCGGGTGAGCCGCACGAGGGGATCTGTGTACCTCGCCACTCACTCTGTCACTCTTTCTTTAATACCCTTTTGCCACTTCCACATGTCAGTCACATGCACCACCCTCTCCTTTTTCTCAATACCCCATGCCTCAATTTCTCACTTTAATTAGCTACTAATATAACAATTACACTCAAATTTATAAATATTCTCTCTCAATTAGAAATACGATTCAGGTCATAAAAATTTTTTGACCATTCAGATAATACGTTTAACTTAACATCAATAAAAATATAATTTTATTCTACTGTATCAAGTTAATTACATAAATCACACGACATCATTAAATTATATTATATATTAATTACATATAATTGACAACTTATAAAGGATTCTAGTTAATCTGTTCATATATTCTGGATGTGTATGATTACTCATTTAGTTTTTTTTTTCTTAAGGTTTATTTACAAATTGTTTGAAATGGAGAATGAAATATTGGTCTAAGGCTTCTGAGCAGAGAAGATGATAAAGGACTGATGAACTTTGCTTGTGTAATTGATGAGACCACATGACATGCAAAGCCCTTCAATTTCTTGCTCTGTTAAGAATTTATGTGTCCTTGAAACACTCTGCAACCAAAAAGGCTTCAACATCATCTCATGCAAGCTAAGAGATCAAACAACAACATACTTTTACCTCTCTGAATAAGCGCACAATTAATGGGGTTGTAGAAGAGTAACGGAGAAAAGTGGTTCCAACAAAGATTCCACCACTTCTTAGTATCCGGCTAATTTCAGCAACCTTCAATTTTGTCAATTAGTATACATGTAACAAATATGACTTCGTATGAAATTGATAATTAAGAGCCGTTAGATAATTAAATTGTTTAATATATCAGGTGTTTACATCTTAGCTATCATCTTCGTACGAGTATCATATAACAAAGAGAGAAACAGAATTTAGTGTTTACAGAATTGGAGGGAGATGGCCAACAATGCAAGGCGGCGCCGGCGTGGACGGCATCAACAGAACCAGATGAGAAAGGAAGCCTACAAACATCTGCTCTTACAAGAGCAAGATTACTGCATAGAATGACATCAAAAACAAACATGTGGCATTAATTAATATAACAATTTTTCAGGGGATGAAGGAGAGCAAAACTCACGCTTTCAAAAGAATGTCATCTTTGTTAATGAAATCATAACACTGGCGAAGCATGTTTTCAGAAAAATCCAGCGCCACCACTCCAGAATATGATCCAGATTTGGCGAATTTTCGCGAAATCAAGCCAGTTCCACAGCTAACATCGACGATGCAGCCACCTTTAGCAGATTGAAAGTAGTCTTGAGCCATTTTGAACTGCACTATTCCAATCATTACTATGACTTGTAATATGTGAATTAATTCAAATAAGCATATATAGTTATATACCTCTTCTTCAGGACCTGGAAAGCCTCCTAGATTGAAATTCTGACGCCAACCTCTTTCGTACAAAAATGAAACAAATGGACTCCTGAAAATGGATACAAATTTTCATCAGTTATTGGAGATGAATAAGGAATGTAGTTATTGATTATTATACCTGAAAAGCTCAGTGAGATATGGTTGGTTTTCAGTGTAGTCCAATAATCCAGAAGTAACCGTCAAATCAAGATACTTATCTTTACTAGAGAATGATTTTCTGCATCTTTTACACTTGAAACCTGATCTGTATATTGCTGATCTGAAGTTTTGGATCCATTCATTGAATTGTTATTAATTACGTACACAGAAATATAAACTTGGATTGATTCTTAGTTAGTTACCCAACTTACAAGTTAAGGCCAGAGGGACCTTTTCTTATGAGTGGTTCATAACATATTGGGCATGCAAAATAGTCCTTTTCTATTGCCTGACCCTCCTGAACCCAAAATTAACATTAATCAAATGAGTTTAACAATTGTAAACTAAAAATAATTAATAAGAGGGTATATAGTATATACCATGTCCATAACAAGAGATGAACTGGGAATTGTAGTCGATGAAGAGGAGAAGAAGCCATTATTGCCATCCAAATCCAAATCCAATTCAATTGCTACAATGTTTTTATTTTTCATTAATAAAAATGCTACATGCAGTAAATGATACATGCATTTAGCATTCCCCTTATAAAAAGCATAAATTGGGGGCTTTACTATACATGTACAAAGTGTGTGTTTTTTTTGGGCCTATTGGGCTACGATTATTGGGTTTGATAAAGCCCAAACCTAAGGGGGAATTCTGGATAGAATAGTTGGGGGAAACATAAGGCTTGAATTGAAGAGCTGGCAGATAATGAAAGAAACTGTAATAACTGCAAAACAAGTGTTCCACAGTTACTACATCTGCACAGTATGGCTGGCACCATGAAGTTGAAGCCATTGCTTCCACTCTCTCCTTTGCCTGAACAAGCCACTACTTCTTCAATTTCACGCATTTCCTGTGGCTTATTCACCTCTCTTCCAATTCCTCATGCTTCTGCTTCACACAGACCACAGGTTTCGGTCTCAGTAGCATTCAATCCCCGTGGCAACTTCGACATCTCTTTATTTGATGAGGATAATGGTAGCATTTATATTATGTTATTGTAGAAAATAATTTGTTTCAAACTTATTTATTCATTTGTCATGAGTATATCCAAAAATAAATCTATATCAATTTTTTCTTGTATTAAAATGCATCATTTGCGATCCTAATTAGAGGCAAATCTAGAAATATTATTGATATGATATTTTTATATTTATCTAAACTATCCATTAATAACTATCTTATCTAGTAATAGAAATTGCATAACTGTCAAATTATGTGACTATTCAAGTAAAGATGGTTAAGCAGTTTAGTCAAATTCGTCAATATTCAATTAGTATTTTGATTTACAGATGCTACTAAAGCTGAACATCCAATGCCTCCAACTGAAGGCCGATTCGAAGTTGTTATCGACAATGATGTTGTGACTCGCCTCGACTTGTCCCCTTTTCAGGCTGCAACAGGAATCAAGTCCCCTTCTTTAGGTAGGCCCCTGTTTAATTCAAGGTGGAACTCAGGTGTAGTTAACTCTACCTGAAGTTGATAGTTCAGAACCGTTAAATGATTTGACTGATTTGACTAAGTTTTTATCTGGCTTTCAACTATCAACTTCCTGTTCACACGAAGTTGAGTGTACATGAGTTTTCATCTTAATTCAATCTTGAAAATATCTTTATTTTGGGATTGTAACTGATTTTCATAGTTAACAGTAAATCCAAAGGATTTTCTGGAGCGTAGAATTGGATTTACCATAAACTACGCTCGAGAAGATCCTGGCGATCCGCGAGAGTTATCAGAGTTCCCTGAAATCAGGCTCTGGTTTGTGAGGCTTGATGCTACCTATCCATGGCTGCCTATCTTGTTGGACTGGAGAGCAGGCGAGCTTGCTCGCTATGCTGCAATGTTGGTTCCTCACCAGGTAATTAAGTTACTTCTGATCTTCTATGTGTGTATTACTACCAAGTACCAACAATGTTTGATGCTATGTTTTTGCAGATGAATATGAAAATGGGAGTTGTGTTCAACCCAGAGGCATTAGAACTGTTTGTTATGAACAAAGTGTTTGTTGCATATTCATGGTTGAAGCATCATGACATTCCCATGCCTAAATTAAGGACAAAAGATATGGCCACAATGCTTGGATTTGGGATTGGAGATGAACTATACGACTTAATTGACAAACATCCTCTTCATCTATCATCATCATCAAATGAGGAACGTGTATGATGATGCATGCATGTGTATCAGTATTTTTAAATATATATATATATATATAAAAAGATCAGCAGCATCCATTTGAGATTGATATTCATTCCTGTATATGTAATCCTGTTTCAAGGTAAGAATTTTAAAACCCACCATTCCTATGTTAGTTATAATGTAATCATTCTGATATATGTTGGATTAGAAACAGAGTTTGTTTGATTTGGAGGAAAAATTCAGTATAGTCTGATGATTGGTGCAACATATATTTATACATGTAACCAACTCAGCATCAACTAACTTCTAAATATAGCTAACAGCAACTATCATTAACTAAATGAATTACTAATTACAATCATCTAAGCATCTAATATGTTGTGTGTCTCCTCCCCAATTCCATTTGAAACATTTAGTTAACACACAAGAATTCAATATCTAAACTATCGTGTAACTTATATTGAAAGAAAATTATAAGTCATGGATTTAAACCATGAAAACAGCTATTGATGTAATTATCAGGTTAAGTTGCGTATATTATACACTTTGGATGCCGTCCTTTTTCAGACTAACGAACCTGTGGTTAATGCGATATACTTATACACCGGACTATCCGCTTTGTATATGTATTTTTTTTTATAGTTAGGGTACTAATAGCAACTTCAATGGTATGGTAAGACTACTTAGAATCTGATGGTGCCATTCTCAATTCCTTTCCCTCCACATGTTACATGTGATATCATAAGGTAGAATTGAGACCGAAATTCTTCATTGGAATTGCTCTAATTATGAAAGCAACAAATTAAAAAGAAAGGCTTCAAAATTTTAATACATTCAAAACTTTTTTTTCCTTTTCAAAACTAAATGTAAAAATGATAGTTGAAATCGGATGATAATTTAATCAACCATCAAGATTTCTTAACGTGAGTACATGCAAAGGGTTGTTATTATATGAATGAAAAACAATAACATAAAAATGAGTTGCTATCAAATCTTTTAACATTAAGTGCACCAACTGTCTTCCATTTGAAATTATAGTGTGATCTTAACTAGTGTGAATCTCTTAAATCAATAATGGCTTTTGACGATAGGGAAAAGCATTGAAAAATAGAAATAGAACCTCTTCATGCATAGCAATTGTCACACATTACTCGTGCTCGATCTATACATATACATAGAAAGCGATTACTTGCGGAAAGAACTAAAGTCTTGTCATTCACATGATGAATTGGAAGAGGGGGCCTTATATTATTATTGTACCTTCCATAACTCCATAACCCTATGGGACAATATATCTTCACTCCCATGTGCCAATGCGATATATATAATGGACAACAACATGTGCCTATGTGTGAGGGAGTCACAACATTATATATACTATATACTATGCATATTCACATGTGTTGTGTTATATATTTTATACGAATAAATTATTTATTTGATAATTAATTTAAGTATGTATTAAATTAAATTAGTTATTTTAATTTACAATTGTATCTTTTAAGAATGAACATGAAGCATTTGATTTTTTTAAAATCAAATTGGCAAATACAATGATACTTTTTGTGCTTAAACAACTTAAATACAATGTCGAAGCTACTATAAGAATTGTATACATAAAATCATAGGACAAAACTGACCCTAGTATATATTTACTATGAGGTGTGTTATATAGCAAGGTAACATGGGCCTTATCGGATTTGAGCTACAATTGAAGCAATGATGAAGGGACAAGCGCACAAAAAGTTCAAAGCATTTATTCCTCTGCATGACTTTGCATGAAATTTATTTAGTTTCCTGTGTTATATCAGAACCATGATCCTATTGTGCGTTGACTACCATTTCAACTTTTGTGAGAGTAGGGGTCTTTAGGCTCCTTTCTATGTCTCTCCTTTAATTTCTCCTTTTTTTTCTTTTCACCATTATTATATTTGTTGTTCATATATTCCAACAAAATATCTTATAATTTTAATTAATTAGTTTTCATGTTTAACGTAACTAGAAATGTAAATTTTATTCGATAAGTGGACAATTTTAAATAGTAAATACAAAAACTAAATACTTTTTTTTTTGGGTTTGAAAATACATATAATTGAATAAGTTATATTCTCTATTTATGAATCCTTGTTGAAGTTTGAATAATCATTAAAATATATAATGATGACTCTACCCCACCATGTACCGTATAGTTTGAAATAGTTACTTGGTATGGAAGGTTCATGTATATGTGGAAAAAACGATGACTTATAGCTTATGGACTCTCTGTCTTTTCCATCGCCACATGCATGAAGAAAGATTTGGCAATAAATTTGTATTTGTTTCTACCTCTCGTGAGAAATGATAGCTTCATTTTTGAGGGTAAAGATTTCATTTTTTTTAATTTAAATTAATAAATAAAAAATACATAAATAATTATACCTCTAAAACATATTTTTACTAACCAAATTAATTATTTCAATGCAATCAGTCAAACCACATTTTTACATAAGTAAAAACAAAGAAATCAAATAATAATGTTAATACGACCGTTATACATCGGTTACAAGTTATAATTCGGCCATAGGAATTATAGATCGACGGTCAATTATCGACATTCAAATAAGTACTAAAACGACAAATACGCTATTAATCTCCACTTAAAACACCATTACTCGGAGATATAACGGTTACCTTTTTCAAATATAAAGGAAATGGTAAGGAAATTGCTTGATTCATTACATTCTGCAAAACTTATTATTTATATTCTGAGTGTTTTTTGCAGGTATCCACCCCTTATTTTTCTCGGTGCCAACGTATACAAAATGCTTGAAGACATTCATCGACAGATATAATTTATTTATTTTTTAAAACACTATTCTTTGTTTATTACTTTGAATTACTAGATAAGAGTCAAATAATAATTCCAATTGTCCTGAGCAGAAAGGTAGAGACAAATTAAAGAAACAAAATAAGGTTCAAAAGCAAGCAGTTAGAGTTGAACCAAGGGGCGTAGAAGAAACAATCAACGTCCATGATATCTGGAATATTATAATAAATACTCTATCACAAACTATAAACTAATAATCAAAGTACTTACCCTTTTGCTTAATTAACATAAGCATGCATCAAGTGTATATAATAAAGTGGTAGGAAAGTAGGATCTTGGTAGGTTTTGACGTTGGAAAAATCCCAAAAAAATGTATAATAAAGAAATGATGAATACATACATACATCACCTAAGCTGGAATGTATGGTTATGAAGAGGCATATAATCAGAAATCAAGCTTCAAGATTTCAGTCTTCTATGCAGCAAGGAAACAAATGAAAGTGCATAACACTTTCAATTGTTTGGGCGGCAGTACCCAATAATTGTTATTCAATTTTGAAAAAGTGACCAACAGTGTCGGCCTTATGTTCTCTAACAAAACATGTCTTTCCACTCCCATGCTTTTCATTATTTTCTCATTCACACACCAAAACTTAATCACTCATCTCTGTTTCTCTTGGCCCTACTCTCGCTCCCTTGCAATAAATTATTTAAAAAAATTATATAATTAAAAAAAAGGAGAAAGTGGGAGTTTTTAAATATGTGGCTACTCATGCCAAGATTTTTTCATAGTAAAAAATAGTTAAATAATAATTTAACCAAATATATTAAATAATTTGACTGTTTTTACCTGTTATTTTTACATGAAAATAATTTCATATGAGTATAATTACTTTTTGAAAGACGCATAATAATAATCAATGGATAACTCTTTCAACACAGTAATTATGAGTTTAACTAGAAAGTGAACTTTTTTTTATATCAATCAATTATTTTAAAATTAATTATTGTTTTATTTTAAATTTTAAATTTTAATCTTAAATTATAAATCTAAATTTTTTTTAAAAATTTATAATAAAAATTAGTTAATATAACTAATTAAAAAAATTATACTTGTTATTCTTAATTTATCTATTGCCATCCATTGAAATAATTTGCGAAAGAACTCCCGTTCAACCTATACACTTTTTGTCATTTTCAAGCTCGAATCCGATATATATTGACTTTGTAATAAGAGCCTTTTTCTCTTTTTAGTTTTGTGATTAGAGAATCATTACTAGCATGACTTGTTAATAAAAATTTGTACGTCGTAGTATGGTATTAATAAATTCATTGCTATGCGTCCCACAGATATTAGATTTTTTTTTTATTTGAACACATTAATAGAGTCAACAACAATAAATAATGTTTATTATTCCCCGATGATGATTTGGTGAAACAGTACTCGTATCGTGACTATAAGACTACGAAGACGATACATTGAGATAGAATAAAGATACAAAAATATAAAATTATATTTGACGGATGAGATATAAGCAAAAATATTATATTTAAAAAAATTAAATTAATATATTTTATATTAATTATAAAAAGAAGGACAAAGAGATACTAACAAAAAATATGACTTTTTTATTATTTTTGTTAATTCTTTTATAATTATATTTTTTATTATTATATTTTTTTAAAAAATTTTTTAAATTAAAAAATAAAAATAAATTATATTTTTATAATTTGTCTAATTTTTTATATTGTTTTATTCTAAAAAGCAAACACAAGTTAAAATACATTATTAATTATTAAGAGTTAAGACACAATTAATTAATTAACTTGTGGACCGCAAATATACATGTATCGGATATTTATAAATTACACATTATTTGATATGATGAAATATGTGGTAGCTGTTTAGTTTTACCAAATCAACAGTAGTAACGATGTATGTGTGGTACAGATAGATGATATATAGATCCTCGCTTCTTCTTGAGAGCGACAATTATTCTTATCTCATCTGCTCTTTCACAC
>NC_029772.3:92369457-92416091 GCF_000817695.3 Arachis duranensis | reverse complement strand
CATCGTAGCCTTATATTTAATCAATTCCATGTTATGTAATAGATAGTGTAACTATCATGCTAACTGTTGGTCTATTTTATTCGGACATACATATTTTGAGTAAACAGACAATGATATTAAAAATACATTTTCTTATATTTTAAGTTGTATTTATTTATAGGAGGAATAAATCCTTTCAATTGATAATATTTTACTTTATAATTTTTAAGTTAAACAAAAAAAATATATATATGTAAGAAAAAATATTAAATAGTAAAAGATTATACTTTACTAAACAATTAAAAAAAATTGAAAAAATCTACCCTCATTTATAAGTATAAAATATTAAAATAAAAATATAAAATTATTTTTAACAGATAAAGGTAGTATGAGTTGATTTTTGAATTTTTTACGCTAAAAAGCCTAAAAGTATTACACTGGCCTGGTAGGGTTGTCCGACAAAGAGGCATGTCCGAAGATTAGTGAATAATAGAATAGGATTAAAATTTGCAAGTATGGGTGCATGGTAACTAACAGTAAGTGTAAGTGATCTGATTGGAGAAAGCGCAAAGTAAGTGTGAGTGTTCCCGTGCAGGCCAGAGACGAAACAACACGCGTGAAATGGCGGTGCCCACGTGGTCAATGCTCTGCCATGTCACACTGAGATGTCGACGTCCACGTGGATTGCCCCATCATACCCACTAAACGACAAACTCCATATTTATTTATAATCAAGATTAAGACAATAATGTAACTATATAGTGATAGAACAAGTGTTGGGGAAACCTAAGCTAACATAGGATATAATAACATACAAGCTGTCTTAAATCTTAACGTAAAATTGGACTGCCTCTATAAGTAGCTAGCTAGGTACGTAGCTATATAGAGCACAAGTGAAATTTTTTTTCACAAGGGTAAAAAACTTGCTCTTGTACCATTCTTGCACAAGACTGAACGAGACACAACCCAAAGGCTCCAATTTGTAAACATGGAAATTAATTACATACAAAAAACAACAGTGAACCACTATTTGAATCCGCTGACATTCAATCTCTTCTAAGTTGGTAGTCCAATCTGTAGTGGATAAATTCGTGTTCAAATGCTGTATCAACTCTATTGTCTATTCATTCAACTTCCACCTTTAGTTTATAAATTCGTGTTCGGTTCGAACCTCTAACACTTGTTTAAATTGACAAGTGAGTTGACCACTCGACTAACCAAGTTGGTTTTTCGTTATAAATTCTTATCTATACAAAAATAAATATGTATTTATTTATATATAAAAAAGTAGTAAATATTTATAAGACAACTCAAATTAAAAAAGTTTAACACTAAATAAAATGTTGTAAAGTACTAAAATAAATCATGAAGCAAAATTAGATCTTTAGATATTAATTAAGCATGATAACAAACTTAAATTATAATTTATATTCTAAAAGAATTTGTCTTGTAGATTCAATTTTCAGTGTTGACATAAGAATACTTATATAAGTATTTTTATGAATTTTGATGATGTTTAAAAACAAATTAAACCTCGGCCTACTTGATACGAATCTACATAAATTTTCTACCTAAACTTTAGATCGTTTATAACTGGTTCATGAAAGTCTTACCATGGTACAATTAACCCAAAAGACTGTAGCATTCTCTGACCCCAAATTAGAGAAAATGTACATTTTAATGTTTCAATGCTTTTCGTGTTTTGTTTGAACTCCCAGCCTTTCCTCTTAGAGCGTGTACCCTTTTTTTTTTAACGATAAATAGTGATATTACATTATTAATATATATATTTTTATGATATAGAAAATAATGTTTTTGGTCCTTTCATTTTTATTCAACTACTTTGAGTTTGAGAAAGATAGTGAATATATTGTTAGTGTTGCAAGTGTGAGGAGTGTTGAAATTAGTCCCATATCAAAAAAAATAAAGAAGAGTGAGAAATTTATAAAATGAGAGACCCATTAACTTGACACCTTAAGGTTTTGAGTTAGATGTGGTGTCTTCTCATCTTATGTTCTCTCACTTAATTCCTCCCCAAAATCTCTTTGGTAGTCGAAAGCTCCCACAGTTGGCCCAACATACATTTTTCCATTTTATTTTTTAATAATGCAATAAATATATATTAGAGGCCTAAACATAGATCCTTATCTGTTTAACATTCTTTCCACCGCTTAAATCAAATTCTAAGTAAGCTAAGCCTTTATTAGTACATACACACACCTAATTAAAAAACGAGCTTAAATAATGATTGGGAGTTGAAATGATTAATTAATTAATTAGTCATGACTAATTTATTTATATTGACATACATATTGGTTGACAGTTTATCAATGAGTACCAGAAGGCAACAAATAAAAAACAAAGAAATAAAGGAAGAAGGAAAAAATCCAAATCCGAAATTTAAGTTAAAGTTGAATAATGTGGACCACCTAAAATGACTCTGATCTTTATATATATATATATAGCAAGCAGCCATCCCCATCTTCTTCCACCCCCTATCAACTACTCAACACAACTTCCAAATTCTCTAATTAAGTTCTTCAAGAAGTTAATTAAACGATGATGAAGCCTTCTTTTGTAGCTTATCTTATTCTTTTGTCACTCATTCTTACAAGAGCTCAAGGTAATTAATTAATTAATAGCATCATATATCACAACTTCATCATTATTTCTACTTAATCTTGATTTATTTGTTTTATTTTGTGCATGCAGGGATTCGAGTTATAATGGAACATAACAAACAACATGTAGGTTCATACATAAACTCCTCAGTTCATTAATTTGTTAATTATTAATTAGAAGTTTAATTAATTTGAATTATATATTTGTGAATACAGAAAGAGGAGGAAAGTGCTGCTTTGTTGAAAAGAAGTAATATTGGATGCAAATTCAAAGAGGAAGAAGAATGCACAGGTACCAACAAGAAGAAAAGAGTACACACAAATTCAAACAACCCCTTATCATACATTCATGAAGATTACTATCGACCTAGACGCCATAGACCTAGACACCATTAACTACTTACAACACTTTAAACCTTCCTTATTATATCTTATTACCAAAATTAGAGGATAATAATGTATTATTATTATTCATTAATTACCTTCCTGCAAGTTTTGCCCCAAGAAATTCATTCCATCTTATATTATCACAACTTCTAATTCTTGTAGTTATACTGAAAAGAAATTAGTGCTACGCTAGATTTTGTTAATTATTATTATTATTAATTCATTTTAATTCCTCTGGTTTGGCTTAGCAATGCAACATGCAACTACTTGATTTAGTTAATTAGTAGTTTAGTACTAATTAATTAATTAATCTCCCTATGTACCGTATAAAATTATATATAAGAGCATCAATTAATTACTATTAAGCATATTGAATATTATTGTTGTATGTTATTATGTTGGTGCAGGAAAGATAAAGAATAGGAAACTTGTTACCACTACTACCCTCACCACCATTTCAAAGGTTGGTTTATTATCATAGATCATTAAACAAACTAATAAAATAAAATAAAAAAAATTAAACCTTGGAATTTGTTATTTTTCCTCTTTATAATATATGCTCCATATGCACAGAATAATGATGAAGCTGATGAGCAGTACCTCCCAGCATTAAATAATGGAACCACAAGAAATTATATGAAAGTAGTGAATAATGAAGCAGAGGGTATAAAAGTAAATAAACAAGCTACTTCTTCAAAGAGCAAGAAGGATGATGAGAACTACTACCCTGACATGGAAGACATTGTTGAGATGGATTATTCTCCGGCAAGGAGAAAGCCTCCCATACACAACTGAGTCCTACTTAGGGAACACCACCATTTACATATACAATAATATTATTAATTCTTACTAGACAAAGTTTAATATATCATCTAATTAAAAAATCTTATAGTAGTATATATAATTTTATATATATTATATATGGACAGATCAGAGCCGAAGTTATTGGACACAGCATTACCGAAATGCTGCAGTTTTTTTAGGGTTAGGAATGATCATTTGTACATTATTATTATATTATTACTTGTTACCTTTATTCATTACCATCATATATTAATATTAATCTATATATCTTACATAGCTTTTTGCTACACATTAGGTTGTTAACTCCAAATATCGCGAACTAGCGTCTTAATTAGGTTTAGACGAAGATTTTAGTATCAATTCTACTGGACGACGAAAATTGCTAACAATGTGAATAATAGGCTATATATCAGGTCCACTAAACATGAATAAATTTAATTAATTTAACATTTAAATTTTAAAATTAAAATTAACTTTTTTTTAACCTATTGTTATGTTGTTCAGAAAAAACAAACATTGTTTTTCTATGCTAAAAATATAAGGCTTACTTGTTTTTAATTTGATAACTTGAAAGAAATAGTAAAGTGGGGGCAATAATGATAAACATACCAATTACTAATTCTATTTTTACAATAATATTAGAAAGACAAAACAAAATCAGAACTTATCTTATTATTTAATATTTGTTAATAGTTACAAATTATAATAATTATTGCATGAATGTTAAATAAGAGGCTGATTTTGGCTAATTTTTTTTAGTTATGTTACATGTACATTAAAATTAGCCACCAAAATTAGTCATTAGTATAAATATATGTTGGAATATAAATATACATTAAAAATAAATTAAACCACATATATATTTATATATAAATACATTAGTGACTGATTTTAATAACTAATTTTAATGTACAAATAATATTTTTTTTCTTTTTTGTTATCAAACATTTTTTGTTGTTTTTCATGTGACTAATAACAGAATTATTATTTATATGCTAAAATTAATAATCGTATATTTATATATAAATACATATATTATTTAATTTATTTTTAATATATATTTTATACTAATAATGGTTGGGCTAAAAAATCTCCCCCAAATAACACGGTCCAAAATGAAATTGCATGATCCATGCATAATGAAAAGAGTGCAAAAGTACTTGGCCTTTAATTACTACTACGTACTACAACCTGATGCCTTAGTCCTTAGCCTGAGCTAGAGGCAAGTTTGTATCCCCACATATACATTAATTATTGTGCAAACTTGTGGGTACAATTGCCGATTGACAATTGCAAAATGCAATTGCCGTTCTCTATCTACAAACACATACATACTAACTCATCCTACGACAGAGAGAGATAGATAGACAGTGATGTATGTGGATGTAGTGTGGGGATGCATGAATGCATGCAAGCGTGGTTTGTCTTTGCATGTTTCAAGAGCCAAGAGATTGAGGGAGAGGGAGTGAATTCAACAGGTCCTATTGTCGATGCTAGTATAAGCAATTGGGGCCACCGTGTTTCACATATTCATTGCAATGGTAACCATGGCCCCTTCTTAAATGTGGGCTCACATGTTATTAGACGGTGGATCATTCATGTCCAAAAGATGACCTCACTTTGATATTACCAAGAAGAAGAAAAAAATGAGTTCATTTTGATAAAATATACCCAGATACCTATTTAAGTTGAGTTAATCTAGTGATTTTATTTTACTAATCTGTTTAAACAAGTGTTCAAGATTTGAGTCCTACTTAATATATGTAACAATTTATTAGCCAAAACAAACTCTTAAATAGAATTTAGTACCGTGACGGATTAATCTTTGACTTACTAGGTTGAAAACTATCGTGAAAAACCAATATATATATACTAGCTTGTACAATATCCGTAGCTTATTCAACCACGTAATAGCTTCACGTTTAACGGAAAAAAAATCAAAACGCCTCTTTTCCTATTTTGTATTCACTCTATCTCTCACACGTTTTTCGTATTAGATTAGGGTTTAAACAGAAGAGTACTCCTGCTCTTTCTTTTTTTGTGCCTTACTCCTTCTCACTCTTTCACAATGATGAAAATCCATAGGATCTCCGAGTAGATCCTCGCCTCCCTCGAGGAACACAGCACCGCCGCGCTCCTTTGAGTCTCCCATGCCACCTGTGATGTCATCCAACTCCGTGATGATGTCGATTCTTTCCGCACCGCCGTCTTTGCCATCCTTCAGAAGCTCAAGAAGGTACGTGTGTCTTCTATAATGTGCGATTTACTATGCCTAGATTTGAGATAAAATTGAAAATTTCATATTTGTCTCACTTTGAGCTAAAAAATTTTCAATCTCTCTCGATTTCTCTTCCAAACCCTAGGTTCTCAACCCCACCATCCATATTCTGGTTCGTATTTATTTTTAATCGTTGTTGTTTTTTTGTAATTTTCATTGTTTGATTCTTTTTTATGCTAAAAAAACTAACTTGATTGCATTGATTGCAGCTCTTGTCATGAAAATCGCAAAGTAAAATGGCGAATTCATCAATAAAATCGATCTTGATCCCAATAAGTATTGTTAGTTTTTGTTCCGTTGTCGGATACTCTATCTTCGTTTTTATCTAACTCGTATTTTAAGATAAATTTGACGAAATAATTAGGGATTAAGGTTTACCAGTTCTGAGATATAAAAACTGTGAAGATAATGAATTGATCTAAAATTTAAAGCGTTAGATATTTGGATTTAGATGTAATTATTTCTTAAGTTATTTTTTGCTGCTATATATTTTTCTTAAATAATCTTAGACTATATGCATTATTACAAATGACTATGTCTTCCAGGATTGAATTACTGTTATGAAATTTAGGTATCAAAATACCAAAAAAATTATTTGGTGCTAATTTTTTGTTGAAATTTAAAATTGTTTGTTTAATTCATTATTTCTTCAATTGTTGGCACTCTTTTGAGACCTTGATGGCTACTCCCTGGGTGTTGGGTGCGCATGTAAAGGCAGCTTTGACTCAGTTTTAAAATGGATCCTTTGCATTTATTCTTTAATGTATAGATATTTTTAATTACTTCTTCTAATTATAAAGTCTGACTATTATTTTTTATTTACCTAAATGTATTTTTGCTTTCCTGTGATTATTGTTAATGAAAGAATTTTAAATATTGTTCACTTGTATTTTGGTTCCTAATAGTTTCATTTCTAACAATCAAAGATTACAACATAAGTTTTGTAAGTATCATCTAGAAATTATCTTTGATATCTTCAATCACATTAGAGAACTTTAAAGCTAAACTATATACAAATTCTTCTATGGCAGTTGATAATTAAGTCAATGCTGCTTTTCTCACAGGTGATACGGCTTTGAATTTCCTGGTGAGTTTCTGCATTTAATCCCATTAAAATTGTTCACTCTCTTTGCATCTTATCCTTCTTCTAATTACCTTCACCTCTTTAGCCGTTCCCTTGTTTCGAATTGGATACTTTTGCCTGTGTACAGTAATGGTGCGGATTTTCTAACCACAGACTAATCGACAAGTGCATCGGATCATACCAAATAATACTTCACGTGAGTGAGGGTTGATCTCACGAGGATTGATAAATTAAGCAACAATGGTTAAATGATTTACTTAGTTAAACAAGCAGAAAAGAGTGTTTGAATGTTCAAAGAGCATTAAACAGTAACTCAGAATATCAAAAGATAGACACATAAATAAGTTGAAAACCAAATATTGAGAAACAGTTAAGGCTTCAAAGTTATCTATTTTCCTGATCGAATTTTCTTATTAATTATTTTAATCATGTAAGATTTAATTCATGACAAACTATTTGTGACTAGACCCTAATTCCTTAGACCTTCCTAATCTCCTCTAAAATTCATCAACTGCCAATTTCTTGGTCAATTAATTTCAATTAGAGGGTGATGATCAAATTTCAGTTTATATGCCACAAGAATCCTAATTATCCAAAAATAAGGGGATTATATGTCACGTATCCCATTAAATACAAACAATTAGAAATTCAGGATAATATGTTTTCAAGCTGTTGTTCAAGTAAAGAATTTTTTCAAGTTATACAAGAACTCAATTAGAACATGGGTCATACTTCCGTTCCACCCAAATTCATAAAATAAAGAACAAAAACAATTATTGAAATATAAATCAAAACATGAATTAAAATATAAAAATAATAGTATCAATCTATACAATAGACAGAGCTCCTAACCTTAACAGTGGAGGTTTAGTTGCTCATGGTTCAGAGAGAAATAAAGATTCAGGTAAAATGTACTCAGTTCCAATCTGATGGAATCTAAAGTTAACTAATTCCAAATCCTTTTATATCTAATCCTAATAAATTTAAAATCTACTTTCTAAAACTAAAAAATATCTTTTCCTATTTTAAAATTAAATTTAAATCAGAATTAATTATGGGAATCAGCAAGTCTTCAATTGATGGATGGGACCACTTGATTCCTTCACTCTGCAGCCTCTAATCTGCGCTTTCTGGGCTAAAAACTGGGTCAAAAGTAGCCCAGAAATCGCCCCCAGCATTTTCTGCACGTGACGCATGTCACGCGTACGCATCAGTCATGCGTACGCGTTGATAGTCTTTTTCGCGTGTCACGCGTACGTGTCAGGTACGCGCACGCGTCGCTGTGTAAATCTTCAAATCACGCGTACGCGTCAGCCACGCGCACGCGTCGCCATGGAAAGCTCCAAATCACGTGCACGCATCAAGTACGCGCACGCGTCGCTCCTCGCTGGTTTTATCCTTCAATTCTTGTGCTGTAGAAACTCCATCAAATCCAGCTGAATGCTACCTAAAATAAACAGAATTGCACAAGACTCAAAGTAGCATCCATAGTGGCTAAAAGATAATTAATTCTTGATTAAACTCAATAATTTAAGTGCAAATTCACTAGGAAAAGATAAAAAAGATGCTCACGCATCACAACACCAAACTTGAACTGTTACTTGTCCTCAAGCAACCAAAACTAATATAGGCTTAGGATGTGAATTTGCATGAGAATGAAAGTTCGATTAAGCTCATGTCTCTTCTTATAGTGGGGTTTATAACTGCAATCCTGAATAGTTTTGGCATCTCACTCTCCTTTGAATCAGAAGAATGTTACTATCATTCGGAATTAGAATCCGGATAATATTATGAATTCTCTTATCTTTTTACATTTCAGTTTAATCCTTGAACACAACAAAATTTACTTTAATTTATTTTTCTTTGGTGCTTTGCACCTTGAGTCTAGCCGTGACTTTAAATATTTTGTCTCAAGGGTTACTTGACACAGAAACACCACAAGCACTTAACTAGAGAACTCCCTTTAAGTTCTGATTTTTCTTTCAGTTACTCCCAGACAGTGGTGCTCAAAGCCTTTGGCATACTCTGTTAAACGCACTTGGTCTTGACTCTAAGTGTTCTATCTCAAGGATTACTTGACACAATCACACCACAAGCATATGACTAGGGAAACAACTCTTTGAGCTTTTAATCATGTCTGACCTCCCTAGTCATTGATGCTCAAAGCCTTGGACCTTGCTTTTATTATTAATTATTTTTTTCTTTTGCTGTTTCTTTTGCTTCAAGGGTTAGATTTTTATTTATTTTAGAGAAGTCATAATAATTTTCTAAATTTCTATTCCTTATACATCAACATCCCTTGATTCAAATTCAAATATGCATTGTTCATATCATGCATTCAAAAATCACAAATAATACCACCACATTTAAGTAAATAAGACTACTCTTAAATATAACTCAATTTCTCATGCAATACATCACTTCTTTTTCTTTTGAATTCAAGCTTTAGTGAGTAATACATGAGACAAAAAAATTTTGATCATATTACTAAAGATCATGCAAGCAATCAAAGCAACAAAAAACAGAAGATAACACAATAAGAATGGAGGAGAAATAGAATGAAAGGAACTCAACCACCTCAGTTATGCTGTTGGTCATCTCATTCCTTCATGAAGAACATTCTTCTCCCTTTGGTGCTAGACAGAAAAGCCATAAGCGCAGCGTCAACACCAAACTTAAAGGTTTATTTGTCCTCGAGCAAAGAAGAACTAGAAACAGAGAGAGACATAAAAGTAATTAATATGATGAAAGAAGAATAAAAAGACAAAAGAATAAGAGAGAATTAGGATTTGGGAGGTGGATGATTTGAAATTAGGCGCTGAGGTGGTTCAATTGGGCATCGCATGCGTCGCGTACGCGTGAGGCACACATATGCGTGGATCGCGCGAACTTCAAGCGACGCGTACGCGTCCCTAACGCCCGGATGGAAAAACGACGCGAACGCGTCAAGGACGTGTCCGCGTGGTGGGGCTTGTGCACCCAACATAGTTCCAGTCCCACACCAACATAACTTTCTGGCCAAAACACCTTTTACGCCAATTTTACTCATCCATGCGTGCGCGTGCTTGACGTGTACGCGTGGAGTGTCAAAAGTGCAAATGACGCGCACGCGTCATGGACGCATACGCATGATGAGCCAATTTGTGCGCAAAGCTCACTTTCTGCTCCCCTCCTGTGCAACTTTCTGCCAAATACCCATTTACGCCGATTTTCAAGGTCAAGGCGTAAACGACATGCACGCGTACGCGTGATCTTGTTTGTGCATAAGGCATAGTTCCTACGCTACTCCAGCGCAGCTTTCGGCCTTTTTCGTCTCTTCTCTCCTTTTTTGTTTTTTTTTGAAATATTCAATTCCTGCTTCTAAAATAGCTGCATGATCAGATAAAACGCAATAAGAATCAGATAAATAAGAAAACTACTACTACGAAAATAACTAAAGATACGAAATTATCGGGTTGCCTCCCGACAAACGCTTCTTTTTCGTCACTAGCTTGACGTTCAGCTCCTCTAAGGAGGAGGATCATAGGGACTCAACTCTTCACCCCTTACTTTGAACTTCTTTCCTGTGTCTCCATAACGTAGCTCAATATGCTCTAGAGAGAGGATTCTGTTTACTATATAAATTTATGTTGGATTTCTAGTCAACACCACTTTCATTCCAGGGGAGAAACCTTCAGTGGGGATCGTTTTGTTTCTCTATCCTCTGGGTACTTTCTTCTTTTTGGGGACCTCTTCCTTGGTGGATAATGCATTCCCAACACCAAACTTAGGTTTAATGTCAGGAGGAATTTTATTGATTGTCACCAAAGGATATTTGAGCTGCAGATTCTGTTGTGCATCATCAGGGGGTTTTTGAAGGGTTGGATCAATAAGCTCAGTCTGCATGCACCTCTCTTCTTCACCTGCTGAATGTACATCCTTAAAAACATGAAAGACTAGTTGCTCATCATGCACTCTAAGCACTAATTCACCCACTTCTACATCAATCAGAGCTCTTCCAGTGGCTAGGAATGATCTTCCTAGAATTATAGAGGCATTCTTATCCCCGCCTGTGTCAAGAATCACAAAGTCTGCTGGGAGGAAGAACTTACCCACTTTGACCAAGATATTCTCCACTAATCCGTATGCAGGCTTCATAGATTTGTCTGTCATCTGTAATGCTATCCTTGTGGGTTGTGCCTCTTGGATTTGCAGCTTCTTCATCACAGATAAAGGCATTAGATTTATGCTTGCCCCCAGATCACATAATGTTTTCTCAAAGGTTGTACTCCCAATGGTGCCTGGAATTTGAAAGCTCACTGGATCTGGCATCTTCCTTGGTAAGTTATTCTGAATTACAGCACTACATTCCTTAATCAGGACTACTGTCTCATCTCCCTTTAAACGCTTCTTCTTTGACAATAGCTCTTTCATGAACTTGACATAGATAGGCATTTGCTTCAAAACCTCAGCAAAAGGAATATTGATTTACAACTTTCTGAAAACTTCCAAGAACTTTGAAAACTGCTTGTCCTTGGTCTCCTTTTGAAGTCTCTGAGGATACGGCATCTTAGGCTTGTACTCAGGAGCTTTTGGCAATGTAGGATAAGTGTCAAAAGAATCTGGGAATGGGTTGTCCACACGCTTTGGAGGGGCGTGCTCTACTTCTTCCTTATTCTCCTCTGGAACTTCTTTTTCCACTAACTCTTCATTGACCTTAGTTTCAGAGCCAGCTACTTTACCACTTCTTAGTTGAATACCTTTGCAATTTTTTTCAACTGGCTCCTCATTAACTTATGCTTTAATACTTGCCACTTGTCCACTTATCAAGGTGATAGCCTTGTATTCCTCTCTTGGATTTGGAATTGTGTTACCAGGAAGGCTATTAGTGGTCCTCTAATCAATTTCGTTAACTCTTATGGCTATTTGACCTATCTGAACCTCCAAATTCTTAATTGATGCTCTAGTTTCCTGCACAAAACTCCTCATCATTTCCCAATTAGAAGCTTCTTGGGATTTAGAATTTGCCTGTGGAGGTGGTTGTTGTTGATGAGATTGAAATTGGCGGTTATTATAATTATTCTGTTGGAAGCCGCCCTGAGAATTATTGTTGAAGTTCTGAGGTCTCTGAGGTTGGTCCCTCCACCCAAAATTTGGGTGATTTCTCCATCCTTGATTGTAGGTCTGGGAATAAGGATTATTATTGGGATTTCTAGGAGCACTCCCCATCTAATTGACCTGTTCAGAAGAGGGTTGAGCATAATCATAATTATCATTTTGCACAAAGCTACCTATCATGTCATAAGAGACCTCTTTGGGTGGATTTTGGGTGTTAATAACTGAGACTTGCATGTCACCCATCTGCTAAGTAAGTAGATTTATTTGCTGAGACATAAGCTTGTTCTAAACAAGAAGAGTATTAACAGCTTCCACTTCCAACACGCCTCTCTTCTGAGAGGTCTCAGAGTTCACAGGATTCCTATTATATGAGTATAAGTATTGGTTACTAGCAACCAATTCAATAAGCTCAATAGTCTCTTTTGGTGTCTTTTTCTTGTGCAATGTACCACCTGCAGAATTATCTAAGCACATCTTAGACATTTCACCCAAATCTTCATAGAAGATGTCTAGTTGGGTCCATTTGGAGAATATGTCTAGAGGACATTGCCTAGTCAGTAGCTTGTATCTCTCCCAAGCTTCATACAGAGTTTCACCATCCTTCTGCTTGAAGGTCTAAACCTCCACCCTAAGCTTAGTCAGCTTCTTTAGTGGAAACAATTTAGTGAGAAACTCAGTAACAACCTTGTTCCAAGTATCCAAACTCTCCTTGGGTTGGGAATCTAACCATAGCTTTGCTCCATCCCTCAGAGCAAATGGGAAGAGCATGAGTTTGTACACCTCTGGGTTCACCCCATTTGTCTTCACAGTATCACAAATCTGCAGAAAACTAGAGATAAACTTATTTGGGTCTTCGTGGGGAAGACCATGATACTGGCAATTTTGTTGCACCAAGGTGACCTATTATGGCTTCAACTCAAAGTTGTTTGTAGCTATAGGAGGCACCACAATGCTTTTTCCATAAAGATCTGCAGTAGGAGCAAATTAAGAGCCAAGTACTCTCCTTTGTTGCTCATTCCCATTTGGATTTGTCACATTGGCATTATCAGCATTGTTAGGATCCATAGTGGATTCTGCAGCCTTGTAAAGTCTTGCCTGTTGTAAACGTCGCCTGAAAGTCTTTTCAGGTTCAGGATCAAAGTTTAAGAGATGTTCTTTGTCTCTGTTCCTGCACATAAACAAACAGAAAACAAGAAAAAAATAAAACTCTCTACGTCAGAGTGTAGAGAATTCCCAGCGAGGTAACCTGAACTAGGAAACACCAAACTTAATTTCAGCAATCACCAAAAATATTAGTGCTAGAAATTTTTTTTCGAAAATTTTTAAATAAAAATTAAATAAAATTAAAATTAAAATTCCTAATCTAAGCAATCAAATAACTAATAATTATTAATCACTATCAATCCCCGGCAACGGCGCCAAAAACTTGGTGCGGATTTTCTAACCACAGACTAACCAGCAAGTGCACCGGGTCGTACCAAGTAATACCTCATGTGAGTGAGGGTCGATCCCACCAGGATTGATGGATTAAGCAACAATGGTTGAATGATTTACTTAGTTAGGCAAGCAGAAAAGAGTGTTTGGATGTTCAAAGAGCATTAAACAGTAACTCAGAATATCAAAAGATAGACACGTAAATAAGTTGGAAAGCAAATATTGAGAAACAGTTAAGGCTTCAGAGTTATCTATTTTCCTGATCGAATTTTCTTATTAATTATTTTAATCATGTAAGATTTAATTCATGGCAAACTATTTGTGACTAGACCCTAATTCCTTAGACCTTCCTAGTCTCCTCTAAAATTCATCAACTGTCAATTCCTTGGTCAATTAATTCCAATTAGAGGGTAATGATCAAATTCCAGTTTATATGCCACAAGAATCCTAATTATCCAAAAATAAGGGGATTATATGTCACGTATCCCGTTAAATACAAACAATTAGAAATTCAGGATAATATATTTTCAAGCTGTTGTTCAAGTAAAGAGCTTTTCCAAGTTATACAAGAACTTAATTAGAACATGGGTCATACTTCCGTTCCACCCAAATTCATAAAATAAAGAACGAAAACAATTATTGAAATATAAATCAAAACATGAATTAAAATATAAAAATAATAGTATCAATCCATATAATAGACAGAGCTCCTAACCTTAACAGTGGAGGTTTATTTGCTCATGGTTCAGAGAGAAAATAAGGATTCAGGTAAAATATACTCAGTTCCAATCTGATGGAATCCAAAGTTAACTAATTCCAAATCCTTTTATATCTAATCCTAATAAATTTAAAATCTACTTTCTAAAACTAAAAAATATATTTTCCTATTTTAAAATTAAATTTAAATCAAAATTAATTATGGGAATCAGCAAGTCTTCAATTGATAGATGGGGACTACTTGATTCCTTCACTCTGTAGCCTCTGATCTATGTTTTTTGGGCTAAAAACTGGGTCAAAAGAAGCCCAGAAATCGCCCCCAGCGTTTTCTGCACGTGACGCATGTCACGCGTACGCATCAGTCACGTGTATGCATTGATAATATTTTTCGCGTGTCACGCGTACGTGTCAAGTACGTGCACGCGTCGTCGTGCAAATCTTCAAATCACGCGTACGCGTCAGCCACGCGCACGCGTCAAGTACGCGCACGCGTCACTCCTCGCTGGTTTTTTTCCTTCAATTCTTGTGCTGCAGAAACTCCATCAAATCCAGTTGAATGCTACCTAAAATAAACAGAATTGCACAAGACTCAAAGTAGCATCTATAGTGGCTAAAAGATAATTAATCTTGATTAAACTCAACAATTTAAGTGCAAATTCACTAGGAAAAGATAAGAAAGATGCTCACGCATCAAGTAACACATGTGATTTTTTAGTGGATGGTTCATACTTGCATTTGCCTCAGCTGGTATGAGTCTTCATTATGATTTTAGCCTCCATTTTTGTAAAAACATCTTATGCAGCATAGTTTAACCTCTAACTTGACTATTTTTCTCTTGAAAAAAAAACATGTGACCGTATATTTACATTCCTTGACTTGTAATCTTCCACAACTAGAAAATTGCTTAATACAGACAGATTTACAAATAGATTTAGTCTTCATTACAGACAAATTTTTGGTTACCAACTAATTTCGTCCCTCTATAAAGGCCTCGTCGAAAATTATTTACCGACAGAATTTTGCTTGTTATTGACAGATTTTCTCTCAATAAATTATCCCCTCCATTTCCTTTGGGCGTCAAACTTTTCAACGAATTTTTCGTCGGTAATTAGAGATAGATTTTTCCACAAATTTTCCATCGGTAATTAGAGACAAAATTTTCAACGGATTTTCTGTCAGTAATTAGCAACAGATATTTCGTCAGTAATTTGAGCCTTGGAATACCATTCCAAACACTGAATATAGACAGAAAATCCGTCAGTAAGATAAAATAGATTTTTTTTTTAGATTTTTTCATTACAAAAAAACCTATTTTCATACAAAATAAATATAAATTTAATAAATGCAAATTTTTATCTAATTTGTATTCGAATATTTATTATATTACAAAAAATAAACAAATTTATCGTATTATAAAATTAAAAGAAAGTATTATAAACAAGCAAGTCAATATAATTCAAAACATAAACAAAGTGTATTATCAACTATAATCCTCAATATATTGTTCAACCATACTAAATTTGCATTCTTTCTGTGTCACAAAATTTAACAATACTATAATAGAGGTTAAAGCAAACATGATTCCGTGACAAAACATCCAACTCCCTACTCACGGGCAAGATGTTGAACTGGTGCTGGTTCAAGTGGACACAAAACAATGCTTTTGTCCAAAGGATCTCCAGGAACAATAGCCCAGTGATCAAAATCAAAGAGGCAAAATGCTTGACCTTAAATATCTCAAGTTTGTCTCGAAACCAAAAAATTCAATCACGGGCAAGAAAGCTTGCATGGTGAGATACAAAATAAGTAAAACAGATTGCTGGTGCACTAACAAATTCAGGCTTACTCAAGTTATCCTTATCATGGGAGCAACCTAAGAACAAAAAACAACGCCAACTAAATCAGATTACAGAGAAAAGGTTAAAACCACCAACCTTAACAATATAAGCTGGGGTGCCTGGTTAAGGAACATCAGCTGTAACATGTCCACGCCTGCGAGATAACACAGTGTAAATTGTAGATACACAATCTATTGGTGTTTGAATTTGATGGAAAGGTCCAAAAAATTACCTTCCAAGCATCAGTTAAATGGTAACATGACGTTTCTTAATAATATATTTTAAAGAAATGCAAAAGCAAGTATTGTTTTATTGACTTTTGGTGCTTGCTGGATTGTCGATTAGGAATTCTCTTTGTTCTAAAAAGGGGAGGAAAGATGGAATTTAGTGCTACATGTATAGTCCCGACCAACAAGGCGACTCACAACCAAAGTTTAGATTAGAGATATCACAATTCAAAACCAATTTAAATCTTGGAGTAGAATCCCGAGTCATCTCCCAAGGACTAGTGACCATAAGTGCACAATTTCGGTTATGAAGGCAAAAGAGATTTTCAATAAAGAGATAAACAATTAAAGGAATGAAAGAACACTCAAAATTGTAATTAATAAACTAATAAAGGAATTAAAGAACTATCTATGTAATATGGACAAGTAAAATATAAAAGTGATTGATGTATGTGTGAGTATGTGATTCAAAGCATAAATGGATTCTTGACTTGGGATGAACTATGGGATTCTTTCCTTGTTGTAACCACAATTATGACAATTATGATGGATTAATCTCACTTAGTTAACTCTTAACATCGAAGAGTAGGTCAAGTGAGCATAGTTATTCTTAATCCACAAATCCTAACTCACTTGCTGATTGCCTTAGCAATAAGTTAGTATTAGTGGAAACAAGGACAATTAACCATCTAAGAATCATCACTAAATGTTGGACATTCCAACTCTAGGAACCCATATGCTCATTTTTCCCAAGCCAAGAGGTGAAAATTTAGCCCATAATAAAAATTGACATTTCCACAAACACTTGGTGGACATAAACATTAGACTTGAGAAAATTGAGAAAATGCTTAAAATTATTAGCAACAATTGATCAAAATCAACAATACTAACTCAAACAAGCATATAACAATCATCAATCATCAAAATCATCAACAAGAAATTCAAATTGCCAACAAGTATATGTATTAACTATATGTCTTTAACTACAAGAAGAGTATCAAAATTGTAGATTTAAAAGGAAGTAATTAAGAAATACTTACAATGGAGGCAAGCAAAAGTCCAAGATCAAAAATGGAAAATGGCAATTGAAATGTAAACCCTAATGGTGTTGAGAGAAAACTTAAAGAAAAATCTACCTAAAGCCTCCTACTATTATCTAAAAACTACTTCTAATGATATGCTATGTTCCTTCAAGTGTTGCCCCTCCAATATGAGTTCTAGGCCATCAGATTTGGGTCTCCTGAGCCCCTAAAACGCGAGCTACGTGGTTTTTTAATGGAGTCACGCGTTGGTACCTGTGCATACGCACACTTGGCCGAATTCTCAGGCTGTGCGTACGCACAAAAGGCTGTGCACACTTCGCGATACTTTTCTCCTTTTTTTTCTTCATGCTTCCTCCCTCTTGCATGCTCTCCTTCCATTCTCACCAAGTCATTCCTACCTTTTATATCTGAAATCACTCACAAATAATATCAAGGTATCGAATGGAATGCAAATAGGATAAACTTGATCAAATTAAGTATAAAAGAGCATGTTTTCACAATCAAGCATAATTTAGGAGAAAAACTCAAAAGCATGCTATTTAAGGGAATAAGTGTAGGTTTATATGTTGAAATCCACTCAATTCTAACCAAAATTCATCGTCAAATGTGGATTTATCAATTCTCCCACACTTAAACACTAGCGTGTCCTCATGCTAATCACAATCAAAGGAGATGAACGGAAAGGGTAAACAACTTATTCAATGTCCTACTAGATGCATGCAACTATCCTAGATATTACCTATTCATGTATACTCTATTGAAATTTGGCAAAAACAAACCATGAAATTCCAATCAATCCCAAGCAAGCCTTAGGGCCAAGGCAAAGAGTCAACTCAATATGATTAACATCCAAAGATTTGAATTGAGATTTTCAATACTAACTCATAATTACAAGAAGATGCGCTATAAAAGATGAGAACATAGAATTGAGCGATAGAACCCCTCACCGGATGTGTATACACTCGAATCGCTCAGTGTTTAGGGCATAATCACTCAATTCTCCTTTAATCATGTTTTTCAAAGATTTTCAAGTCATCTAACAATCAACTAATACTTGATGCATAAACACAAATATAGGGTTGTAATGGGACTAAGGTTAAGGTAGGATTAATATGGTTAAGTGGACTTAGTGAATTAGATCTTTGATTAGCTCAAGCAAACCACCTAATTCTATATCAAGCTATGTACACATAACAAAACAACCTAACTTTCCATTTATCTCTTATCTCATATTCACTCGTACATTTTCTTTTACAGATCTCACACATATGCACTCTTTATTCAGAATTTTTATTATTGGTGATTTTTTTTTAAAGAAAGTATATATACCAAAATTTTCTCTTTTGTCATTAACAAGAGATGCATATGCTTCAAGTAATGAATGCATGAGTGTTTACCCATTTTTTCAAATTTTCATAATGAAACCCAATGTACATTCATCACCAATGCTCCCCAACCAACTTCCCCCACACTTAAGTAACACATAATGCTCAACCCAAGCTAATCAAAGACACAATTCATGGACATTACTGGTTTTTCTCTTAGGGAGAATTATGTGCTTCAAATTAGAACAAAGGGACATTAAAAGGCTCAAAAGTGGGTTACAAAGGCAAATATAAAGGTTGGCGATATAGGTTAGTGAGTTTATTTTCAAAAATGGTCTCAATCATACTAAATGCATTCAAGACATCAAATAAAGGACATAAAGATTTAAGCAAATCTAAGATCACAATCATGAAAGGAATATAGCACACAAGAACAAATCTTTGTGGTTGAAAATGTGCAACCACACCATTAAGGCTCAAATCTCACTAAATGTTTTGTTCTCGCTTTTTTCTATGTTCCATGAAAAAAGATGCCTCAAGCAAATTGAAATTTTTTTTTCAATTCAATTAATGGAACACCCTAAGAGACATTTCATGAAAATTTCTTATTGTTTTACCAAACTTATTTACTCTACCATGCAACATGCAAATATTTACTACCATAAAACTATAAGTGACTAAAATATATACAAACAAACCAAGTAAAGTACAATAATGACAAAATTTCAAAAATGAAGAAAGAAACTAGAAGGCATTGCAAAGTGTCTAAGAAAAGAATTTTACCCCCTCAAAGTTGCCGATCCTCCCCCCCACTTAATCAATGCACGGTCCTCCGTGCATGCGTATAATCCGGGAGAATGAGAACTAGGGGGCTCCACCTTCAGCTGGTGGGCACTGGGGCATGGGTTGATCATTTTTTACTGTCTTCCTCCACATTCAACTCTTTGATTGGCAAATGTGTTCGGTTTGTCGCTCTGACAATAGGAGGGACATGGAAGAGTATTCTCCGGGTCCACCGGTTGTGGAACTGGCGCTTTTCCTTTCTTGCGCATCCTAAAAATGAGAAATAAAAACAAAATATTTCAAGATCACATGGTATCAACAAAACAAGATCAGTGAGGAAGCACAAATAATGTCCAGAAAAATTAAGATTCTTAATTAAGAAGCTTTCAAAATAGTGTGATTTGAGAAGACAATGTGTGCATTCCAAGAGTACGCACGGTTAGAACACACATACCGGCCGGTTAAAACGGCAATCACACTACTAAATAATCAAAGCTTAATGCTTCTCAGTCAAGTGTTTAAGTTGCAAGTGTAAAGAATTAAGATGCAAGCAAACTTAAACAAGCACAAGATGACTTAATTGAATTCTTTGAGGAAATGGGTATTCGGGTTGTGGACATGAAAGTTAATTATTAAAAAGGGTGTACAACAACAACAATAACCATTTAAGCAAAGTGAAATGTCATTTGTTCATCCTGAAGGTGTGAGAATCACATAAACAATGTGCTTAAGTTAGAGCAAAAGATGTTTGATAAAGACATCAAGGAATGAACACTTGTAATGTAATTACTCAATTCAATTGCTAAGATGAACAATGAAAAATTGAATTCAATTAAGATCAATGCATTCAGAAACAAGTCACCCATTAACAAAGGATCAAAAGTCATGTAAGACATGGGTGTTTGGAACTTCAAGTTCAAGAAACAAGGGAATGCATTGATAAATTCAAGTTAATCATCATCAAAAATCACATTTGAAGTTGCACAAATCATAAAATATGCCAAACAAGAGATAAGTTGAGAGCATATGATAACCATTTCATATGAATCAAACAAAAGTTTCACTTATGCATTTCATCGAACACTTAATGTGCCTTGTGCAAACTTATCACATTTAAGCTCAAATTCAATTAATAACAACCCAACAATTCAGAGATCAAACACTTGCAATACAAAGATAATTAAACAAAGCAATAAACTCAATCTAATTCATTCAAATAAAGTTAAAACAAGCTCAAAAATTAACATGAAAAGAAATAAAGACCTGAAAGTCAAAGGATGAAGAATGCGAGACGAGAAGATGAAACAGTGGCACTTGTGATAGCCACTACGAGGTCACGGCGGTTAGCTTTACCGAAGACACACCAAAGTTCCACTAAGGTAGAGAAGCTCTTCGGTGGTAGAGAAAGAAAAGAGAAAGAGAAGAAAGAAAGGAAGAATAAAGAGAGAAGAGAGAGAAAGATAGGTGGCGGTAGCTGACGGCGGTAGGACGTCGAAAGGAGATTGGGCGGGGCAGGGCAGCAACAAAGGAGGGAGAAGAAAGAAAAGAGTTGTTGGCTCACCAGGGTTTTTGCCGTGTTTAATGCCCAGATCGAGGCTTGTGCGTGCGCACACAGGTCCGTGCACGCGCAGAGCAAGCGAAACAAAGGGGGATACGGACGCACCAGACGTGCGAACGCCCCTGGCAGAGGGGGTGTAACGAGGTGTGCAGACACACAAGACTGTGCGCTCGCATAGAGAGCGGTTTTCTTATTTTACTTGGGAAAGGGTCATGTGTGCGTACGCACCCAAGTACGTGCGCACGCACAGGGGCGAATTTTGTTAGGGGTTCATGAGCACAGGACGTGCTCGCGCTCCCAGCCGAGGGTGCGCAAGGTGGTGTGCGGACGCACACTTCTGTGCAGGCGCATAGAGAGCGCATTTTCTCATCGGCCTTGAATGAGTAAGTTCCCGAAAATGCATCTAACTTGAATCGAGATGTCTTCAAAAATGGTCTCTCAATGAGAATAGAGGATGGCCAGTTCGAATCAATTAGAGGGGTCTCTAAAATGTGAAAATCCACCGGAAATAGCAACCCTTGGATATTGATCAATACATTCTCCGCAATTCCTACAACCGACACAATACTTTTGTCCGCCAACACAAATCTTACTCCAGACCTCTTCAATGGTGACAAGTTCAACTTCTCATAGACAGGGAGGGGCATAATGCTCACACAAGCTCCCAAATCACACATGCAATTCGTGAACTCCGTTCCACCAATCACACAAGTTACCAAACAATGACCGGAATCATTTTTCTGGAATGAGATAAGAGATAGAGTCATTCATTAGGCTTTTGTTCAGCTCATCAATTTTGTTTTTGTGGGTGCAAACATCCTTTAGAAATTTGGTGTATTTTGGAACTTGTTTGATGGCTTGAGAAAGAGGAACGGTAACTTTCACATTCTTGAAAATCTCCACCACATTGGGGTCAAGGTCTTCATGCTTCTTAGCCTTTGTAGCCAACCTTGGAAAAGAAATTGGTGTAGGCTCTTCAAGAGGGTTCTTCCTTTTGGGCTCCTTGACCTTTAATAGTTCCTCCTCGTCTCTTGCAATATTTTCCTTCTCATCTCCAATCACCTCTACTTCTTCTTCTATTTCTTTATTGTGGGGTTCCTTGCTCAAACTTGTAGGCTCGAGACTAACTTCATTTAACTTGGTACCACTCCTAAGGGTGATAGCATTAATGCTTCCCTTTGGGTTTGGTTGAGGTTGAGAAGGTAGACCGCTAGAGGTAGAAGCTTGATGGGTATTTTGAGTGTTTGAAGGAGAAAGAGTCAAATGAGATAAAGTTTCGACAATGGTTGCTATGTAATTGTCTTGTTTCCTTTGAAATTCTCGTTGTTCTTGAATAAAGGCATGGAGATCGCTCTTTCCATGAGGGAGGTTGCTTTGAGCAGGTTGATGGTGGAAGTTAGGTTGCTCCATGTATGATGACAGGTATGGTGAATGAAGGGGTGTTGATGGTTCAAATAATAAAGGGGCTTGGGCACTTAGTGTTTGTGGTTCATGTAGAGGATATGGGGCATACACATGTGGGGGGGGGAAAGGTTATAATGACGGGGTGTCCTATTAGGTATGAGAGGTTGAGAGGCATTAGGATCATATGGTTTGTGCGAATGTCCTTATTGCCAAGAATTACTTGCTTGTAACCCTCTTTCAATTTGGCCTCCCATACTTTGATGCGATCCACTGTTGATATTGTCATCCCCTACAACATGATAACAACCAAATTCCAAGCCAAAAGGGTGATAGCTCATGGTGAAAAGAAAAGATAAGATTCAATGGTATTAACAAAAGTAATAAACAAATAAATATATGTTCTAACTATCTCTATTTACCTAAGACTAGACAAATAAAAGTGTTAGTTACTACTAATAGTTAGATAGGGGAGCCAACTACCAATTAGTGTCAAGTAACAAACAAAAATAAAGTATTCACACTATTCATATATTCACAATAACTAAATTTATAGCACTCATTGCACTTAGTCTCTGATGCGTGAGCATCTTGTCTATCTTTTTCTAGTGAATTTGTATTTAAATTGTTGAGTTTAATTAAGAATTAATTATATTTTAGTCATTATGGATGCTATTTTGAGTTTTGGACAATTTTATTTATTTTAGGTAGCATTCGGTGGATTTGACAGAGTTTTTGCAGCACAATAATCAAAGGAGATGGCTGCGAGGAGCGACGCGCACGCGTGCCCGATTGATGTAGAAGTGGGTGAATTAGTGCTTAGAGTGCATAATGAGCAACTGGTCTTTCATGTCTTCAAAGATATACATCCAACAGGTGAAGAAGAGATGTGCATGCAGGATGAGCTTATTGATCCAAACCTTCAAAAACCCCCCGATGATACACAGTAGAATCTGCAGTTCAAACCTCCCTTGGTAACAATCAATAAAATTCCTCCTGACATCAAACCTAAGTTTGGTGTTGGAAATGCATCATCTACCAAGGAGGAGGTTCCCAAAAAGAAGAAAGTACCCAGAAGATGGAGAAACAAAAAAATCCCCACTGAAGGTTTTTCCCCAAGAAAGAAGGTGGTGTTGACCAGTAATCCAGCATGGGTTTATACAGTAATTAGAATCCTCTCTCTGGAACATATTGAGCTATGTTATGGAGACACAGGAAAGAAGTTCAAAGTAAAAGGGTGAAGAGCTGAGCCCCTATGATCCTCCTCCTTAGAGGAGCTGACCATCAAGCTAGTGACGATAAAGAAGCGCTTGTCGGGAGGCAACCCGATAATTTTGTATCCTTAGCTATTTTTATTTTTGTAGTATTAGTTTTCTCATTTATTTTATTGAGTTTTTACTAATTTTCTGATCATGCAGCTATATTATTCCAGGAACCGAACACCTGAAGCTCTATAAATATTTCAAAAAAAAGAGAGCACACGACACGCAAGCGTCACTGACACGAACGCGTCAATCATGTGTGCGTGAAAAACAATAATTGACAGAGAGTTGTGCAGGAATGGCGCTGGACTCATGCTTGGCGCACAAACATGACCACGCGTACGTGTACCCCACGCGTGCGCGTCGTTTGTGATTATCGCCATCCACACGTGCGCGTCACTAACGCGTATGCGTGCCCTGTAAAATCGACGTAAAAGAGTATTTGGGCAGAGAGTTGTGCTGGCTTGGGGGCAAGAAGTGTGCTAAAAGCACAAATTTGGCCATGCAATCGCGTGCCTGACGCTAACGCGTCATTAAGAAAATGTGCGACCTACGTGTACGCGTGCCGTACGCGTACGCGTTGCTTGCGCCGCCCAGTTTTCTTTCTCTCTCTCTCTCGCAATCCTAAATTCTCTCTTATTCTTTTATCCTCTTCTTTTTCTCTCCTCATAATATTTGTTTCTTCTATTTTCAGTTCTTCTTTGCTTGAGGACAAGCAAACCTTTAAGCTTGGTGTTGACGCTGCGCTTATTGGTTTTTTTGGCACAAAAGGGAGGTAAATCATCTTCATTGAGGAGCGCAACCTGAAGAATAAAGTGACCGCTAGGATAACTAAGGTGGTTGAGTTCCTTTCATTTTTTATTCCTCCCCTATTTTTCTATGTTATGTTCCGACTTTCTGCTATTTTGCTTTATTTGCGGCATGATCCTTTATTAGTTAGAATCTTAGGACTAGTTTAGTTTTCTTTTAATTGCTTTAATGCTGAAAAGATGTTTCATATACCACTCACTGAACTTGAATCTAAAAAGAAAGGAAAAAGAAGTGATGTATTGCATGAGAAATTGAGTTAATTTTAAGAATAGTCTGATTTACTTAAAGGTGGTGGTATTTTTTGTGATTTTTGAATGCATGATATGAACAGTGCATATTTGAATTTGAATCAAGGGATGTTAATGTATAAGGAACAGGAATTTAGAGAATTATTATGACTTCTCTAAAATAAATAAAAATTTAATCCTTGAAGCAAAAGAAACAGCAAGAAAAAAAATTTAAAATAGATAAATAAATAATAATAAAAGCAAGGTCCAAGGCTCTGAGCATCAATGACTAGGGAGGTCAGACATGATTAAAAGCTCAAAGAGTTGTTTCCCTAGTCATATGCTTGTGGTGTGATTGTGTCAAGTAATCCTTGAGATAGAACACTTATAGTCGAGACCAAGTGCGGTTAACAGAGCATGCCAAAGGCTTTGAGCACCACTGTCTGGGAGTAACTGAAAGAAAAATCAGAACTCAAAGGGAGTTCCCCAGTTAAGTGCTTGTGGTGTTTCTGTGTCAAGTAACTATTGAGACAAAACATTTAAAGTCACGGCTAGGCTCAAGGTGCAAAGCACCAAAGAAAAATAAATTAAAGTGAATTTTGTTGTGTTCAAGGATTAAACTGAAATATAAAAGATCAGAGAATTCATAATATTACCCGGATTCTAATTTGGAAATGACATTAACATTCTTCTGATTCAAAGGAGAGTGAGATGCCAAACCTATTCAGGATTGCAGCTGTAAACCCCACTATAAGAAGAGACATGAGCTTAACCGAACTCTCATTCTCATGCAAATTCACATCCTAAGCTTATATTAGTTTTGCTTACTTGAGGACAAGCAACAGTTTAAGTTTGGTGTTGTGATGCGTGAGCATCTTGTCTATCTTTTCCTTGTGAATTTGCACTTAAATTGTTGAGTTTAATTAATAATTAATTATATTTTAGCCATTATGGATGCTATTTTCAGTTTTGGGAAATTTTATTTATTTTAGGTAGCATTCGGTGGAATTTGACGGAGTTTTTGCAGCACAAGAATCAAAAGAGATGGCTGCGAGGAGCGACGCGCACGCGTGCCTGACGCGTGCGCATGATCTGGAAGTATTCATGGCGACGCATGCGCGTGACTGACGCGCCCGCGTGAATTGAAGATTTGCTCAGCGACGCGTCCGTGTCACTTGCGAAGAAGACCAGTGACGCGTACACGTGACTGACGCGTACGCGTGACGTGCGCGATATGCAGAATTTACAGAAATCGCTGACATGGATTTTGGGCCACCTTTTTGAACCAGTTTCCAGCCCAGAAAACACATATTAGAAGCTGCAGAATGGACACATCAAGTGGTCCCCACCCATCAGCGGAAGACTTGTTAATTAATTCGAATTTAAATTCAAATCTGATTTGGAGGAAAAGAGATTATTTTTTTAGATAATTAGATTTTAAATTTATTAGGATTAGTTATAAATAGAAACTCTGTACATTTAGATAAGGACACACAGTTTGTTATCAAAACCCTTATTTTTTTTCCTCTCTGAACCATGAGCAACTAATCCTTCATTGTTAAGGTTAGGAGCTCTGTCTATTTTTATGGATTGATTCGTTTGATCTTTTTAATTTAATTCATGTCTTGATTTATATTTTAATAATTATTTTCGTTCTTTATTTTATGAATATTGGGTGGAACGGAAGTATGACCCATGTTCTAACTGAGTTCTTGTAAAATTTGGAAAAGCTCTTTACTTGAACAACAGCTTGAAAACATATTATACTGAATTTCTAATTGTTTGTATTTAACGGGATACGTGACATATAATCCCCTTATTTTTGGATAATTAGGATTCTTTTGGCATGTAAACTAGAAATTGATCATCACCCTCTAATTAGAATTAATTGACCAAGGAATTGGCAATTAATGAATTTTAGAGGAGACTAGGAAGGTCTAAGGAATTAGGGTATAGTCACGTATAGTTTGCCATGAAATTACATCTTGCATGATTAAAATAGTTAGTAAGAAAAATAAATCCGGAAAAATAGATAACTCTGAAACCTTAACTGCTTTCTCAAATATTTTATTCCCAACTCATTGCTGCTTACTTTCTGAAATTCTTAATTTACTGTTTAATGTTTTTTGAACACCAAAACACTCTTTTATGCTTATCTAACTAATTCTATCAAATGCTATTGTTTCTTAATCCATCAATCCTCGTGGGATCGATCCTTACTCACGTAAAGTATTACTTAGTACGACCCGGTGCACTTGCCGGTTAGTTTGTGGGTTATAAAATACCGCACCAGTTTCCCTGACAACGGTACCAAAAACTTTGTGCTTAGTCTCCCCGACAACGGCGCCAAAAACTTGGTGCTCGTCGGATCGTTGGTTAGGAATTCTCTTTCTTCCAAAAAGGGGAGGAAAGATGGAATTTAGCGTTGCATGTATAGTCCCAACCGACAAGGCGACTCACAACCAAAGTTTAGATTAGAGATGTCACAATTCAAAATCAATTTAAATCTGGGAGTAGAATTCTTAGTCGTCTCCCAAGGACTAGTGCCCACAAGTGCACAATTTTAGTTGTGAAGGTAAAAAAGATTTTCAATAAAGAGATAAATAATTAAAATAATGAAAGAACACTCAAAATTGCAATTAATAAACTAATAAAAGAATTAAAAAAACTATCTATGTAACATGGACAAGTAAGATATAAAAGTGATTGATGTATGTGTGAGTGTGTGATTCAAAGCTTAAATGGATTCTTGGCTTGGGATGAACTAGGGGATCCTTTTCTTGTTGTAACCACAACTATGACAATTATAATGGATTAATATCACTTAATTAACTCTTAACATTGAAGAGTAGGTCAAGTGAGCATAGTTGTTCTTAATTCACAAATCCTAAATCACTTGCTAATTGCCTTAGCAATAAGTTAGTATTAGTGGAAACAAGAACAATTAACAATCCAAGAATTATCACTAAATGTTGGACATTCCAACTCTAGGAACCCATATGCTCATTTTTCCTAAGTCAAGAAGTGAAAATTTAGCCCATAATCAAAATTGATATTTCTACAAACACTTGGTGAGAATAAACATTAGACATGGAAAAATTGAGAAAATGCTTGAAACTATGAGCAACAATTGATCAAAATCAACAATACTAACTCAAACAAGCATATAACAACCATCAATAATCAAAATCATCAACAAGAGATCGAAATTGCCAACAAGTATATATATTAACTATATGTCTTTAACTGCAAGAAAAGTATCAAAATTGTAGCTATAAAAGGAAGTAATTAAGAAATACTTACAATGGAGGCAAGCAAAAATTCAAGATCAAAAATAGAAAGTGGCACTTAAAATGGAAATCCTAATGGTGTTGAGAGAAAACTTAAAGAAAAATCTACCCAAAGCCTCCTACTATTATCTAAAAACTACTCCTAATGATATGCTATGTTCCTCCAAGTGTTACCCCTCCAATATGAGTTCTAGGCCATCAGATTTGGGCCTTCCAAGCCCCCAAAATGCGAGCCACGTGACTTTTTAATGGAGTCACACGCTGGTACCTGTGCGTACGCACAGGTGTGTGTGCAAACATACTTGGCCGAATTCTCAGGCTGTGCGTACGCACGCACACTTCGCGATGCTTTTCTCCTTTGTTTCTTCATGCTTCCTCCCTCTTGCATGCTCTCCTTCCATTCTCACCAAGCTATTCCTACCTTGTATATCTGAAATCACTCACAAACAACATCAAGGTACCGAATGGAATGCAAATGGGATAAACTTGATCAAATTAAGCATAAAAGAGCATGTTTTCACAATCAAGCATAATTTTAGGAGAAAAACTCAAAAGCATGATATTTAAGGAAATAAGTGTAGGTTTATATGATGAAATCCACTCAATTCTAACCAAAATTCATCGTCAAATATAGATTCATCAACTTTCATAAAACAATTATTCTAGCCTTGTTTTATTAGGGCATCATGTAAGCATAAGACATGAAAATTAACTTACTATTAGCTTACAACCTTTGCAAATAATATGACCCCGGGTTAGTCAGAGAGAGAAACCAGATAATTATTGCATTCAATTACATTTGATATGCAGTCATCATTATAAGTTAAAAATATATTGTACTTCAGGATTTTAAAGGTATTCTTTTATTGCATTCTTACACTTATCTTTAAAATATAAAATGATCTAGAATATCAGGTGATTTATTCAAAAAAAATTGTAGAGAACAAATTTGTTCTTTACGTATTTTATTTCAGTTCATGATTGAATTCCTAATCTAAATATATACAACATCATATCCTATTTTTTGTGATAGTGTGATATTATTAGTATTTTAATTTTCTTTGTCCTATATTAGCAAAATCAAAATTAATCTTCTAAAATATTCTTATGGAAGCAATGTGTATACACTTCATGTTTATTTTATGTTTGCTTAATTATTTTATTTTAATTTACGCTAAATTAATGATCATAAACCTATAAAATCAGTTGTTGATCACAACGACTATATTTTTTATTTTTGATGTTTGTTCATGATTTTGTAGTTTTTTAAATTGAAATAATTAGTTTTTAAAACACATGATTAAGTATATATTAAATATTAGATTGGTATAATTATACAAATAAAAAAAGATAATTCAAATTTTGAATTGGCAAATGGTTATAAAGAAAAATAATCTTAATAGTTAATTAATAAAAAAATTCAATAATTAATTTTATTTTTATATTATAATAAATTTATTTTTTTAAGATTTAGTTAAAATTTGTGCTAAAAATTGTCAATTGAAAAAGATAATAAAAGAATACAAATTAATATTAAATAAAATATTATAGTTTTATTACTTAAAAACATAAGCATTTTTATTGGTTACAATCTTATAGGAGAACATATATATGATATATGAAAACAATTTAAATGCGTGACTAATATTTTAGTTTCTTTCTATAATAAAAATTTGTTTCAAGTCAACCGTATTATTAGTTTTAAGTCATGTTTTTTTTTTAGGAAAATTATTTACACCATGATATTTTGATAAATGTTGGATTTTACTGTATTTTTTATTGAAAATGATATATTTGAGATATTGTTTTTTTGAGTCAATACAAAACACATTAATGTATTTTAAAATTAAGTGAAACTACAAATAATAATTTTAAGGATAAAATACATTTTTTGTTCTTGATATTTGACAAAAATTTTAAAAATATTTATAAATTTTATTTTATTTTAATTTTGTCTTAGAACTTTTTGATTTATTGACAGCTAATTTTTAAAAAATTTAAGGCTAATTCAACAACACTTTCAAAAGAACAATTCTCAACATAAGTAAATCAAGCATAATTTTTATATATTATTGTTATAGATTGGTTTTAAAATTTTTAAAAATTTAGCTGTCAAAAGTATATTTAATGTAAATTAAAAACTTGTAGAATAAAACTAAAATAAAATAAAATTTAAAAATATTTTTAAAATTTTTGATAAACTCTAAGAATAAAAAACATACTTTATTTACCATATTTTCAATAATATTTAGTTATATTAATCTCTTCATAATAGAACTGGAGAATTCTTAAAATATAATTTTACAAATTTGTTGGTGCTATATATAATACGGGCCGAGGTTATTTATTTACTTTTATCATATCCCACAACATATTAAGATAGTGTTTAATTTTAGAGACTAAAACTTAATTTAGTAAAAGTTTTATTTTTTAAAAATAATAATATTTATATTTAGCAGATTAAATTAAAAATAATTTTTGATAAGCACAAACAACAATAAGTATGTTTGATTAAATAATTTTTAAAATTTAAAAAAATTATAATAGATATTAATGTAAGAATTAAATTAGATATTAATTAATATATGATGTTATTAGACTTTTAATTTTAATAAGTACAAATGAATTTTAAAAAGTTCTCTGTTAGATGCTTTAAAAAGTACTAATATTTTTTAAAAGTTACAAGTACAAACACAAGCGTCTTTTTATTTACCAAACGCAAAACGAGATGATTGAGACTCGGAAATTAAGACTCAGTATTATACTTAGTGATTAGAGACTGTGACTAAAATTTTTGTATCGAGATGCCAAATTTTTGTTCCTTTAGTACACAAGGGACTGAAATTTCTAGAGGTAAGCATCAAAGTGGTCCCTGAAGTTATCCTCGAGCCTCAAAGTGATCCCTGAACTTAAAAATTAGTCGTAATCGTCTCTGAAGTTGCACTCTGGTACTCAAAGTCGTCCTTCTGGTCAATTTCGTCTAGTTGGCGCAACCAGAAAGCTGACCTGGAGTCATTGGTGACACCTTGGCAGCGCAACGGCTAGCTGACGTGGCATCATAAACTGTTTGGACTCAATTTGGTCCCTAATTTTAGGTTTAAAATCCTAACCCCCAATTGACTCTCTTCTCCATCGCACACTCTATTTTTTTCTCTTCTCTATCACACACTCTATTCTCCTCTCTATTCACCAGAGGTGAGTTCTCAGTGTCTTCTTCATCTTCGAGAACCACACGTTATGGCTAGCGCTAGCAACGCATCTGGGAGCTCCAATAACCTACGATCATTTGGAAGCATCATGAGGAGAATGAATAGAAACAAAGATGCGCGTCTGCCAGAATGGTGTGCGTGCGGGTCGAGACCAGTGTTGCGATGGTCAACGACGGATTCTAATCCAGGGAGGCTGTTTGTGGGTTGCCCAAACTACAATGTAAGTATTTGATACTGTTGTTTGTTGTAAATCTGGATGTTAACTTGGTTGATTCACTTTCCTGGGTTTAGACTGCAGATAAGAGGTGGTGTGGGTTGTTTCTGTGGATGGACAAAATTTTGGAAGAAGATGCGGTAACATGTGATAGTAGAACAAGCTCTTCAAATGACAACAAAGAATGGAAGATGAAGATTGCTTGGAAGCTTGGAAGATTAGAGTCTGAAGTTAGAGTTCTCAAAATGGGGGAGATTTTCGTGTTTGCATGTATGCTGCTGCTGTTGATTATAGTTGTTGTGCTTTGTCTTAAGGTTGGATAGGCAACAGAGTCAATTGTATTTAGCCAATAAATAAGTGACATGGGATATGCATATGTTGTTCTGTTCATGAACTTGCACCTGTCATTTTGGTTGAAAGAAATGCAGATTAAACTGTTTCACATAACTGGGCAAGAATAATTTGGAATTTGAATAAAGAAGAAGTTATATGTAATAATTGTTCTTGTACTACTAAAGGAATCATCTAATGGAATTAATCTTAATGGCATATCAGAGAACAAGAAAAAGAAAATCTGGCACAACTCAAGTGACATCAATTCATAATCCATAATCATATATTCATAATGCATAAAACATATTCAAAATAGGCATTACAGAACCAAGGCAATATTCAACAAGTATATCAAAAGTTCTCAACATATTGAGAACACAAATTTTGAATACTAAAATCCCAAACACTTGGGTTCTAAATTCAGAAAGCACACTCCTTCATCAAAATAGTTAAATAAAATAATCTTCTCCTAAACATAATAATCATAGTCTTCATTTTTTGGTGCTGGGTGGTCTGAATCCATGATTGGGAACAAACTTCATGAAGTTAGCAAGCCTTGTAACAGTCCCTTGTGATGCACCTTGCATAGGATGAGACGGATGAAGAGTTGTGGGTTGACTAGTTGCTGGTGGAGTGGCAGCAGGTAGGGTGGTTGCTGCTTGATTGCTGCTTCCTGGAGTTGCCTTTTCTTGTTTGGAGGACTTTCTTTTGGGAGTTTTGGTGGCCTCACAGGAGAAGGCAAAACCTATTAGTGAAGACATGTATAATAGTTAGTAAAAGTGTAGAAGAACATGCACATAATAAGCCTGAATGTCATTTAATTTTGTGAACCTGTTGAGAGTCATCGGTTTGTGACAATGGTGGTTGATTGACTTCAAGCTGAATTTCGGTTGGGGGGGTTCTGGGACAAGGGTGGCTTCACCACCATTAGCAGCAGGGGGTTGGTCAGCAGCAGTCTCTACAGCAGCAGCAGTAGCAGCAGCATCCTCATCAGTAGCTCTCTTTGCACAATTTCTCTTGGTGTGTTCTGATTCACCACAATAACAATAGTGACCTTTTTGATAAATTTTTTCATCTTTGTCCTCTGCTTTTTACCCCCACTTGGCTCCTCATCTACATCATTTCTTCTTTTTTTCGTAAGTGGACCTGGCTTCTTTCTAAACTTTGGTGCTTGTGGTCTGTTATAAGGTGACTTTTTCCATAGGGCTTGACCTAGAATTGGATTGATATAGAAGGCATATGTGTTATTATATGCTTGCATTGTCAACCATTGATGACAAAACTCATCTGATTTTCTTCCAACCCTTGTCAATGCAGCACAAGCATGCACACACGGCATTCGTAAATAACATTAACACAACACCAAATATTACCAATATTAAGCCAATAGTAACAAAAAAAATAACAAAGAAATAAACAAGTAAAAGTATATCACCACTCAATTGCCAAAAACTACATGTGCGGAGCCTCTTTCCCAGATCAACAACCATGTTAGTTGGCCACCCATGAACCTGGAATTTCTCATATTCAGAGTCACCAGACCACATCGGGACCCAACTCTTTGACTCCTTCCTTATCTTTTCTAACCTGCTGTGCTGTATAGGTGGTAGAATCCCAGTGTTCGAACTAAGCTTGACTTTATTCCTAGCGATGGTGCTAGTGCTGCAGATTTTACATTCTTAGACCCTCTCTTTGGTACACCAGACTTCTTAGTCTCTTTCAATTTCGACCATGATTTAGGAATTGCAATGGGTTGCGACATCTTTTTTGGTAGATTTTTCGGCTTGGTTTTACTGGGTTGATCCACTGTTTTTGGGGGTGGATTCGGCTTAGACGTAGGAGTTGCAGTGGGGTGGGGGTGTATTTTTTTTGCTGGTTTACTAACAGAAATTAAAATTGGTAGGAGCTTTATAGTTGAGACTATTTTTTGGGTGGGAATAGTGGTGTCATTTGGTGTAGATGTTGGAGTAGATATTGTTACGGTGGAAATTGGTTCGGTATCATCATTGGTGGTGGGATTTGGGGTGGGAATCAAGTCCTGTATCACCATCAGCTCCCTGCCTTTAGATGAGACTAGTTCTACTTTCTCAATGTACAAAAATTTTGAGACTCTATGTTCGTAGTACACATGAATAACTCTCTTGTTTTGCTGAGCAAGGTAACACATCTCCAAGAGCTCCTTGTCATCTGTTATAGCCTTTAGACCATTTTGCAAAGGCCTACTAGGCACCAGCCACCATGTTTGAGTCACCTTGTCATATTCAAGATTCTTTTGGTAGTCTTGGACAAAGAAGACATCCAATTTATCTGTATCAACTCTTGGCAACTCAGAAATTTCTCCACCATTATAAGTCATACTTCCATCAACATCTATGATAAATGATCTTCCATGATAAAATATGATATTAAATCCCAATATAAATCTTTTTTTTTTCAGATAGATTTAACAACTCTTAATTTTAAATTTTACAACACATTCACACTATATTCATCCACATAATACTTAAAAGGTTCCTTTTTAATACCTGATGTATTTATCAAAATTCAAATACAATATATTAAAAGATACATGAATTATTATCTGAACTAAGTCTAAGCCTGTTCAAGTCTTTAGTCAAGTATTTCAAAACAAACACAGCCTCAATGTTTTTTTAGGAGGGCCTCAACCACAATATTATTATCGATAATGTGTCGTGTGCGTAGGTTGGCAAAATAGGAAAAGTTTTTGGATCATATGGCAGGCCATGATGATGTCGAAGGCTTCATGTGGCAACAAATATTTCATATTTGGATCATATCGCATTGCAATAATCTTAGAGGGCTTTGTGTGTGAATGGGTCATAGCCACATAAGCCTATCATGCCCGTGTGCCTCCAGGAACTAGCTTTCCCAGACTCCCCCCAACTCCCAACTACCACAAAAAAAAATGTATGCATATTAAAAATAAAAAAATGAAGAAGGCTACTTGTCAGTAGTCAGAGTTGATCGATCCTTGGAAGGCAACATATAGTCATATATCATCGTCAAAATCATCGTAAGATAAATCAATTTGGGTTGGTCGAGTGATCAGCTCACTCGTCCGCTTAAACAAGTATTAAGAATTCGAATCTCGTCTTGCGTATATAGTAATTCATTGGTCAGCGGCAGACCCTTAAATGGAACTTAGATCCACAACGGATTAATCTTTAACCTATCGAATTAGGGGATACCGTTTAGATAAATAAAAAAAATAAAAAAAATAAAAAAAATCATCGTAATATATAGAGTTAAGCTTCACACGATTAATGGTTAAATTTAATTCACATGTTGGTTGGAACTCATTTCCAATAAATTAAGCAGGTATGGTTAACCATGAGCCATCACAAACTTGCTCTCTTTCAAAAATCAAAACCACTATGCACAACAATCTTGTGTCACCATGTCTTGAAACATACCATTGTCTACTAATTATTATATGATTATTTAATTTATTAATTATTTTCTTTAATGCAAAAAATCTGCATTAAAGAAAATATTTTTCTGTATTTACAGTAAATTTGGGTATAACACGAAAATATTTGGGTGTAACACGAAGATATTTGAGTGTATTGTTTAAGAATTTTCGATGTATGTATGTTGATAAGTTCTGCATAATTTAAAACTCTTCTTCTCTCTCCTCCTTATCTTCTGCTGCTTCTTCTTCTTTTTTTTTCATCATCATCATCATCATCTTCTTCTTCTTCTTTTTTTTTCTTATTCATCTTTTTGTTTTCTTGTTCTATCTTTTCAAGTTTCTTCTTGTTTTACTCTCTTAATAAGAATAAAAAAATCAAACGAAGAAGAAGAAGAAATACATAATGGTACAAAATTACTTGGAAGAGGATGAACTTGCATTCATTCAACTAAAAGAAAGAAAGAAATAAGGAAAAAAAAAGAAAAAAATACAGCATTAGAGGAAACATTTTTCTGTATTTGCAACACATTTGGGTGTAACACGAAGATATTTGGGTGTACCACGACGATATTTGAATGTATTGTTTAAGAATTTTCAGTGTATTGTTTAAGTTCTGCATAATTTAAAACTCTTCCTCTTTTTTCTCATCATCTTCTGCTGCTTCTTTTTTTATCATCATCACCATCTTTTTTTTTCTTATTAATATTTTCTTCTTGTTTTACTCTCTTAACAAGAATAAAAATAAAAAGGGTAAAGTATATTTTTTGTCCCTTAAGTTTGGCAAAAATTTCAAAAATATTCCTAAGTTTTATTTTGTTTCAATTTTGTCCTAAAAGTTTTCGATTTGCATCAAATATACTCCCGACGGCTAAATTCTCAAAAAAATTAAAACCAATCTAATAATAATGCATGAAAAGGATACTTGATTTGCTTATGTTGAGGGTTGTTCTTATGAAATTGTTGTTGAATTGGTCTTAAATTTTTTTAAAAATTAGCCATTAAGGGTATATTTGATACAAATCGAAAACTTCTGAGACAAAATTGAAACAAAATAAAATTTAGGGATATTTTTGAAACTTTTGTCAAACTTTAAGGACAGAAAATATACTTTACCCAAATAAAAAAAATTGAACAAAGAAGAAGAAAAAACACAAATGCTGCAAAATTACTTGAAAAATGATGAACTTACATTCATTCAACTAGAAGAAAGAAAGAAACAAGGAAAAAAAGAAGAAGAAAAAAATGCAGCATTAGAGAAAATATTTTTATGTATTTGCAGCAAAATTCGGTATAACACGAAGATAATTGAGTGTATTGTTTAAGAATTTTCAGTGCATGTGTGCTGATAAGTTATGTATAATTCAAAACTCTTCTTTTTTCTCCTTCTCATCTTCTGCTACTTTTTCTTTTTTACCTTCTTATTTCATATTCTCATAATTTTTTAGAAGAAAAAATCGAAAAAAAATACATAATGTTACAAAATCAATAGAAAAAGGATGAGGAAAAAACATACAGCAACAACAATAATAATAAAAAAATAATCATAAAGATGAAAATGCGAAAAAAAAGGAGGAAAAACGCAAAAAAAAAAATAATACGGAATATAAAAAAAAATAATGTAATTTTACGTGGACATTATATAAATAAATTTTGTTGGATTATAATAAATTTATATGACTTGTATACCAAAAGACTTTCATATATATATATATATAACGGTACTCTTAATTTATTCGTGCTATTAACTATATGTGAATCTTTACTTCCAAATTCCAAGATATTGATTGTAAAGAGCTAAAATGTTAAACATATTTTGTTGTTTAATTTAAAGGTATCACTTTTAGATATTTTTCATTTATTATTTGTTATCTATTACACATACAATTTTTTAAGATATCCTTTATCATATACAATATACAAGAACATACTATTTTTAGACATCCTTTAATTTATTTGAAAATTGCTAAAGTAGGGGAGTAATCCAGTGCCGGAGATGCATGATAGAATCGCGTGCACTCTGGCTTTTGCGTTTGGGGTGTGTGAACACCTGAGCCTGACTAAGCGGTGAAAGCGCCAAAGCTTCATCACCTTCCAACTCTTGTTCTCCTTCAACTTCAATCCAGATACCCTAATTCTCTCAACACCACTGCCACTTCACTCTCTCCTCTCACTCAAACCCCAAAGGTATGCACTTTCCTCCTTCAATTTCCCTTCTTTTATTTCTCGCTATTCCGATTTCGCGCTTCCTTTTTTATCTTCGTATGCCAAATATTACTCTACTGTGATTCTTCTTGCTTCTCTGTTTTTCATTTCTGATTCCATCAATCAGGATCCCAACCTTCGCTTGCTACTGCTTCTTCTTCTGTTTGCTGTTAATTTGCAGTTAGGTTTTTTACTTTTGCACCAATTTCCCCACTGAAACGTCCTTTTATACACAATCACTGTACTTTTTTAAATTAATTGCTTCTCTTTTATTGCGGAATTTCTCTGTCTTTGTGTGAGTCCATGCTTCATCGCCTTGCCAATTGTGGATTTCTTAGAATGAGTAATGGGGTGCGTGAATTCGTTTCACTATTGATGAACTTGTATTGCTTACTGTTGATCATGGGGCGGATTTAGCTGATTTTCGAGTGTTGATGGAAGCTGTAAGGTGCTTTAGCTCTTGGCTTAGTTTCCCTATTATTCTTCAACTAAAGAATAAGGAAGCTGCGTACCTATACCCGGCCAGTGCTTCCTTCATCAACTTCAATCCTTTAATGACAGCAAATTGAGCTCTAACTCATCAATCATGTGCGGTGCTGTCATTTGATCATGAGATATGTCTATGTCCAAATAAGCTGCTCCATAGTTTGGAGTTGTTGATAATGGCTTGTTGCTGAGCGACCGGAGTATGTGACAGTACCATCATCCTTCACATCACAATTCAGTGTTACAGTGGATCGTGGGCACTATAGCGCTATTGAAGCTATGATATTGGGTGGTGATATACAAGCCCAATTCCACCCCTCTACCTTTCTGCTGCCTCTCAAGATTTTTTTAGTTCTCCCTAGAGATTTAGCTGTTGGTTTACATCATAAGGGTTTTGGGGTTTTGCTTCTTATTTCTCGTAGCCATTATGCTTCTTTCTTCTCATATCTGTTCTACGTCCACATAAACCAAGGTTTGAATCTTCTCCTGTTTGAAAAATGGAGTTGATGCATCTTGTCCAGAAATTGGTTTTATTGAAGCAATGCAAATTTGTTTGTTATAAGTTGTTAGATACTGGTTACTTTCCTGATTTGACGTATGTGTGAAAGAATCCAATATGTATTTGGTTGCCCAATGATCTGGACTTTGGGCTTGTTCTTATTTAGTTTGAGGTTCAAGTGTGGTTTAAAGATAAGTTTATTGGGATTTGCTGTGAATTTGACAGTATTGCATATTATTTTGATAAGTTGATGCATGAACTGGAGCAGAAATCCCATATGAGTTGAGTATGAGATAGAGCTCAGTGGAGACTCTCCCCTCTTATTGGCATGGCTTTAGGAGTGGGTTTTCTTCTAAATGTAACAGGAGCCTGTTTTGTATATATCCCTAGCATGGATGGGTGGCTCTTTCCAACCTTATAGAGGAAGTCCCTTGTTGGATGATTTTGGGAAGCAACTCCCATTCATGGCAGGGGCTCTTCCCTTATATCATAATTTCGTCATCTGAGTTCAACCCTGGCAGTATGCAGTTAAGCACATGTTTTGAACAACTTCTATTTGTTATCTACCTTATGCATGGTATTGATGATTTTGGAATCAGGTCAATGTTTTATTTATATGTATAACCCATTTTCCATTTGCTCACTTTTACATGTGAGAAGGCTTTTGTAGTCCTATGAAGATGGACATTTGGCAAGCAAGCTGTAGTTGTACATAGGGTGTATATATATGTTCCAATATGGTCATATGTACACCTTTGTCATTGGAAGGGGGGATTCAACTTACCAGTGCTGAGAGTAAAACCTATGATATTTTTCCTTTTTTATAGGTGTTGCGTGGTCTTGTGGAGAATGGGAAGTACTGGTACTGACAAGATGCCAGGCAATAACAGCACAGGAAGTTCAGAAACCACTATTGAGATAAAGATCAAGACCTTGGATTCACAGACTTACACCCTCAGAGTGGATAAACAGGTAATTCCTTGACTATCTCTAATTCTTCTTCACATTTCTTTTCAATTTCTTAAAATCATTGGTTTTATTTCTGCATATATAATCCAGTTTCTTGCTCTCTCTACAAGTAAAAATTGTTAGAGCTTGTCAAAAAAGTTTCATTTGTTTGTTTTTTTTTTTAAATAATTGCTTAAGTTTCTTGATGCTTAAGCTGACATATTGTAATTACTTAGCTACTTGCTTTAATATTAAACGAGTTGCTGCTCCTTCTAAAATTGTTCTCGGTCCTATAGATGCCAGTCCCTGCTCTGAAAGAACGGATTGCTTCTGTCACTGGAGTGTTATCACATCGGCAGCGCTTAATTTGCCAAGGAAAGGTTCTGAAGGACGATCAACTCCTGTCTGCTTACCGTATCCTTTCTCTTTATCTTTCTACTTTGGCACAAAGGATTTTGAAAAGGGAGCAAGACAGCTTTTTATTTGTGATAATACATTAACAAAGAATCCCAGTTTCCTGTGAAGAAAAAGATTTGGAATACTTACATAATAGTACAACATAATTTGAAAATGGCTGTGTCTTCTCTACTTTGTTGATTTGCAACATTTTGCCTGTCTAGTAGGATGCTTTTTGTTTAGCATAATAGCATTTTTTTGTCATTGCTTCTTCCGCTTTGATAAATATTTGGAGAATTCATTTTTCCCATCTGTCTTCTTATTAGAAGTTTGATATTTCTGGGCAGAAAGTCCCAGAAACAACAGATTCATAAGCTTAAGTATAAGTTTTCCATAGAGAAATGAATTCTGGGTTGTGTGCCCCAATATGTGAAAGTTACAAGATTTCTCGTGGGTATAGTTTTCTCTTGTATGCCACATTTAATTTTAGTTGGTAAATATTGATTTCATGAAATGTGGTTCTTTATGATTTAAATTTATAAATGATAAGCCTTCCATTGATGTTTATGCTTGAAAGTTGATTGGACTTAAAAGACATAAGTGGTTTTGGCAAACTAGTTTCATTGCTTTCATTCTCCGGGCAAATTTGCTTGTAACTATGTCTATGTTGTTTTTGTGTCATTTCTTCTTCAACATGGGTCTTCCCTAACACAAGTAGATGTTGAAGATGGTCATACCTTGCATCTGGTTTCTAGGCAACCTGATCTACCAGGATTTTTGCCCGGTCATTCAGGTTTGAAGTGAATAGATGCTGGTTTTTTTTCTTTTTTTTCCCCCTTTTTCGTAATTGAGTTATGTGCTCTTGTTTTTGGCGTAACAAATCCACCCTAAACCCTGTTTGCAGGGGCTGACCCAAATTCAAGCACAAGTCATGGCCACAGTAGTCAAATATCCCCGGGTGTAGTCATTGAACTCTTTATTGAAACCAAGAAGTTTTACTTAGTGTTTCAAGCTCATATAAGCATATGTCTCTATTTATCTGATGAACTATGACATAACATCTTGGGGTGCTGGCTTGGATGAAGGAGCATGACTCCCAAGGCTTTGGAAGAACTTCAGGTTCCAGTGGTCTTTCAGATTCATCCCATCCTCAGCCTGAACAAACTGGTTTGCGGTATTCATCAGATAGGTCGCGTAATACCTTTGTACATCCAGCAGCAGCTTCTTTGGGATCTTTGCAGCCTCCTGTATGGCTAAGTTCCTTATTTTGCTTTGCTTAGATATAGATAATTTTGTAGATTTGAAATTTGAGTCTCTCTCTCTAGGTGCTAAAAGCTTTAGTCTAATTAAACCCTAAAAACCAACTTCTGCTTCATATGTTTTCTCATGTGCCTGTAGGTTATTCCCGATTCTTTGACAACACTATCCCAATTTCTGAGTCATATAAGTCACGAATTTGATGCAATTGGTGAGCACACCATGTTACATTTCATAGTCTCCTGTTTTGGCTCCTGTCATGTGGTTGTTTCCCTGAGAATAATGAAATTTATTGTATTTGCAGTCAGAGAAGGGGGCAATAATGTCCAAGCAGCTGAGGCTCATAGGAATGAAGAAATGGGGTCTGCTTCGTCACGATTGGGTTCAACAGCAGAAGCACTTACATCACCTGCATCCTTGGCAGAAGTCATGCTATCTACCAGACGAATGATGATTGAACAAGCTGGGGAATGCCTACTTGTGCGTTTTAAAGCATCTCCTTATAGTTTTTTTCTGTATTGATTACCTAGCCAATTATAGAAGGGTTTATTCTTTGCATTTTTCTGCTTTTATTCTTGAAGTATCAGTTTGTAAGCTTTATTTATCACATTTTGTGTTGAACAAATTGCTGTAAGTTTGTTACATACTTCCACAGCAACTTGCAAGACACCTGGAGAATCAGGCAAATGTAACTGATCATTTGATGCGGTCAAGCATTCAGTCTAGGGCTTTGAGGACTGGAGTTCTGTTCTATAACCTGGGTGCATTATTCCTTGAGCTTGGCCGCACAACCATGACATTGCGCTTGGGTCAAAGTCCGGTATGTTTGGTTTCCCATCACTGGCATCTTATTGGTTAACTATCAGTTTGTGCTGCTGACCCTATTTTCCTGTTTAGTCTGAAGCTGTAGTTAATGGTGGGCCTGCAGTTTTCATATCTCCGTCTGGTCCTAACCATATCATGGTTCAGGTTGTACTCACTCTGCTGTCTTCTTTGTAAAGAAAACTACTCTCCTGTTACTTATTGAAATTTATGCTTCCAGCCTCTTCCTTTTCAACCTGGAGCGAACTTTGGTACTGTCCCCATAGGAACTGCTCAGTCTAACGCAAGTTTAGGTAGTGGACTTGGTTCAAGTTTTTTCCCAAGGCGGATTGATATACAGATACGACGAGGTGCACAACATTAGTATATTCTACCTTTGGTGCGGCCCTTCCCAGACCCTGCGTAATGCGGGATGCTTGTGCAATGGGCTGCCCTTTCTAAGTCCTGTTGCGTAATGCGGGATGCTTGTGCAATAGGCTGTCCTTTTTAAGTCCTGTTGCTTTGTATACTGCTCTGGGCCTCTAGCTAACTTTGTTTCTTATGTTAGGGGTCTCAACAGCCACACCAAATGCCAGTCAAGAAGAACGTGCTGATACACAGTCTGCTTCAGTACAAAGAAATCAAGGTGAAGGTCCTGCTAATCAGGCAGCCTCAAGGCGTTCAGATGTGGCTGGTGCTGGGGAGCAAGGAGTAAGGATTGTGCCAATTAGAACCATGGTTGCAACAGTACCAGGTTCCTTAGGTCGTCCACCTGCAGAACCATCTGGTAATTCTATAGGGGTTTACTATCCGGTTCTCGGGAGATTTCAACAGGTATCTTCAGGGCATGGAAATAGTGAACAAGGATCTCAACCAGCTAGTCAGCATCATGCTGTGCAACAGTCCAGTCATGAAAACACATTGCAAAGGCAAAACGAAGATTCTGCAAGGAATGGTAACATTGTACTTCTGCAACTGATGATTGCTTCCCTTCCAGGACGTGTATACAGTTTGACATTGCAATCAAGTCTTTTGGCTCATTGATATGAATAGCATGTCTCCCCAACTTGATGCTTACTATTATTAGATACTTGAATATATCGTTCTACTTAATTTTATATGCTTCCTACTTCTGTTTCCTGCTTGAATTATTCCAAATTTGAGAGTACTCTACACAAATTGATTTTGTGCAATGATGGTGTGAATCACTATTATATTGTTGAAGTCATGCATCAAAATTTCAGCTTATTCATTGTCATATGTATAAAATACGGTTTTAGGAATGGGAAAAAGGACTACACTCTAACTTTTGTATTTGTTTGTTTTACAATCCTAACCATATATCTTAAAAAAATCGATTACATTATAAATGCATGCTTTTATATTCTTTGGTTCATCACTTTGGCACAAAATATGTTCCTCATTTAGCTTTTAGTAATATAGTGACTTGCATTAAATTTAGCTTTTGATATATTCAGGCTTAATTTGATTGTGCAATTTGTTATTGCACTTCATTGTAGGATCCTCATCAACTCCTACCACAAGCTCGAATTCCCGTGTGGTGAATATCAATATCCTGGCAGCTGGTGGGGCCCAGAATAATCAGGAGTCTGAGCGACAGATACCAAACAGTGTTCTTCAGTTTATAAGGACCCTGTTTCCTGGGGGAGAAATTCATGTTGAAGACTTGAATTTACAGGGAACAAATTCAGGTTCTACCCCAGAGCAAGCTGCAACAGCAAGGGCAGCTCAGGCCCCTGAAGCTGAACCTAGAGTTAGTGATGAAGGAAGGTTTTTGTCAAACATACTCCGCGAAATCATTCCCCTCGTGTCTCAACAAACAGGCTCTGGAAGAAATCCTTCAGAGGAACAAGCAGCTCAGGATTCTTCATCACAGGTTACTTGATTCTATTGCAATTTAAATTTACTTAAGTCAACTTTCCTCAACCATAATGAGAACTTCTTGGCTTTGTTGCACATTTGGAATATAGCTATGAAAGTTATTGTAAAATCCTCTCCCCTAAACAACGAGCTTACTGCTGACAAGTGGATGTGTTTTCAGGTGGAAACTGATGCAGGGACATCACGAAGGCGGAATGGTTCAGATCCAAGCCCCCCTGATTCTAAACGCCAAAAGGTTTTCTTTCTATTTCTTCTTTCTAATGCAGAGAGAAGAGAACCTGGATCTTCTTGGCTGTCTATTTGTAATTGTTATTATATCAGTGCCAGTTTGGAAATTTGTTTTTACAATTTTGACATGGCTTGATGATGCAGATGGAGTGATGGAGAGGATAATGTACATGATGCAGTTGTGGAAGATTGTGATCGTAACCATCGGAATTCAGGGCGGATGTGTTGATGTGAATTTGGTATTTTGTGTCCATCTCAGTCCTCATTCAACTTTGAGCTGTACTCAGATATCTATAAGAAGATTCGCTTGTCTTAAAAGCGGCATCATGCTGTGCAATATTGAGAATAGAATTTTATTTTACAATTGGGATCGCCCATCATATAAAGTTAAATTTTTATATGCCTTTCAAACTTGAGACAATTTTCCACTTATAATTTACAACTTCTTCCTTCAAACTCAACATTAAACATTTTCTCGGTGCAAGCAATATATGAGTTGGTTTGGTCGGAAAAATGAGTACATGTAACAGATTGTCATAAATTTTTATTTCTTCTAAACAAGTCTGTCATAGTGTTGGTTTTTTTTCTTTTTTTTTAGTCGGAAAGTTATTCGATACTTGTATACTATTATCAACCGTAGTTGTCCTATTTGGTATCCAATTACTTTTTCCAATTTAAACTCGTATAACAGCTCCACATTAACTAATCTAACTGATTTTAGAACACTCGTAACAATTATTATCATTTATGACACACTTTACTTTCATTTTGTAATATACGGTGGTTGTGAAAATATGATAAAATTTATAGCTCAAGAAGTTTTACCATAATCAACTATTAAGTATTCTTTTATCTTGCGACATAGAAACCAGAACATATAACTAGTATTTTTACCGTAATAATATTATGGGAGTATAAACTTTTTAAAATTACGGTTCATTTTATTCTGACAATATAGATTATGTATAACACAAAAGATTTATAAAATCAAACTACTTTTACAAAAAAAAGTCGTAAATTGACAAAAATTTTTGGTTAAAAATATTAGGTATCTATAGATAAAAAAATTAAATAATAAGATTTTTAGTTATTATTTTTATATGAAAAAGTCCAATTTTTTATTAATAATTAATTTTAACATTCGTTATCTAAAATTTAAAACAATTTGACGTATATACTTTTACATTTGATTAGGTGTTAACTGTTAAGTCTGTTGCACAAATAGAAATAATTAATTTTTATACTTACTATTTAAAAATAATATTTTTTCTCTCTATGTATATAAAATTATAATTAGATATTAGCATAAAAAAATTATACTATAGTTTAAAATTAACTTAAAATTAATTTTTTTAAAACAATTAAATCTTGATTCTAACTTTTAATTATAACATTAGTATTCTCTCCAAATTATATGTAATAAATATTTGAAAGAAGAGAAATAAAAATATAGATTAAAAAGATAAGCGGTGAAAATTTAAAACTAAATAAAAAACTATGTATATAATAACAATAATAATAATATTTTTTATTTAAATTATATTATTTTCTTAATTTTATTTTCTGTAGAAGAGAAAGATAGAAAAAATAGAGAATGAAAAAAAATAGAGAGAAAGATAAAGATGAAGAATAAGAGTGAGAGTGAGAGTTTGTTAATTTTGGAATGAAATTTTTTATTTTAATTGTAATTTTTAATATAAAATATAAATTCTATATAGAATAAAAATAATAGAGAGAAATAAAAATATGGAGAGAGTTAGATGAGAGAATTTAAAAATGAAGTTTATTAATTTTAAAAAAAATATTTTTTCTTAATTTTATTAAAAAAGTGTCATGTAATACATTTAATTATTAAATTAGATAATAATATCTGATACATAATATATTACTAAAATCATGGAGATATAAATAAATTTCGGTTGTGAATGCGACTGATGTATTCAAGTTGGTTAATGCAAGTTATTTTTTATTCAGTAATGTTTTTCTTTTGGCCAAATATTCAGTAATGTTCGTGAATGCAATGTATGCAATGTTTAGCGGGTATATTTGTCATATCAGTTAAGGCCCATAATGATGGAGTATCCAAAAAGTTCCATTTTGGGCTTAGAATTCAAACCAAGTTGAAGGCCCACTATAAGAAAATCAAAACAAAATGAAGATTCTCTGATGAAAGAAGAAACAGAGTGAGAACTGAGAAGTGAGTACAGATTAGGGTTTCTGAGTGCGGCTCTCATTCTGCGACTCTGCAACTTTCGCCGTTAACCCCCTTCACGCGTCACAATGGCTGAACAAGTAACTAACTTCTTTCTAGTCTTTATTTTCCTCTTTCCCAGTTCGTTTTCATCAATAGTTCTGAATTCTGTTGCTTCCTTTGGATCTTCCATTTATTTGTTTGAAATTGTCAATTGCAGACCGAGAAGGCTTTTCTCAAGCAACCTAAAGTGTTTCTATGGTATGCTATCACACAAAATTGTCTTTTCTTTTTTTAAACGGTTTTGTAGTGTTCTGTTCTGGTTTTGATGTTGATTCTGAATGGTTCATTGTGTTGCGTATCTACTCAG
>NC_029772.3:92364543-92369413 GCF_000817695.3 Arachis duranensis | reverse complement strand
GGAAACCGTTTCTGGAAATCCATTGGCCTTGGATTTAAGACTCCCAGGGATGCCATTGAAGGTATCTCACACACTCTCGATAGTCGAGTATGATGTGGTGAATATATATATATCCAACAATTATTTAATGTATTATATGCACATAATTAGGGTAAAAGCTTAAATCTCCTGGTGCACTATTTTCCAAATAGTGTTGAAAAATAGTTATAATCTAGCAAACAGAATAATGTTCATGAGTCCAGATTATTTTAGGATCCAAATTTTAATGTGAGAATCTGATGGTTCTTGATATGTCTAGTCAAATCTCTTGTTCGTTTCGGTGGTATTTGTTCATATCAAAGTCCTTGTCTTTCATCAAAAGACTTGGCTATTTTGCCCTATCTAAATGCTTTTACCCGTGCCTCTTATACAGCTGATTTTGACTTGTGTTTTCTCCAAAACAGGAACCTATATTGACAAGAAATGCCCCTTTACCGGAACTGTTTCCATCCGTGGCCGAATCTTAGCTGGAACTTGTCACAGTGCTAAGATGAATAGGACTATCATTGTTAGGAGGAATTATCTTCATTTTATCAAGAAGTATCAGAGGTATTATCCTTTTGTACTTTTAGGTGCCTAGTTTTTTCATGTTTGTTGTTGTTCCGAATGTGGACACCTGAAGAGATGTAAATAATGATCGAATTTTGCTTTGTTTGCTTATTTATTTATTTAGATACGAGAAAAGACATTCGAATATTCCTGCACATATATCACCCTGCTTCCGTGTGAAGGAAGGAGATCATGTTATTATTGGCCAATGCAGGTAAGGTTTTAGGGTTTTATGTATTAACCTGAAGATCTTGTCTTTGCCTATTGTATATATGTGTTGATTGCATGTTGCTATCTATGCAGGCCACTTTCAAAGACGGTGAGGTTCAATGTGTTGAAAGTGATCCCAGCTGGATCTTCAAGTGGTGCAAAGAAGGCATTTGCTGGAATTTGAGATTTGATTCAGTTTTTTGTTGAAGGATAATGTTATCTTATTAGTTAGTAAAACTGATTCCTGGAAGATTATCATATAAAGATATGATCAATTTTGGATTTCCTTTAAGATTATGTTTGTGAATGACCAAGTGTTATCCTTTTAAATTTATCAATTCTAGCCTGGTATCTATGCTATCTGTATGGTTGGTTGATATATGGTTAGTGAAAAATGACGTGCGATACACAAATTGCATTCAACCGATTGATCAACCACTTGAACTTTGTTACCTTAGCTACACATGATTTCTCTCATTCCCTTGCGTGAATTCGTTATTCTGTATTGAGCTGCTGTTACTTTTGGAGGATATTGTTTTTGTCGAGGGGTAACTACTTTTTCCAAATACCTAAAGGGAGCACAAGGCATGCAATTTTTTTAAAAATATATGTTTCGCCACATTTTAATATACGTATTATAAACCTAGCTTGTATTTTTTTTTTTACCGAAAAAGAACAAATATTATGTAGGATAAAGGGTATTTTTTTTAATAAAATTTACAAAAATGTTAGAAGTGTTCTTAAGGTTTATTTTGTTTCCATTTTATTTTAAAAGTTTTCAATTTGTATTAAATATATATCTAACAGCCAAATTTTAAAAAATTTAAGACTAATAATAATGCATAACAATTATGTCTGATTTAATTGTTTTGTAAAATTGTTGTTGAATTAGTCTTTAGTTTTTTAAAAAATTAGTCATTTGATATGAATAAAAATTTTTTGAGACAAAATTAAAACAAAATGAAATTTAAAGTATTTTTAAAATTTTTAACAAATTTTAATGTTAAAAAATAAACTTTACCGTATTACGATTGTAATAACTTGGTTTTTTATTAAAATATAGCCTGAATTAGATCGAAATAAATAAGTTTTGAATCATTTACCTGGATTTTGTCCTAGGTGCCAATTCCCAAAGGTAACCAGAGGAAGGCCCTGTTTCTATAAATCCATTCCAAAAATGGTTTAGAACAAGACCAAACCACCGAAAAAAAAAAGGTTAAAAAAAAAAGGTTTTAGTCTTTAGTCTCTACATTTTATATTAATTTTTAGATTGGCTCTTAGATTTTTCTTTTAGTTATAAATCGTTTAAAAGTATACTCAATTTATAAGAACTTGAGAAGTCTAATTTCAGCTACTCATACTTGAACCTTTTTTTGTTAGCAAGTTCAAGATAGAAAATGAAAAAAAAAAAAAAGTAGAACACATTTCATGACATGGTCCCTTTATACATAGGGGTCGTTAGGATTGGGTCAAAATGGTTCTCTAGATTTTAAATTGGTTAATTTATGAGGTGGCATGGATGCATATGTGAACTTATTTAACATTAACATGAAGGTGAATTATATGGTGAAGATATAAGTTTACATATTTTTTTTTTAATAGAATAAAAGAGAGATTAATAAAAGTAGGATTCATATTTTAAATAATAATAAAATAATAAAAAATAACTATAAAAAAAATTATATTCTCTCTCTTTATCACTTCAATCTGTACACTAGAGTGCCTCTAATATGAAACATGCCAAACCGTTCGTTTGTGATGTGGCAGAATGCAAGGCAAGAATCTATTCGGAAAACATTATATCCGTGGACAGTCAACAAAAATTTAAGAACCAACGAAACCTAAATTGAACCATAAAAATTGCATGTTCGTTGTGTTTTTACTTTTATGACATGAAACTAAGTCTGAGTTGTTATCTGTTAGTGGGCATTATTGAGTATTGATGAGACATAGCTGGAAATGTTTTGTACCTCACTCACTCATGCCCTTCTTTGTGCCACTTGCTATGCTTTGTGCCCTATGCCCTACCCTTAAATCACTTTGTCACTTTCACATCTTGTGCCTCAGTTTGCTCAATCAATATTATTATGAACTTATGACTTTGTTGGTTTTATGCTTTCAATTGAGGTCATTGCTATCACAATTATAATAATATTATAGGGAATTCTCTATTATGGTACGCTCCTTGTAAGTATAATAATGGTTTAACTTAAGGTTAATGATTTAATAATGGGATCCGCAAAAAAAAAAAAAAAGAAGCATTATCTGTTATCTTTAATAGCTGATGATGTAATAGAGATTCTAATGGTCACAATTTTTATCTAAAGTCTGCTCATTAACTTTTCCTTTACTCGGAAAAGTTATATTCGGTTTACTCTGTAGTGTTAAACTCGCTCATTTAATTTTAACCATTTAAGTTTAGAAATTTATAATCAAATTATTAATGCTATTTACTAATAATATTTCACAATAAGGGGCCAGTGGGTTCTACAAATATTTGTTGTTGTTTGATGCTGAGTTGACTTTTTGATTTTGTTAGTCCTTTTGGCTCTTGTTGGTGTGTCCATTACCAATGAAATATCTCATAAAAAGTAGTATGTAAACCAAACAATCAAACATAGACATAAGATATAGGATATTATATTAAATTATTAATTATATAATTTTTAAGGCCTTGATATAATGATGGAGCACAAATCTTGAGTGAACAACGTTGTCCCACGTGTTTGTCCAATAACACCCATTATTGTTCACACATTAAGCCATGAGAAAAAAAAAAGATTCCTGTGCATTTCCATTTGCTATTGTCTTGGCAACTTCATACCCCTTCCTTTGGGGATAGCTTATGCCTTATTGACTTGACCATAAACATTATATGCTAAAAGATAATGTTATAAGTGGGAGGAATATATAAAATTAGTCTCATATTAAAAAAAATAAAATAATAAATAAATTTTTAAAAATTTATATTTTAAATAGATTAATTATATCTTTTCCTTCCGAGACAAAAGTGACAAGTCCGACTTGTGGGGGTTGCCACGAAAATCTGAAATGTAAATTTTTAAAATTTTATTTATCAATTTACTCTTAAAAGAATAAGAAAAGTAAAAAATTTATAAAATAAAAAATTCATTAACTTGACATTTGAAAATTTAAATTGACTGTGATATTTTTTATTTTATATTTTTTTATTTGATTCTTTGAAATTTGTTAGGTGGTCGAAAACTTTTTCTTATGACCCATTCTAAATAATGATCAGTTATGGTCCTAGTTGGGGGTAATACCCATTACATATTTATGACCAATTTTAGATGTCTATGAATTAATGTCTAAATTTTATCTAACTTATTTTTTATAGTAAATTTTATTTTTCTAAAAATTATTTATTTTTATATTTTTAAATTAAATATTAAATTTTAACCATTTCTAATAAATAAGTATTATTTTTTAGACACCATACCATTCACCTTTATATTTATACTTCATTGATCGGATCAAAACAAAAACAAAAACAAAGGACAAAATCAATTCACTTCTATAGTTCTATTCCACTAGTATTGCATATTTTTATATGATTAACTCAACTATATGGCACTTGTATAGTTGTATTATTGTACAAGTGGTGGTGGGTCATACAGCACCTGAGTAAACCAAATCATAGAGCTATATATATATACGAAAATGCCAAAAGGTGCTGTTTTAATTTCTTGGCAACAATATACAACCATTGTGTGTATAGAACTTTAGATACATTGATTTTTTTATTATATTATTTTATTCAAGTAAATAACTTTTAATTTAATTTATAAATAGAGAGAATAATTTTTTTTCTTTCACTGAGCAAATCCTTTATTTTCTCAACTAACCAATCAATGTTGTGAAACTTTCTTGCGTCATTATTCTTAAATTAATAATGAAACAAACTCCGTGGTCCAACTTGTCCTTTTAAACTTGTTAATTATATTATATTGCACCATCTTGCAAGTACCTTTATTTTGTTTTGTTCGATTGTGAAGAGATCGGGCTTCAAAAGCAACTTGCATAGATAAACCATACCCTAAACAAATTATCT
>NC_029772.3:92346317-92364474 GCF_000817695.3 Arachis duranensis | reverse complement strand
TAATCCCTTCCTCAAAAAGTTATGATCTCCTCTCAACTATTCCATGGCTTTTTCTAGTTTCGGTTTTTTCTCCCTTCTTACATAAAAAATAAAATATACAAATGTTGTTATGGATAGAAGTGATTATTTAAAAATGATAATTAAAAATAGTCAAATAATTTAATATGTTTGATTAAATTATTATCTATTATTTTTTAGCTATTTTTTTTATGAGAATAATTGTACGTGAATTTTTAATTATAGATAAATAGCTTTTTTTTTGTACTACCAAATATTAAATAAATTTAATTTTGATATCCAATTACGGAACCTCATATAAGTAAAAACAATTATGTTTCGCATTGATCGCGTGAATTGGTCATACAAAAAAATAGATATAATTACACGACTGTGTATGTAAAATGTTTTATATTATCAATGTATTAAAATTAAATAAGAAGATCTTGTAAAGTTTCTTGTAATTTTGTCAAAAATCGGAATTAGATAAAAAGAGGTGGACATTTTGAAATGGAAGCATGACAAGCAAGGTAATTTTTCTGTTAAATCTTTTTTAGATGTGGTATATAAGAATAAGGAGATAGGAGTGGAACCCAATATGTATAATTTCACGAAACAATTGCGAAAAAGTATTGTGTCTCCACTGGTTGAGTTGCTGATGTGGTTTGTAATTTTAAAAAGATTGAATACTAGAGATAAATCATGTAAGTTTAAGATTGTACCAAAAGTGGAATCCTTTTGTGTCTTATATAAGAATAAATTGGAGACGGTACATCACTTATTTTTTTCATGTGATCGTATATAGAAGTTGTGGGGATCAATCTTGGTGGATTGGAGTGTGATTTGGGTTTGGCCAGTAACCACCAAAAAATGTTTTGAGGTGTGGATGGATAGAAAGATAAGGAAAGATATAAAGGAAGTGTGGATGATGTTATTTTTTTCTGTAATATGGTGCACATGAAGATGTAGAAATAACGTTGTCTTTAATAATAGAGTGTTAGTATTAGGAAGTTAAAGGAGGAAGTTGTAGAATGCACAAACCGATGGTGTCAAGATCGACAATATAGGAGTAATTGATGTACTTATGAGTGCAAATATCAAGTCTAAGGTGAATAAGAAGACATATGAAGTTGATCTTTGATGCATGATTTACTGATCTATAAAAAAGTCCAATAATTCTGCAGAGTAAAAGTTAGAAGGAGAATGATCATGATTTGATGTTGTATATTTGATCGGGTTCATCTTGAAGTATCTTTGGAAGAGCTAAAATCATCATATTCTTTTGAGAAAATTCCACTCCCCTCTCTTTTGAGATGCTAAAATGACCATCTCCTCCTCTCTATTTTATAAATGTACATTCCCCTCACTTCTAACTTTTAAAAAACCTCATCTTTAATCAATTTTAAACTTTTTGTGTTAACTAATATTAATTTTATCCATTTTTTAAAGAAAATAATTTTTTTTTTAAAAATACCCATTAGCAAAAATTTTATTTTTTATCATTAAATTTTACTTACCAAAATACCTTTTAATAAATTATTCTTTTATTGAGTAAATTATATTTTTTAAAAATTAATAATTATATTATTTTTTTATAAAATACTCTTTAATAATTTTTTAATTATTAAATTATAATTTTACTTAAATTTTTGTTAATAATTTTTTTATATTTTATTATTAATTTTTTGATATCTATATATTATTTTAACATTAAATACAAAATTTTAGTAAAATTATTTTTTAATATCAATATATATTAATTATTATACATATTAACAGTGGTAAGATTTTTTTATTTAATGTTAAAATAATATATATTGATATCGAAAAATTAATAGAAAAATATAAAAATAATTGTTAACAAAAATTTTGATAAAATTATAAGTTAATAATTAAAAAATTATTGAAGGGTAGGTATCTTAGAAAAAATAATTTAATTGTTAATTTTTTTAAAAGTATTTTGGTAAAAATATAATTTAATTAATAAAAATAATTTATTAAAGAATATTTTAGTAAGCAAAATTTAATGATAAAAATAAAATTTTTGTTAATGGATATTTTTTTAAAAAATAATTTATTTTTTCTTAAAAAATGATAAAGTTAATATTAGTTAACACAAAACATTTAAAATGGATTAAAAAATAGGTTTTTTAAAAGTTAGAAAGGAGAAAAATGTACATTTATAAAATAAAAGGGAGGAAAGTGTTATTTTAGCATCTTACAGGAGAGAGGAGTGAAATTTTTCCCTATTCTTTTTCTTCCTGTTTGCTATTTTATGCTAGTTTTATGTTTTCTTTGTAGTTATTGACTCTTGTTCTGTTTTTGTTGCTATTTTTTAGAACTACGTCCACTTTATTTAAAATTGGGTGGAGATGTAATTATCTAAAAAAAATATATTAAAATTAAACTCAATATTAAATATTAAAATAATTAGGTAGGTTTATACGGTCTCACCTAAAAGCATAGCATAGCTTTATTTAAGAAGCTAAGTAGAAAAGATGGCGTCGAATAATAGTTCGTCTAGTATGAAAACCTGGCCACTAAGTTAAATATGGTTAACCAAAAGGTAGAAATATGAAATATCAAATATGGGTACCTTGTATTGTGACCTATACAACCAGGAAACCTAACTCTTAAGAAATTATTTACTTATGGTTGTTGCCGTCCTCAATGAACTAATTAACTTTGCGGAATTTCTTATAACTTTAATTTAGATTTACAAATGATGGTATTATATTATTATATATAGTATTTATAGAGACAACAATAATTGGTGACTGATTGCTACCACAATTATTTATTATTTCTTTAAAAGAAAGAATAACATTATTTAACATTTATCGTGTATTAGGACCACAGATATGATTATTTTTCATGTAAAATATTAGATGGATTTCGCAAGAGAAAATAAATTTGTTAGAATAATCTTTTGATGGTTGCTGTAAATGTAGAATATCTATCTAAAACACAACTATTTTGGATTTCTCGTATTTTCTGTAACTGCCATGGACTAACTAACTAGAGTAGAATACAAGGTAAAAATTTAGGTACAGTTAATTTTATGTGAAGTTAATAATTGAAAATCGTTAAATAAAAATTCAGTCAAATTATTCGTATCATTTAATAATTCTTAATTATTAACTTCAAGTGAAGTTGATTGCAATTAAATTTTTACCGTAATATAATTAAGTAGCTAATCAAAATATGGACACAAATTATGTTAACTGTTAAGATGTTGATAAAAATTTGTCAAATTATTTAATATTATTAATTATTATATTCATATAAAAATATTTTTACATAAATAATCACTATATAATTATTAACGATGAAAGTCAATAAGTTATAGTTTAAATGACATAGTCTTTCCATACTCACCTAAGAGATCACGAGTTCGAATCTATAAAAAAAATATTAACGATGAAAAGTTAAAAAAATATTTGTATACAAGATTTCAAATTTAATATATATATATGAAAATTCTAAATCCTAAATTTTGACTCAAAATATTTTTTGAACAACTAATACGTGAAGGTGGATATTTAAATTAATTAAATAATAATAAATTCTTAAAAAAAGTTGAATTTTAAAAGACAATAACATTTTTTTTTGTAAAAAGTTTAACAAATAAAAGTTGTGGTCAACTGTTTATGGTCAATTAAGCTTATTGAATTGTTTCCTAAACTTCCATACATGCTCTCCAAATTTTCTCAGAAAGTGTTGCTATTTTTTTCATCAGAATCACAAAAATGAAAAATCAAATAAATGAAACCAATTAGAGAGACCAAAAATTAAATAATAATAATAATAATAAGAAGAAGAAGAAAATAAAAAGAAGTGGATATGATATGCAGATGCATAATATTTGGTATAAATATCGCAATATGATGGGATTTTTTCAATTGTGATTTTTTCTTTGGATGCTTACATAGGATGTGATTTGCATGATTGCAATAAAGGTAGGAAAAAGTGAAGGAGAAAATAAACAAATATCAAATGGATTGGAAGGGATGGGAAGGCAATTTGAATGTGATAAGGTATGCAAAGCAACATAGAAAACGACATCAACCAATCTTATTTCTCACTCTCACCAACAATATTTTAATACACCATACAAAAAATAAATATTTTTTTTGTACACCAAATTTCATACCCATTTATTATCTTTTAAACTTTGACCAAGTCTATACTTTTAACACATTATTTTTCACATTAGGTTGCATATGCTTAATTAGTAGTTTTTAATATGCAAATAGTGGCTACATGATAAAAAATTAAAGGGACCAGAATTTGGGCCACACTTTTGATAGAAAAATCTGGAAGTTAACGGCTCACATTGTTTCTGAAATTTTGTTAAGCAATGTTATATCATAGTTATTTGGAACTCAATCTTTTTCCCCAACATATTCTGAGAATCTTCCTTTTAGTCACAAAACTCCATCAACTTGGTCTCACTCTTACATGTGAAGAGGTTGTTACTTGTTTCTGTTTCTGTTTCTGTCTCTGTCTCTCTCTCTCTTATATATATTTTTTTTTACCTTCCAATTTTGTTCCATGCCTGAAGGTGCAAGTGCAAGTAGCCCATGACTGCAGCAGCCACCATGTGTGTTGAGGAAGCTGAGCAAGTTGAGCATCATGATCATCAAGATATGGAGAATACTAAGAAGGAAGACATGATTCATAACAAAAAGTGGCCTTTGCATTGTGATAATCATAATCTCTTGATGGACACCACCTCTTCTTTTGCATCTTCCACTGCAAACTCACTCCCTGTCAGTGCTTTCTTCTTTCTCTTCAACATTGCTTTGTTTTCATGCTTCACCATAATATGGCTATTTTTATTTCACTGATTTATTGAGGTTTAACTTCTTGTACTTTCTAATAACATTAATTTATTGGTTCATAATTGTAAAATTTCTTGAGACCTTAGATAAAGTACGATTTCAGAATTGGAAGATTAGATTCCTATTATTGAATTTCTGGTTTGGCACATTGTAGCTGGAAAGCATATGTGAGGAGACAGTGATTGCAGACAAGAAACAGAACGGTTCAAGCTTTGTCCCGGCTCTGCGCTCCGGCGAATGGTCTGATATCGGAGGCCGGCCTTACATGGAAGATACACACATATGCATTGGAGACATGGCAAAAAGATTTGGATATAATAACAACCTACTTTCTGAGGAAGCTGTTTCATTTTATGGTGTAAGCATGAATGAATGAATGAATGAATGAATTAATGAATGTGCAAGTGCAAACCTTTGAACTGAATTAATGGTTTGATTTCTTTGCAGGTATTTGATGGACATGGAGGGAAGAGCGCGGCTCAATTCGTGCGCGATCATCTGCCTAGGATCATTGTTGAGGATGCAGGCTTTCCTTTGGAACTTGAGAAGGTTGTTACAAAGTCTTTTTTGGACACTGATGCAGAGCTTAAAACATACTCTCTTGAATCTTGCCTCTCTTCTGGAACCACTGCACTCACTGCAATTATATTCGGAAGGTATATCATGAAACCACTCGTCCCAAAAACTTAAGCTGATAGGAGGAGACAACATTAATAGTTATATCTCTAACAGTAACTGCACTGCAGTGCCTAATCTTGATTCTTGAATCATAGGGATGAGTTTATCTGTTTGATTGTGTTGCACAGGTCATTGCTTGTAGCCAATGCAGGGGACTGCAGGGCTGTGTTGTCGCGCCATGGCGCGGCAATAGAAATGTCCAAGGATCACAGGCCTTACTGCATCAAAGAGAGAAATCGAATCGAGTCCCTAGGTGGATTCATTGATGATGGCTACCTGAATGGTCAGTTAGGTGTTACTCGTGCTCTAGGCGACTGGCATCTTGAAGGAATGAAGGACACTGGTGGAGGTGGTGGACCATTGAGTGCTGAGCCTGAACTCAAATTGATGACATTGACCAAAGAAGATGAATTCTTGATAATAGCAAGTGATGGAATTTGGGATGTTTTCCGGAGCCAAAATGCTGTGGATTATGCTCGGAGGAGGCTTCAAGAACACAATGATGTGAAGCAATGTTGCAAGCAAATAGTAGAGGAAGCAATAAAGAGAGGAGCAACAGATAACTTAACGGTTGTGATGGTGTGTTTTCACTCAGATCCACCACCCCCTGTGGTTGTGGAAAGAGCAAGAGTTAGAAGAAGCATATCTGCTGAGGGACTGCATAACCTCAAATGCCTGCTACAAGGTTAGGTTAGAGATTATGTACATACACACACTTTCATCTATTATATATATTTATAGCCAATGCTGAATTCAAGAAGCTGAGACTGAGACTGCACCAACTCATTGATTTGCTTGTAACTTGTAAGAATAATGTGTGTAGCATTGTACTATTATTTTTCAGATATTAAAAGCAGAAATGAATTTGTAAATAATTGTTTGATGCTATCTATAAGAGAAATGATTTGGAGCACTTCTTTTTGTGTATATCTTTCTTTTTATCTTATCCCATTTCTTATTACTCACTTTTAATAAAAATAAAATAAAAATTATTTATACAAACTATCTATATATGTTATTAACTTCTCATTGTAGATGGATCAACACATGAATTCTCTAGCAAGCTACATAAGCATCAATAGCCTCTTCTTTTTTCCATGTATCCTTCACCCTTCGCTTAATGGTTGCTCTTGGCACATCTTTGAAGTGTAGTGGTGCCTATGTCACTTAACCATGCAAACATCTTTATTTGTGTGAGTTTTCCAAGATTCTGTAAACGTTTTTTCGTTGAAAATTGCATCTAACACGCAGATTAACAAGTGCCTCACTGTGATTGGAAGAGGCTTCTTTGAGCCTTAATAACACATCAAGAGAATGTAGAAAGCGACATTCAGCGAGACAAATGATGCCAACACAATGCACGATCCATAAATGTGAGAAAATACATAGATATGCAGCTGAATTACTTTTCCGTTTAGGGAGCAAGAATAGACAGAGAAAAGTGATCTACCAGAAAGTGTGGAATTAGCTCACTAGAAACCAATGGTTGCTATACATTTGTTATGTTTTCACCATCAGCGTATATTTAATGGAAACCACCCGTTTAAACGTGGACGAGATATATGTCATGAACCTGTTAAAATCCAATTTTTTAAATTAAAAATAAGAGATCATTATCATGCATGATGGTCACAACATATCCAACCATTTTGACCAGAATTGAAACTTAAGTAGCTCTACATGATTAGGCTGAAATTACGATAGCGGTAACTTCAATGAAAAATACAACAAATTTTGGTATCTTGTATACTATGTAAGCATTGACAATACAAATATGAGCCCACTCTTACAATTTTTACGATTTGAAGGAAAAGGGAAAAGTGTTAGTACTACAACACTAACAGAGCAATGATCCATTCAATATTAACTTCTTGTACAAATGATGCCCTCACCGGGAGTATAAAAACATTTTCAGAGGGGAGGGATGATGGTTCCTACTATTACAAAATTAATGGCACAGATGCTTTACTCCAGTAGGAACCAATTCGCAAAGCAAAAGCTCATACAATTTAGCTTTTATCACCTTGGTTATTTGATTTCCACGTCACAGTGGAACAGCCTAATGCCCAAACTCCAAAGAAAAATAGCACAGGGTGATGCCAAAACTTTATAAAGAGTCACATCATTTGTTGATGAAGATCTGCTGCCTGCTGTGCCAGTTCCACCATCATAGCTTCATCGAAGAACTTGCTAATGCTTACATCCTCGCTCATTCCCTGCAAAATTGGGTGCAAGAGCATGTTAAATTATTGGCAGCTGCCATAAATGCTCTTCTCCGAATACATAACAAATATTTGTCGTAACATTGATCTAACTTCCTTACTATTCTCAAATATATTATTTATTGGAAAAAATCTCACAAAAAAAAGCAGCAAATGCTCAGCTAGAAATACTTCAAAATAAGCATGGAATTTGAACAGTGAGGAAATAAATAAATAGAAGCATAGTAAAATTTATGGTAGTTAATGACTGAAGATCCAGGAGGAAAGGCTATACCTTTCTACGCCTTGTTTTCACCATAAACTCACGAGCAAGATGTTGAATTGGTGCTGGTTCAAGTGGACGCAAAACAATGCTTTTGTCCAGAGGATCTCCAGGAACAATAGCCCAGTGATCAAAAACAGAGAGGCAAAATGCTTGACCTTGAGTGTGATATCTCAGGTCTGTCTCGAAACCAAAAGATTCAATCACGGGCAAGAAAGCCTGCATAGTGAGGAACAAAATAAGTAAAACAGATTGCTGGTGCACTAACAAATTCAGGCTTACTCAAGTTATCCTCATCATGGGAGTAACCTAAGAACAAGAAGCAACGCCAACTAAATCAGGTTACAGAGAAAAAGTTAAACCACCAACCTTAACAATATAAGCTGGGGTGCCTGGTTGAGGAACATCAGCAGTAACATGTCCACGCCTACGAGATAACACAGTGTAGATTGCAGATACACAATCTATTGGTGTTTGAATCTGATGGAAAGGTCCAAAAAAAGAATACCATCCAAGCATCAGTAAAATGGTAACATGACTGTTCTTAATAATCTATTTAAAGGAAATGCAAAAGCAATTATTGTTTTAATGACTTTCATGAAACTATTATTCGAGCCTTGTTTTATTAGGGCATCATGTAAGCATAAGACATGAAAATCAACTTACTACTAGCTTGAATGCACAGCCTTTGCAAATAATATGACCATGGGTTAGTCAGAGAGACAAAACCAGATAATTATTACATTCAATTACATTTGATATGCAGCCATCATTATAAGCTAAAAATAACAAGAATGTACCTCCACGTAATATACTGGTTCCATAAGCCGAGGGGTAGCCATAAGAAAGGAAGAATAGGCCACTCGTCGTGCTGTTGGAATTAACTGGCCAGATCCCCTATGAAGTGGCTCAGGAGCAATTCTTGCATCAACAATCTTGAATTTAACATTTCTGATGGGTTCATCACACAGAGGTCCCTCTCGTGCACCCCACTGAAATCTGCTCCCAAAAAATATATATATAGAACCTCATATCAATTTGCAATCAATTAATTAATCACTGAATAGAAATATAGTTCAATGCATTTATTTACCCCTGAACAATGGAATCCTTGACAGCATTCAGCAGGCTCTTGTCAACTTCAGTTGGAAGGGTGTCATCTAACAGAATATTGGGGCCCTGCATTATATTTGCACATATGACACAAAAGTTCAGAGACGGAACCATAACAATAAAATAAAATAAAAATTAAAAAGCAGAGCAAGTAAATTTACCTGCTTATCAGGGCCAAACGCCCAGATTGACCGTGCAGCAAGGAGATCCCAATCATACTTAGTCTGAAAGAATTCCCCTAGTTTTTTCCGATTCCAGTCAGTACTAACGACACCATTCTCTATGTCCTCAGCAAGACCTCTTTCTAGTGGTTCGGCAATCTAAAGAAAAACCAAAAGTGAACAATAAATCAGCCCAGGAAAAAAGTACTCATGAAAACCATACACCATACGTTCTTGAAAATGCTTACACAACAAGTTTAGGAGATAGCTGCCTACCATAGTTATTTTGTTCTTCTTATTTGGTGTCTCGGCAAAACATTTCATTGAAGACGACTCGACAACAGTTTCACAGAATGATACAACAGGATCTGCCACCTATAGAAAAGCAAAGCAAAGTATAACTTTGAGTCAACAAATAGGAGCCACATTAATGATAGAAAAATTGAGTAGGGGTGAACAAATAGATTACCTTGACTTCCACTTCAGAATAAAGCTCCCTGAGGTCCTTCATGATTGAATCCAAGTACAGCTCACCAGTCCCTAATATAGTGTGCTCCCCAGACTCCTCCACTTTAGTAATGGCCAGAGGATAACTTTTGCTGATTTTCCTGAGGCCCTCTACCATTTTCGGCAACTCGCTTGGATTTAAAGGTTCCGTAGCTGTTTTAACCACTGACAGAGTATTGAACTGAAGAGGCCGGAATATATATACATCCTCATCATAATCTACATTACAAAGAGTGGCAGTTTTCATGATTGAAGCATCCACGCCTTCAATTAAGACCCAAGACCCAGGAGGAGCCTCAGCAATTGGCATCCTATCTCGAGCTTGATACACCCACAACTTTGTTACCTCTTTCACGGTCATGTCCTCCTCATCATCCGGTGAGTATCCTTCTCCTAGAACACGTACAGTTTGTCCTGTCTGTATCTTGCCACTATAAACTCTACCAAAAGCATCAAACACACTGCAATCAGATTTGGGGTACAATTTGGTTACATTAACCATCAGGGGCCCAGAAGAGTCACAATGTGCCATGGATTTATAAATGATTGAGTCTTTAGGCCCAGTATATATATGATCAACTTTTTTAATTGCAGCATCTTTTGGTGAAGGAATATGCTGAACAAGCATATCAGTAAAACCAGAAGCTGAACCAAAGACTGTCTTACAAGCCAGCCTTAACAAAGGTTTAACATTTAATCTATAGGCTGCATTACTTAGTTTAACTCCAAGTTCTGCCAGGGTTGTCTCTACACTCTTTTTATGTTCTCCAATCACTTGGCTATAAATCTTGTAAAGTGGTTCCAGTACAAACTCAACAAAAGATCGTTCACCTCCACTGGCAGGGGGTTTCTTTTTAAAGGTTCTGGTATCTGGATGAAAATAGTAGTCTCCCCAAAGGCGAGAAGCAAATTTATTAGCTTCCAGAGGAATTCCATGCACCTTCCCGTACAGTTTAGCAAATGATTGCAACGTAAATGACCATCCAGCAGTGCCACTTGCAAAACAAACGTTCCCAGCAACTGGATCAATAACTTGGACATCCCCAGCAATAGAAGATGCAGCAGATATGTGACTATTGATTACTTCCAGTGTATGCCTTAGTTTATGGTAAGCATCTTTTGGGGGTAATTTAAGCTCAGTTATGAGCCTGTCAACCTAAAATCAAAATCCTTTCTCAAATAAGAATTAAATGGGACATGAAAAGGATTTAAAGTTGCAATCAAGACTACAGAAAGTTCATTTACCTTATTGATTACAACAACTATAGGAAGCCGCTCCTGGATTGCATGGCGTATTGCCCTCTCAGTGTTTACCTACAAATCACAAGAAACTAAATCCTCAAAATCTTACAGTCATTGTCATTGCAACTAGCACTATCCCTAACAAGACCTAGTCATAATCTAACTAGTAGTTCGCAGCTACACTTTTGAAAACAAATCACTTATGTAAAGCTTAAATACCCGAAACCAACCAATTCCGGAATTTCAAGTTATCGACACTATAATTTAATCTTTTCTTTTAAATCCAAAAATCAAGCCCACTACAGCTATAATGACAATGACAATATCATTAGATAAGAACACTTTACCATGACTCCTTCAGCAGCATCGACGATCAAAACGGCACCATCAGCGAGCCTCAAAGCCGCAGTCATCTCATCAGAGAAATTAACATGGCCAGGAGTGTCCATAATATTACACAAAAACGACTTGGCATTACTATCCTCAAGCACGAGCGACATTGGAACGGCCTTAATTGAAATCCTTCTCTCCTGTTCATCTTTCCTGGTATCAGTGTACCTCATATGCTTCTCACTCTGGTCATCAAACGTGGCCATACGGTGGGTCTGCTCAACAAGCATGTCCATGAACACCGTCTTACCATGCTGAAGGTGCCCGATAAGCGCCACGTTCCTCACAAGCGCAGGGTTCGACATCAACCCTAACAGAAACTGGGGAGCCACGTAGGTTGAAGAGTCCTTCACGCCAACCTCGAAGTCCTTCTTCTTTACTTGCTTGATGATTGACTGTTCCAGAGACTGCTCGTCTTCGTCCATGACTAGGGTTTCCACGTCTTCGCCGTAAACCTCCTCAGCAGTGGGGTAGTACTTCTTGTCCTCCGCCAGGACCACCTGGTTGTCCACCATCTCCACGTCGTCGTTCCCTGAGGTCGTGATCCAGCCGTTCGGATGGGCCTCGCCATCGGATGCAGCGCCATCTTCGGCGGAACGGTGGCGTCGGTCACCTTGGTCTCCCTCATCCTCTTCGTCGTCGTCGTCAATGTCTCTGTCGGATTCTTGGTCGGACTCGATTTCGGGCCCGATGTAGTTGCCAAACTCGTCGTATAAGCTATCGTCCATGGTCGAGTGTTACTGTATTGAGTGAATCTGGGAGCAGAAGAGAGAGTGATGTTCAGTGAGCTTCACCGTCGTTTCAAGGAGTGGAGGGGTTTTTTGGACATGTTTACTGCTTTAGCCGTTTAGGGTTCAAAACCAGCAACCACTAGGGGGAACACGATAATACGAGTTTTTTATTGGGCCCAATTCAATCTTGGCCCAATTTTAACGACTATAGCTGGCCCAAAATGAGCCTCGTACATTATTCTTCTTAGAGCGAGTTACGTATTGAACATTTTTGTGATTTTTATTCTAATATTCAAATATTTTATTTCTATCATTAGATTGAATTGAATATTAATAAACACTTGCTTTCTTTAGTCACCAAAAAAAACACTTGCTTTCTTTGATTGTATTAAATGTTTGAAAGTGAATTTTTTTTTTTTTCAAGCACAATTTTATTGATTATTACCTCGCCGAACTTTCAAGATTTACAAGCTTACCAAACTCATTTATTTGCTAATTGCTTTAAGATGAAGAAGATCAGATGAGAGTGGTAGTATTCATCATATTTCAAACCCTACACTTGGGTTTCTTTCTTTAGTCAATCTCTTTAATATCAAATTCTATCTCTCTATATGCGAAAACGAGTGTTTAGCAATTTAAGATTGATGAAGAATCGTCTTTAAACACGGTTGTATTAGTGTTTAAACTATTGTAATATGAATTTATGCCTAAAATATATCCGTTTGCAGTTATAATTAGAGAATTATTCATGATCATATATGTCTCCGTATTGCGCACAATTTACTATATATATACATAACTTAGAAGGCAACAAAAAATTTCCCATCAGTCCATGGTTTGAGTTCAGAGAAAACTTCATTATCTGATTTGTATTACTTGTGCTAGAATTTATGTTAGGATTAAGCTGCAAGTACCCTGTAACACTGCTCCAATAACAATAATACGTATGTGTAAAATATATATATTAATAAAAGGCTCTCGTTTTATTTATATATAAGATCTTATAAGCTTGTACACACACCACATGTACATACGTACATGATACATGATACATGGTAACTACTGATAGGTGAGTAGTGACTACAGATAATGGAAGGAAATGAAAGGAGAATAATCAAGCTCCAAGCTCAATGGGGGCCATGGCCATGATGAGGATGAGGTTGATGTGGACCAGGTGGAGGTGATGCCCCTACTGCTGGAGGACCACCAGGAGGAGGAGGAGATGGTTGTGCGTGTGGCGGTGCAGGCCCAGGATGTGGAGGTCCCGGTGGCCCTGGAGGGTGGTGGTGAGGGCCTGGGCCTCCTGGTCCTGGCGGAGGATGATTGTGCATTATGCCTGCTTAGTAGTGCTTAATCACTTCTTAATTTACTTCTCAACTATGCATATACACGAATGTATACGTGTATATATATAGGGGACAAAAGACCTATGTTGATCTATATGTTCATCTACTAGTCAATTGCTGTGTTACTTTTTGTGGCCTGGTAGTTGCATGAAATATGCCGACATATTACAATTTTTGGTTGTTCACAGGATCCTTTAGTCCGATAGATTTGAGCTTCCTTTCAAGATTTATTCTTGACTAATCGATTATTACATGAATTTAAATCTCTATTATTTATTTAATCATACGAGTAAAATCTAATTCGATTCTTATCCATTTTTACTAAAGACAAAAGAATTCTTGTCTAAAAAAAGGTTGAAAGTCGAATTGTCCTCCTTTTATTTTTTGACAGAAATCACTTTGTCATTCATAAAAATAAATAAGGATCAAATTGAATGTTTATTCTAAGCAGACGAGTTACCTGATGATTTAACCAATCTACGTTTAGAGCTGACAATGGATAGAGTAAGGTAAGGTTTGGACCCTATACCCTATACCCTAACCCTACCCGCGGGTTGAAAGTTCTATTAAAATTCTACCCTATCTTACTCACGGGTTGAGAATCTTTCAATTCTAACCTTACCCGCACCCTAAAATTCTAAACCCTATCCTACCCGCAGAAATATCAAATTTTTTTAAAGTAAATATAAAATTCAATTATTTCGAATTTTATACATATTTATAACATAAAAAATAAAAAACTAATGCTCTAAATTACTAAATTAACTAACTAGTTTTAGTGGTTGTTCACTTATTGTAAGTCATTATATAAGAGAGGTTGTAGATTTAACTCTTACTTCCTTCACTATATATTTAATTTTTATAAAATATGTGTTATATATGAGATGCGGATAGGGTAGGGTACGGGTTTAGGTAAACCCGTACCCTACCCTACTCGCAGGTATATCCAGACCATACGCGTAGGTATACCTAGACCGTACCCTATCATACCCACAGCGAATCGGGTAACTTACCCTACTCGAATAGGTTGGACCGGATTGAATATCCGCGGGTAGGATATGAATTGCCAGCCCTACCTACTTTGGTTTGCCGACACATTACATATTAGCTAACATTCTCCATGGGCCAAATTGGGCTTAACAATTCCATTGTTCACAAACACCCAAGTAGCTATTTGGGTTTTCCTTTAATGTTTTTGGAAGAAAACTTATATTTAAATGGGTTTAAGATCACGACAAAAGAAATGCGTTTATGATTCCACGGTACTCATCATTGAAGAATTAGCATAAGAATATGTAGAACTGTAGAAGAAATTTTGTAAAACGACGGATGAATTAGATTGCGTTTGCTGAATATAAAGAAAACGTAACAATATAAAAAAGAAACGGACGAAAGTTTAATCCACATAGTCAATGGTTCATATTTCACGCAAAGTAAGTACACTTAAATGACTTATTTCTCACTAAAAGATAACATGAGTCAAATAACGTGAAAATTAAAAATTAAAAAACTTTTAATTTAATATAAAAATTTAATAAACTAATTTAACTCGTAAAATTTAGAAGCACGCATTTAGTGCATGTTTGGGCGCCATTATTTTGTTAAAAAAAGATCTTTTTTCAATGAAAAAATATCTTTTTTTATTTTTTAACGTGTTTGGCAAATTTCTAGTAGTAAAAGTAAAAACACTAGTAAAATAAAAAAAAGATCTTTTTTGAGAAGCTGTAATTTACATCTTTTTTTAAAAGATCTTTTTTCCTTAAAAAAAAGATGTTTTTCATGTAATAAATAAACAAAAAAATACTTTTATATTGTTATACCCAAACATAATTGATAGATAAAAAGACCTTTTTACATGAGATATCCAAACATAAAATTACTTTTACTTCTCTATAAGATCTTTTAAAAAAAGATAACTCGAAAAAAGATCTTTTCTTAGAAACTCACCCAAGCAAACCCTTACTCTAATCCAACCACTCCTAGAATCCTAATACAGAAGAAAACAAAAAGCAGAGGAGAATGTTAATTGGTATGAGCTGTTATGGATTCGATTTTGTGATTCTCCATACTGTCTTCTGCTAAATGTCACACAGGCATTCGGCTTATTTATTTTCCTACTTCGGTTTTTTGTTTTAAGCCAAACATAGTCAAAATTAAAACACATCATTCGCTACTTAATTATTACTAAAACTGGCTAGGTTGATTCCTTCTTGGTTTTGGTTGGAACAAAAATTTCAATTTATTTTCGTTTTTTCCTCTCTTTTTGTTCTATTGTAACTTGTAAGTTTGTTACCAACAATTTTGTTTTCTTCTTATTTATATTTACTTCTTATCATATACCCATGATTAACATGTCAATAGGCAACTCAAAATCAATTTCATCCATAAATTATGTGTGGACAAGGCACAAGATACAGCCATACAGGGAACTAAAATGCACCCTTTAAGGAAAATAAGTACATAAATAATTCTATACTCGAACCCAAAAATAGCTACAAACAATTTAAATGAATTAAACATGCAATAACAATATAACAAAAAAACAAAACAAAACAAATAACCATTTTATATGCTCACAAAAATAAAGATTCATATACAATTATATTCATATAAAGTTAATAATTAAAAATTATTAAATAATAATTTGATTAAATTTATTAAATTATCGAATAATTTTTAAATATCAATTTCATATGAAAATAATTGTAATTAAATTTTTATTCATAAAAAATTAACTATAAAAATGTATTTATACATTAAAAATAAATTAAATAATATATAATAATTAATTGTAGTGGTTAAATTTTTATGTACATAATATTTTTGTAAGACAATAAAATAATGGACAAATATATGCATAATACAAAAGAAAAAGAAAATACATGGAAGGAAGGAGAGAGGAGACAGGGTATGTAGAATGTTTCATGTGGAGGTAGCCTGAAATGTAAGGAAGGAAGAAGGTTGGGGGAAATGATTGAAAGAAAGAAAGAAAGAAAAGGGGGAGTTTCATTCTCAAAGTTGGTCAGCTTTCCATTTTAATGAGTTATGAGAGAAGCAGCAGCATAAGATAAGAAATAAAAGAAAGAAGCAGCATAAAGCATAAGCAACCATTCACGTCTCAAATTAAATCTGTGACACACACTTTTCTCTTCTCTTCTCTTATTTTCTTCGACGTCATCACTCATCACATGGGTTCCGCCACCAGTAGACTAGACGGTTCTCGCCCTCCCACGGCGAGGCTCAACCGCAACAACACACGCTTCAGCCTCTCCTCTCTTCTCTGCGGTGCTTCCACCTCTCGCTCCACCTATCAGGTATCTCCTTTTTCTATTTTTTTAAATACCTTTTTCCTTTTTTCTCAATTCAAAAATTCGAATTTTTTTTCTCGCATCTTGGATCCATCCCCTTTCAGACCATTGCCACCGTAACAAAACCATTTCTATCAACTTCTTTTTGAATCTGGTAGCTCTTTTTTAGTTCATGTGTATAAGTCATGTCCAAGCGTAGCTTTTTCTGGAAAGGCGAATCGATTGAGCGTTACTTATTCATAGTTCAATTTTCGCTTTTGTTTCAATTGATTATGTGAGATCGTTTCAATACATGGATATGTACCAATATGAATGTCATCAACGCGTTCATATTCTGTTGGTTTTAGTGATTACTTAGTTGTTGGATTATGTAGAATCTTGCACTTCACAAATGGTTGATATGACTTAAATTATTCTCATCTCCTTGTTATAAATAACAATTTAAGAATTTCTCTCCAAATATTGACAATTAGTGTGACTCTTTTACTTTCTGCTGATTTCAGGAATGGTCTATGCTTTTTGTTCTGCTATTAATTTACATCTACATTGGGATGTGCTTTTATCATATTTTTTTCTTATATTAGCTTGCTGTTGATCTCTTGACATGAACTTTTATGCCTAACCCACCATAATTGTTCTCGTCGTGCAACAATACAGGGATGGCTTTTACATAGATACTCAACAAATAACTAATACTGGAAGTGACCTTCTTATATTGTTTTATATAGATGGAAGAACATCCATCTGAACTTCAGGTAGATTTAGCAACAGAACCTGATGGTGGAACTCAGGAAATCACTGAGGAATCATCTTTATCATGTACAGAAGCTAGAATCAGCTGCAGCCACCATGCTGAAGCCGCTACCTCATCCAATACAAGAACCGAGTCTCATCAGCATATTGGTATTGAAGGTTCTTCCATAAATGTTGCAGCAAGTAGTCAGAGGAAGTGCTTGTCTGAATGTAAGGAGCTAGTCCCTCCTCATCAGGTAAGTGCTGGTCATAGTGGTAATGAATCATATAGGGATAGTAGCAATACAGCTAGTACTTCTTTTGTAGAGCAACAATCTTCAGATCCAGTCTCTGTAAATGTTTCTGCTAACAAAGATGGAGTCAATAATGTTGATGATCCAGTGGTTAGTGGTGTATCTCAAATCTCTCATGAGACAGTGCATCCATGGAGTTCGAGCCCTCAGGAGAATGGATATTTTAGTTCTGGGGAAATTTCTGTTGAGAATGATGCATTAATGGCTACCCAGAGTCCTTCTTCGGATCCCGTTTCTCAAGTTTCCACTTTACCGGCACCTTCTCCTATGCCCGAAGATGAACCTCGCAGAGAGGCAATACCTTCAGGAT
>NC_029772.3:92345370-92346285 GCF_000817695.3 Arachis duranensis | reverse complement strand
GATAGTGTGCTTCAAGTTGATGTTGTCACAATATCCTCCAACATCTTGTCTGGCAGCACTGCTGATGCCAATGATCATGATACCGGAAGGAGTGGTAGAAGAATATTTTGGGATGCTTTTTCACGGCGTAGTTCTAGAAGGCTTGGCGACTCTCAAACAATTGTGTTCTCTGCTGGCGGTGCCGATGATCCTAGATCTCAAGATAGATGGCTTGTTGATCTTGGTGGGGATTTCTCCAACGATGGGTTTGGAGGTGCTTCTTCTGGATATGTGGGCAGTAGAATTCACAGATTTAATGAAAGAATGCGGCACTCAAGATCAGAGGTGATTTTGAATATTTGTGCTCTAGAACGTCTCATATTGCTTATGTGACCTAGTTGCATCTTGCATGTGATAACTAGGTTTGTGATCCCTTTTATCTAACTTAAGCTGTTCTCTCTATTTTTATAGATCTGGGAAAGGCTTCGAGGTGGCCTTGATGATTTTGGTCGTTTGAATTCTTCATGTCCATCAGGACTTCATGCAGATGGTATGTGCTCATGTGAGTCTTTACCAGCAGCTGAAGAATCTAGCACTCGAGCAAGTATTTCAAGAATTGTCATGCTGGCTGAAGCTCTGTTTGAGGTTCAAGCCTTTACTGAACTCATTCATTTGTTTTTTCTTTGATTTAATTTGTCTTGGCTTTCTATCATTGTCATATGTTCTTATTGGTTTATCAAACGGTTATCTATACCTACATAAACAAGAACATAATTTCCAAATAAGCTTGTTTCCATTTTCTTGGAGTCATGTACTCATGTTTATGATAAATTAGATTATTTGACTATGTGGACCAAGACCTATTTAACTAGAACCATATTTTTTGCCTCATAAGGTTTTAGATGAAATCCATCGGCAACCTGTATCGCTTTCCCT
>NC_029772.3:92341354-92345317 GCF_000817695.3 Arachis duranensis | reverse complement strand
TCTCACAAAAAGGTCGATGCAGCTGACGGTGGCAGTGATGCTGAACAGTAAGTCTCTTTTAACTCCAATTAGCTTTAGCCAAAATGTTATTAAGCAGGTCTATGTGTTCTTAATGTGGTTATACTTATGCTTACTAATCATTTTGGCAGATGTTACATATGTTTGGCGGAGTATGAAGAAGGGGACCAAATTCGAGTTCTTCCTTGCAACCATGAGTATCACATGTCGTGCGTTGATAAGTGGCTTAAAGAAATACATGGGTATGGTCATTACAACCAAAAACTCATCATTCTTCCTTATTTCATTCTTCCTCGTTCATTTTGTAACCAACAACCATTTTCTCTGCTTCATCCTTTTACAGCGTATGCCCTCTTTGTCGTGGCAATGTTTGTGGAGGGTTCACGGAGTCTTCTACCAACTCAGTGCCATCTCATTGATATTGTTGTACATATGGATGTAAATATTCAAATGACATGTATAAAATAGCCATTTAGATTACCTATCTATTCTGGCAAAATAATGAGATATTTTTGTATTCCAATTTTGTGATATTCCTTCCCCCAATTACATTTTCATAATTGTATATTGCCTTGTCTGTGAAATTGTGTTATTATTCTTATTTGAGTTTTGCCTAACAGGTGTGGCATAAATTTGTTAGCAGCAAACTCTATTGATATCAAGAAAATAAGATTATTGATAATTAAAGCAGTAATTACAAGTCTTTTTATGCATGCTTGACATAACAATACTTAATACTCTAGAGGAAGCTGATCCAGATCACAGCTTAGTTCCACTTGGTCTGAGAGTAACCCTGAGAAAATGGATTGATGTAACTGCTGCGAACTGAATTCGGATGCATGTTTTCGTCATTGCCAAACGTTGTCCACCGATTTGAGTTGCTGCTGTGTTTCTCTCTCGCAATGTTGCGCATGTTCTCCATTTCTCCCACATGTTCCTTGAATTCTTTCTTCACCACATCCAGCACGACGTCGCCGTATCGGTCACACCATGATCTTCAATACAAACAAGAAAAGGACGAAACTGTAAGATACACAAAGTCTGGAATAACATCAAAAGTTGAACTGAACTGAAATGTTGACTCACTTGGGAAAGTAATTTTTTAACTCAGCCTTGTCCACTGGTATTTTGGTAGAGATTGCTTCAATCTGATCATTCCTGTTTTCACACAACAAAGGTAAGCAACAGTTACTTAGAAAGAAGGAGAGAGAATGATACTATAGTATACTAACGTGAATCTAAGATTTGGGTTTGTGGTGCTGAGTTCTGTCTGGATTCTAGAGAGCTCCTTCTTGATCTTGTCTCCCAAAACCTAGTGAGAAAGAGTGCACAGAAAAGCATATTAGTATGCATCAAAACCAGCTGAATGTTTTGAATACACAGATCCCAACCTTGTCTATGAAGAAATCAGATGGGGAACCATCAGCATGCAACTTCTTCTTGATCAACTTGGTGTCTGGTCCCTCCCCAAGATGTTGACAAGCCTCTCTCTCATTCTCATCATCTAACTCACTTCTCTTCCATTTCTTAAACCCCTCAAACCCCCATTGCTTCTTCACTGATTTCCCTGCTATCCGATCTGCTTCACCACCACCATGTCCCTCTTTTGGCTCCCTTTGGAACAAAGTAACAAACGGCTTTCTCTTCAACTTCTCTGGAGGCCCACTTTCCTCCATGAGAATTGAACTACCCTTGGATGGATGTGAGGGTAATTCAAAGACGCTTTTCTCCATGCCATTCTTGCCATGTTTGTGAGAAGATCCAAACCCGAAAACAGAGGCTGCTCCTTTAATGTGCTTCCTAGCTGATTTATTCTTCGAACTCACGGAGCTGTCTTTGTCCTTGTCATCTCTCAAGTCAATGACCGACCACTCTTCTTCTGAAGTAGTCTCTTTGGGGTCCTCCTTCTCCTTAGGCCTTGCTGCAATGACATCTGTAGCTTCAATATGAGCACCTTGAACCGCCAATCTCTGCAGCAAAGGCCTCTTTGAAGAATGGTATTCTTCTTCAGAAATGCATTTGGCATAAAGCAGCTCCTGCTAACACACAATACATGAAACAAAACAAGAGAAGAAGAAGATAATAGAGTTATGCAGTAAGATAAAAAGAGTACCTGTAGAAAGAGCAACTTGTCTCTCAAGATAAGTGGGTGTTCTTGTTGAGGGGGAGAAGCAATGAGGGTGTCAAGCAAGTTAGTTCTGAAAGCAGTGACCTCAGATTGAGCGAGAATTCCTTCGGAGTGAAGGGCCATGAGGTTGAGAACCTGATGGAAGGAGTTCTGCTGCCATTTGAGGTTATCAGATTGGAGCTTGGAGAGGTTGTGTTCGGCTGGCGGGAGAGAGCGTTTCTTGAAGCTGAAAGGAAGAATGGATTTACAGAGTGTGGTGATGGAGTCTTGGAGTGTAGAGTAGTACTTGGGTGTGTAGTGATATGAAGAGTACACCATTCTTTTTTTTTCCTTCTTCTCAAAAATGCTAAAATGAATGAATGCCTTTGTGTAAAATTCTTGTCTGAATCTACAATTTGAATCTTTTGCAGCTCATAAAAAACGGTCACTTAAATGCTCAAACTAGCCGTTATCTACATTTGCATCTCTCATGCTCCAATACACTATTTTTAAATTTGAAGTAAAATAAAATGATCCACTCAATACAAATGTTAAAACTAATAATAAAACTTCTAATCAAATTTAAATATAATATTACTATCCTTTAACTATACTAAACTGTTTTTTTAACAGAAGACTCTTATTACTGATACTTAATGAAAATATTTTATCATATTTGAAAAATAAATAAATAAATAAAGTACTATATTGTACTCTACTATGAAACATATTCAATTCTCTGTATTAAGGTAAACTACTATAATTGTACTGGATTTTTTTAAAATATTGTTAAAAATAACTTTATTTTTTATAATGATAAAAATATACTCAAAATATTAAGAAACATAATAACAATATCTAGTATTAAATATATTATTTTTATCCGTAATGTTATTACGGGAATATAAATTTTTTAAAAGAATAGTCTTTATTCTAACAGTATAAATTATGCATGGCATAAAAGATTTATAAAATCAAACTACTTTTATAAAAAAAAGTAGTAAGTTAACAAAAGTCTCTGACTAAGAAAACCAAAGTATCTGTATGTAAAAAATTAAATAATAAAATTTTTAGTAATTATTTTTATATGAAAAAGTATAATTTTTTATTAATAATTCATTTTAACATTCGTTATCTAAAATTTAAAATAATTTTACTGTTAAGTCTGTTATACACAAGAACGGACTTAGAGAGGGGCGAGTAGTGGCCTCGGCCCCCAAAATTTTAAGAACCTATATTTATATATGAGATATGTGTTTAAAAATAAAAAATACTATGTAATTTAATAGTTTTATAAGTATTATTTTTTACTATGTGATGAATTTATGTCTTAATTATTTAATTCACTTATATTTTTTACTTAACTAATTTAATATCATAACCTCAAATCTTTGTACCTTTTAAATTAGTTTTTATATAATAATCTCTATATTTATTTTTTATATTAATATATTTAACATTTATATTATTATATTAATAATGACTTATGTAGTTATATTTTGGTAATCACATTATATACTTTAGATATCATTTTCTTGTAAAAAATACTCATTTTTCTTTTAAATTTACGTTCTTAAAAAAAATTTATAAAAATATCTTATATCTTGTATTCTATAAGGGTAATATGTCTTTTAAATGATTAATAATTTATAATTTGTTTTCAAATTTTTTAAATAATTAATTTTAATTAATAAGATATGTGATAATTTTTAACTAAACACGCTATAAATTGTTGGTATTTTATAATTTTATAATACACTATTGATATTGTTATATTTTTTTATATAATTATCATATTAAAAATAAAATTTTGAAAAAAATTATAATTATATATATAT
>NC_029772.3:92315618-92341324 GCF_000817695.3 Arachis duranensis | reverse complement strand
AAAAATTATATTGATATTTATAAAATTAACTCAAAATTAATTTTTTTAAAACAACTGAATCTTGATTCTAACTTTTAATTATAACATTAGCCTTCTCTCTAAATTATATGTAATAAATATTTGAAAGAAGAGAAATGAAAATATAGATTAGAAAGATAAGTGGTAAAAATTTAAAACTAAATAAAAAACTAAAAGACTATGTATATAATAACATTAATAATATTATTTTTTATTTAAATTATATTATTTTGTTAATTTTATTTTCTATAAAAGAGAAAGATAGAAAAAATAGAGAATAAGAGAAAAGAAAGAGAAAGATAAAGATGAAGAATGAGAGTGAGAATGAGAGAGAGAGTGAGAGTTTGTTAATTTTGGAAGAAAATTTTTTATTTTAATTGTAAAAAAATATCGGATGACAAAAATAGTAGAGAGAAATAGAAAAATTGAGAGAGGTAGATGAGAGAATTTAAGAAGGGAGTTTATTAATTTTGAAAAAAAAATTCTTTCAATTTTAATAAGAGAATGCCATGTGACACATTTGATTATTAAATTAGATACTAATATATGATACATAACATAGGTATATTTTAATTTTAATTTTAATTTTAATACAATTAAAGAATGTCATGTTGTACATTTTGATGGTCAAATTAGTAATTAGTCATTGATATTGATAATGATATAAAATAGATAGAGTAGTTGAAGGAATGAGAGAAATAGAGAAAGAAAAATGGAGGAGGGGAGAACTCTTTAATTTTGGAGAGAAAGATTTGATTTCAATTGCAATGAAGAAGTGACATGTGGCACATTTTGGTTGTAAAATTAGTAAGGAGGAGGAAATAATTCTTTAATTTTGAAGGGAAAGATTTAATTTCAATTACAATGAGAGAGTGATATATGGCACATTTTTGTTGTAAAATTAGTGAGGAGAAAACGAGAATTCCTTAATTTTTGAAGAAAAAATTTGATTCCAATTATAATGAAAAAATAACATGTAGTATATTTAGTTGTAAAATTAGAAACATAATATATGATAGATAAATGATAGATTTGCAATTAAAGATTTGCAATTGGAATAAAAAAGCGAGAAGGTATTTGCAGTTGGAGTAAAAAGACAAAAAAACATGTATAATTTATGAGACAATTTTATGTTAAAAATTAAAAACTGATTTTTTTTGTTTGTGACCTTTTTTATCAAAAAATTTTAATCAACTTTATTAATACCTAAAAAGTCATTTTCATAAATAAAAGTATTATAAGAATACACGATTAATTCATTTTACAAAATACAAGAACTTTAACAATACGCAAAACAAATAATTTAAGATGATTTATACATTTAAAAAAAAACCGTTAACAATTTTATTCAAATAAGAATTTAAAAAATTAGAAAAGTTCTACATCCATATAAAAATTACATGGATGGCATCCAAGTATCTTTTGTTCCACGCGTTTCTCCCAATCCACATATTTGTTTGTTTTACACGCGCCTCATATAACGTATATAATGTAATCTTTATTTTGCGTGATCAATCTTTCTCAATGTAAACCTTTCTCTCTTCTTCTTCTTCTTCTCCTTCTCCTCCTCCTCCTCCTTCTCCTCCTCCTTTTTCAACCTAATTAAATTCGTTCTTCTCTTCTATTCGCGTTATTCTTCTCTGCATTATGGATTTGGATTGAATTCAACGTAATTAGCTGCTTTGATCATTTTCTTCTTTGTTTTCTTCTTTGATCTGCTCTTATGAATTGAAACAATTAATGAATCAACTTCAAATCAATTGAATAAGTACGATTTGGATAATTCTTTTGAAACGTATCAATTTGATGAGGTTTAGATTATTGAATTTTGAATCGAATTCAATGGAATGAAATTGCTAATTTTATTTGAAGTGAATTGAATGGACTGAGGTGATCTATATCTGAATTGATAATATGTAATTGTGAGTAACTGTGAGTGTGAGTAACTGTGAGTAAATGTGAGTAACTTTTTTGGTTCGGTAATTATGAAAGAGTTTATTCACCATGTGCATGTGTTCGATTCGGTATGCAGAAAGGAGTCTAAAAATAATTAGACGAATATATTATTTAGAGTTTAGGGTTCAGGGTTTAGGCTTCAGGGTTTAGGGTTTAGAGGTTCACGGTTTAGGATTTAAGGTTTAGTGTTTTAGGGTTTATGATTTCAGGGTTCAGTGTTTAGTGTTCAGGGTTTAGTGTTTAGGGTTTAGGGTTTAGTGGTTCAGGGTTTAGGGTTTAAGGTTTAGTGGTTCAGGCTTTAGGGTTTAGAGTTTAGGGTTCATGATTCAGGGTTTAGAGGTTTGGTGTGTTTCCAACTTTCAGTTTGTCAAGTACATCAATTTCAGTTCACCGTATTCAGGATTCAGGGTTTAGGGTTTATGGTTTAGGGTTAGGGGTTTAAGGTTTAGGGGTTCAGGGTTTAGGGTTTTAGGGGTTTAGGGGTTCAGGGTTTAGGGTTTAGGGTTTATGGTTTAGGGTTTAAATTCTTAGGGTTTAGTGTTTTAGGGTTTTGGGGGTTTAGGGTGTATCAGTTCAGGGTTCGGTGTTCAAGGTTCTAGTTTTACTGTTTAGGATTTAGGGGGTTCAGTGTGTTTCCATCTTTCAGTTCGTCCAGTGTATTAATTTCGGTTCATTGTGTTCTTTTGGAGTTCATAATGTATTGGTAAATACAATGCAATCACTGAGAACCTAGAATAAAACAGCAGCCATATAATTCCAACAGATATATAAATTAACATCTCAGATGAATAATCCATGTTGAATCAAATATAAATATTAACATTAACATTTAGATTAATATTCACATATATACATTTGAAGTAAGCATTTTTTACTTTTTAAACAAGTTAAACAAAATATGGTTAATTACAAAAAGCCAATCCTAGTATATGCTATTTACTATCTAAATCCCCATATGTGAATTTACAATAAGGGATGGAGAGGGCAGCAGATGGCTTCGGGAGTCTTATTGCTTCAGATTTCTAAATCACTTGGTCTCTAATTTTATTTATTTCATGTAACAGAATGTGCAGACCATATTGGTCCCTGAAGCTATCAATCTCTTCCTACATTTAAATTGAAAGAAATTAGTTACATAAGAAATGAACCCAACTAAAATCAGAAAAGAAAGAAGTTTATAAATTTAGAAAGTACTAACTTGTGTCCAAACTCTATATTTATATCTCTTTCTGCTTCTGATCTTTTGTGGTTGAATTTTTTCAAGCCATTTCATGACGTATATCCCCCAACCATAGCTAAGCAAGAATTGAGTATAATACGATTAATAGTGTACAAAATAAAATATATTAAAAATAGCACTATAGAAGAGAACGATTCTTACTCCGTACGTTGACCATTTAGTAAGATATACTCTGACTCTCAGTCAATCCTCCATTAATAGTTCTCCCCCAGTATAAACCCTCATCTGAGAAATTATTAATCCCTGAAAGCTATGCAAAAATTGAAAAAAATAAATCAACAACACTCAATCGAACTCATTTCATTTACTGAATAATTTGAATAATTTACAAGAAAATAACTTACAACAAATTTGTTCAGTTTCTTCCTCGAATCAGGTATATTTTCTGGCAGCTTATTGATAGGGTCAAGCACAAAAAATTACTTTTTGTTCACATCGGCAATCCACAACCACCAATGCGCTCCATTGCAAATTAGCACAAATAGCTGAAGTTTGGGAAAATAATAAAATATTTCAGTCAAAACAATAGCAAACAAGAGAATTATCGAAGAATTTTTAGAAATTACAACTTACGAATAGATGTGATGCAAGTTTTTTTTGTCAAGAAATTGGCGGTGGTGGGCATACTGTTCAATATCGAATCGGTAGGCCTTGTTTGTACTTTTATCAATGTAGCACTCGCCATGTGTTCCCAACATAAAATTCCACAAAATGAATATCAGTTAAATCACATTTGCACTAAACCCAACACAATTCATGCATCAAATAGAAAACAATTCATGTGCTATATATACAAACCACAATATACAGCGGCACAATGTATATTAGTTCTTGATACCGCCGAACTTTTATTTCATTAAGAATCATGTTGTATATACAAACCACCTACAGGATGAAAATTTATGAGATATACAATATAAGATTGTTTAGAAAAATCATTAACGTTAACGCAATTGGCAAAGGATTTACCGTGTCATGCATTTGTTCTTTGGGCATTAGGGACATGAAATATTCTCTTAATCCCTCGTAAAGTGCCTCGTGTTTCAAGACAAATATTGTATCATATTAATTGCTACCATCTTTTGTCTGTTTCACACGTGTCATTCAATGATAACACTTTTCAATCAACACATTTGGGATTTTTTTATTTTTTTCCGGGGTTTTGTAAACTTCAGAAGCTGGTAAGGTTGGTTCTGAAGTTGTTGCTTCAGCAAAGTTTAATGCTGTTGTCACTCCAGCATCTACTACTGCGTCTTCCAGGATTTCAAGCTGTGAAACACTTAGTTGAGAGGGCTGACTTGGTAGAGATGCTGGTGGATTTATCCCAAGGTTAAAGGAAGGCCTTTCATCTTCCCTTTCTCTAGGTTGAACAGCACTGCAAGATGATAGATATTTAACAAAGATATTAAAAAAATGATATTTAATCATTGTAGTGAACCAAAATTTAAACAAATAGTGAACCTAAATCCAATCTTATAGTGAACCGAAATCATATTAGAGAAAAATGATATTAAAGAAAAGCAAGTAACATACCTATCAAATGATGACAAGATTAAAGTTTCTTGTTGTGATTTCCATACCACCGGAGGTTCTTGGGATTGTTGCTGTTCTTCTTCATCAGAAATTTTATAGACATCATCATCTTTGACAAACTCTTCAATAATTAAACTCGTAAGTGACACCGTAACATCCTGCTTTTTGGGTTATGGAGGGCAGTGGTGCAGAATTTCTAACCACAAACTAACTGGCAAGTGCACTGAGTCGTACCAAGTAGTATCTCAAGTGAATGAGGGTCGATCCCATGAGGATTGATGGATTAAGCAACAATGGTTGAATGATTTACTTAGTTAGACAAACAGAAAAGAGTGTTAAGAGTTCAAAGCATTAACAGTAAATTTAGAATATCAGAAGGCAGACAGTAAATAAGTTGGAAATAATATATGGAGAGACAGTTAAGGCTTCAGAGTTATCTATTTTCCTGATTGATTTTTCTTACTAACTATTTTAATCATGCAAGATTTAATTCCTGGAAAACTATATATGAATAAATCCTAATTCCTTAGACCTTTTTAGTCTCCTCTAAAATTCATCAACCGCCAATTCCTTGGACAATTAATTCCAATTAGAGGGTGAAGTTCAATTCTAGTTTATATGCCACAAAAATTCTAATTATCCAAATATAATAGGATTATATGTCATGTATCCCGTTAAGTCCAGATAATTAGAATTTAGGAGAAATTATTTTCAAGCTGTTGTTCAAGTAAAGAGCTTTTTCAAGTTATACAAAAACTCAATTAGAAAGAGGGTCATACTTCCGTTCCACCCAAATTCATAAGATAAAGAACGAAAACAATTCTTGAATTATAACTCAGGACATGAATTAAAATACAAAAACAATAGAATCAATCCATACAAATAGACAGAGCTCCTAACCTTAACAGTGGAGGTTTAGTTGTTCATGAAAAATAGTGAAAACTAGGATTCTGGTAAACTGTAAATTGGGCTGAGGTGGAATAATCCCCAGAAGAGAAGTTTCTTTTCTCTTTTATATCTAATCCTAATTAATTTAAAATCTAATTTCTACAATTAATATAATATCTTTTCCTATTTTAAAATAAAATAAAAATTTTATCAAAATTAATTAAACTATGCGTGCAGCCTTTGGAAGAAGATTGGGGACCACTTGCATTATCAGGATCCATCTGAACTTGGAAAATTCCAAGTTCTGCGTGTGGAAGAGGTCGTATTGCTTCCATGCGTTTCTTTTGAATCCACGCTGAACTTGGAATTTCCAAGTTCAGCGTGGTGGTGTACGTACTTCCTCCCTTGTGTGCGTGGACAAGGCCGAACTTGACTGGATGGAGGGTTAGTGCTCCACGTTGAACTTGGAAAATTCCATGTTCAGCGTGGAGCACTAACCCTCCATCCAATCAAGTTCGGCCTTGTCCACGCACACAAGGGAATTCCAAGTTCAGCGTGGAGTGGACAGCATCAATTCGTCGTTTTCTCCATTCTCTAGACTTGGCTTAAACTCTGTGAAATTCGTCCAAAATGCCACATGAAATAAACAGAATTGCACACGACTCAAAGTGGCATTCATCGTGGCTAAAATATATTAAATCTTGATTAAACTTAGCAATTCAAGTGCAAATTTAAAAGGGAAAAGATAGAGAAGATGCTCACGCAACACAACATCAAACTTAAATTGTTGCTTATCCTCAAGCAACTAAAATTATTACATGATCAAGATGTGAATTTGTATGAGAAGTGAGAGTTTAGTTATTCTCAAGTCTATTCTTAAAGTGGGGTTTATCTGTTGTAATTCTGAACAGTTTTAGCATCTCACTCTCCTTTGAATCAGAGGAATGTCAGTGTCATTCAGAATTAGAATCCGGATCATATTATGAATTCTCTGATCTTTATACTCTAGTTTAATCCATGAGCACATCAAAATTTATTTTAATTCTCTTTTCTTTGGTGCTTTGCACCTTGAGCTTAGCCATGACTTTAAATATTTTGTCTCAAACTTTACTTGACACAAAAACACTACAAGCACTTGACTGGGGAACTCTTTCTAAATTTTGATTTTTCTTTTAGTTACTCCCAGACAGTGGTGCTCAAAGCCTTTGGCATACTCTGCTGAATGCAATTGGTCACGACTCTAAATATTCTGTCTCAAAGGTTACTTGAAACAAGAATACCATAAGCATATGACTAGGAAAACAACTCTTTGAGCTTTTGATTATTTCAGACTCCCTAGTCATTGATGCTCAGAGCTTTGGACCTTACTTTTATGCTTATTTTGCTGTCTCTTTTGCTTCAAGGATTAAATTTTTGTTTATTTCAGAGAAATCATAATAATTCTCTAAATCCCTGTTCCTCATACATCAACATTCCTTTTTTTCAATTTCAACTATGCACTGTTCATGTCATTCATTCAAAATTACAAATAATACCACCACATTTAAGCAAATAAGATTAATCTTAAATATAAACTCACTCTTTTCATGCATTACATCACTTCTTTCTTTTTTTTATTTCGAACTCAGTGAGCAATACATGAGACACTCTTTTTCAGCATAAGAGGAAATCAAATAACAAAATAGACAGTAAATTAAATTAGAATCTAGGAATTGAAAATATAAATGATCATGCAATAACAAAATAAACAAAAAACAGGAATATAACATAATAAGAACGGGAGGAAATATAGAATGAAAGGAACTCAACCACCTTAGTTATCCTAGTGGCCATCTCATTCTTCAAGTTGTGCTCCTCCGTGAAGATAATTCATCTTCCTTTGGTGCCACTAAAATAAATAGAAAAGCCACAAGCGAAGCGACAACACCAAACTTAAAAGTTTGCTTGTCCTCAAGCAAAGAAAAACTGAAAGCAGGAAGGAACAGAAAAAGACGTTCAGAGGAGTAAAAATAAATATTATGATAAAAGAAAAATAAAATGATAAAAAGATAAAAGAGGTTAAAATAATTAAAAGATATTATTTTTTTGTTTTTTTTATTTATTATTTTTATTTTATTATTATTATTATTTTATATATATAGTTATTTATTTATTTAAACCTACGCTGAACTTGAGGTTTTTCAAGTTCAGCGTGGACTTTTAGTCTCTTTGCTCTTTTTCGTGTCATTCTCCACGTTGAACTTAGAGTTCCAAGTTCAACGTGGGTCTTCAACAAGCTCACACTATATACGTCGTTCGCCACACTGAACTTGGAATTTTTCCAAGTTCAGCGTGGACTTGGTAGAGACTCTCTTCCAAATTACACGCACATGCCACGCTGAACTTGGAAAATCCCAAGTTTAGCGTGGAACTGGCAGACTCAACCTTCTCCAAAATGTTCAAATTTTTTTTTTAAGTGTTCAATTCCTGTTCTAAAAAATTCTACATGATCAAGCATACATAAACAAAGGAAAAACAATAAAACTCAATAAAAATCAAATAAATAATAAAATCAACGTAACAAAAAAATTAACTAAGGATACGAAATTATCGGGTTGCCTCCCGATAAGCGCTTCTTTACCGTCATTAGCTTGACAGTCAACTCCTCTAAGGAGGAGGATCATAGGGGCTTAGCTCTTCTCCCCTCACTGTGAATCTTCTCCCTGTGTCCTCATAAAGTAGTTCAATATGCTCCAGAGAAAGGATTCTGTTTACTATATAAGTGAACACTGGATTGCTAGTCAACACCACCTTCATTCCTGGAGAGAAGTCTTCAGTGGAAATCTTTTTGTTTCTCCATCCCCTGGATACTTTCTTCTTTTTGGGAACCTCCGCCTTGGTGGATGATGCATTCCCAATACCAAATTTAGGTTTGATGTCAGGAGGAATTTTATTGTTTGTCACCAAAGAAAGTTTGGACTGCAATTTCTGTTGTGTATCATCAGGGTGTTCTTGAATGTTTGGATCAATAATCAGTCTGCATGCACCTCTCTTCTTCACCTGCTGAATGTATATATTTGAAAACATGAAATACTAGTTGCTCATTATGCACTCTAAGCACTAATTCACCTTCTTTCACATCATTCAGAGTTCTTCCAGTGGCTAGGAATGATCTTCCTAGAATTATAGAGGCATTCTCATCCTCCCCTGTGTCAAGAATCACAAAATCTGCTGGGAGGAAGAACTTACCCACTTTGACTAAGATATTCTCCAATAATCCATATGCAGGCTTTAAAGATTTGTCTGCCATCTGTAATGCTATCCTTGTGGGTTGTGCCTCTTGGATTTGCAACTTCTTCATCATAGACAAGGGCATTAAATTGATGCTTGCTCCCAGATCACATAACGCTTCCTCAAAGGTTGTACTCCCAATGGTGCATGGAATTTGAAAGCTCCATGGATCTGGCATCTTTCTTGGCAAGTTATTCTGAATTATGGCACTGCATTCCTTAGTCAGGACCACTGTCTCATCTCCCTTTAAAGTCTTCTTCTTTGATAATAGCTCCTTCATGAACTTGACATAGAGAGGCATTTGCTTCAAAATTTTAGCAAAAGGATTATTGATTTGTAACTTTCTGAAAACTTCCAAGAACTTTAAAAACTGTTTGTCCTTAGTCTCCTTTTGAAGTCTCTGAGGATATGGCATTTTAGGCTTGCACTCAGGAGCCTTTGGCAATGTAGGATAAGTGTCAAGAGAGTCTAGGAATGGGTTGTCCGCACGCTTTGGAGGGACGTTCTCTACTTCTTCCTTCTTCTCCTCTGGAACTTCTTTTTCAATTGGCTCCTCATTAACTTGTGCTTCTGTACTTGCCACTTGTCCACTTATCAAGGTGATAGCGTTGCATTCCTCTCTTGGATTTGGAATTGTGTTACTAGGAAGGCTATTAGTGGTCCTCTAATCAATTTCATTAACTTTTGTGGCTAATTGACCCATCTGAATTTCCAAATTCTTGATTGATGCTCTGGTTTTCTATCTAAAACTTGCCAGTATTGCTTCCAAATTATTGTTCTGCTGGAACTGAGAAGTTGCTTGCTGAGATTACTGAAACTAGTGGTTATTGTGATTGTTCTGTTGGAAGCCGCCCTGAGAATTATTGTTGAAATTCTGAAGTCTCTGAGGTTAGTCCTTCCACCCAAACTTTGGGTAATTTCTCCACCCCTGATTGTATGTCTTAGAATATGGATCATTATTGGGATTTCTAGGACCACTCCCCATGTAGTTGACCAATTCAGAAGAGAATTGAGCATAATCATAATTCTCATTTTGTATAAAATTACCTGTCATGTCATAAGGGACCTCTTGAGGTGGATTTTGGGTGTTGATAGCTGAGACTTGCATGCCACCCATCTGCTGGGTAAGTAGATTTATTTGCTGGGACATAAACTTATTCTGAGTAAGAATAGCATTAAGAGCTTCTACTTCCAACAACACCCTTCTTCTGAGGACCCTCAGAGTTCACAGGATTCCTGTTAGATGAGTATAAATATTGGTTGCTAGCAACCAATTCAATAAGCTCAATAGTCTCCTCCGGTGTCTTCTTCTTGTGCAATGAACCACCTGCAGAATTATCTAAGCACATCTTGGACATTTCACCCAAGCCTTCATAAAAGATATCTAGTTGGGTCCATTTGGAGAACATGTCAAGAGGGCATTGCCTAGTCAGTAGCTTGTATCTCTCCCAAGTTTCAAAAAGAGTTTCACCATCCTTCTGCCTAAAGGTTTGAACCTCCACCCTAAACTTAGTCAGCTTCTTTGGTGGAAAAAACTTAGTAAGAAACTCAGTAACAACCTTGTCTCAAGTATCCAAACTCTCCTTGGGTTGGGAATCTAGCCATAGCTTTACTCTGTCCCTTAGAGCAAACGGAAAGAGCATGAGTTTGTACACCTCAGGGTTCACTCTATTTGTCTTCACAGTATCACAAATTTGCAGAAAATTAGAAATAAATTGATTTGAGGCTTCTTGGGGAAGACCATGATACTGGAAGTTTTGTTACACCAGGATGACCAATTGTGGCTTCAACTTATAGTTGTTCGCAGCTATAGGAGGCACCACAATGCTTTTTCCATAAAGATCTGTAGTAGGAGCAGAGTTAGAGCAAAGCACTCTCCTTTGTTGCTAATTCCCATTCGGATTAGCCATGTTGGCATTAGCAGCATTATTAGGATCCATAGTGGATTCTGCAGCCTTGTAAGGTCTTGCTTGTTGCAAACGTCACCTAAAAGTTCTTTCAGGTTCAGGATCAAAGTCTAAGAGAGGTTCCTTGTCTCTATTCCTGCGCATAAACAGATAGAAAACAAGAAAAGATAGAACTCTCTACGTCAGAGTGCAGAGACCAAAAATTCTAAAATTACTATTAAAATTAAGACAAAAAATTTCGAAATTATTAGGCAAATTAAATAAGAAAAATTAAAATAAGACTAACTAGGAACACCAAACTTAATTTCAGAAATTAAGAAAAATATTAGTGCTATTTATTTATTTATTTATTTATTTTTCAAAAGTACTGAAGCAAAATTTAAATGAAATTAAAACTAAAACGCCTAATCTAAGCAATCAAACAACTAATAGTTGTTAATCACTATCAATCCCCGGCAACGGCGCTAAAAACTTGGTGCGGAATTTCTAACCACAAACTAACCGGCAAGTGCACCGGGTCGTACCAAGTAGTACCTCAAGTGAATGAGGGTCGATCTCACGAGAATTGATGGACTAAGCAACAATAGTTAAATGATTTACTTAGTTAGACAAACAGAAAAGAGTGTTAAGATTTCAAAGTATTAACAGTAAATTCAGAATATCAGAAGACAGACAGTAAATAAGTTAGAAATAATATATGGAGAGACAGTTAAGGCTTCAGAGTTATCTATTTTTCTGATTGTTTTTTCTTACTGACTATTTTAATCATGCAATATTTAATTCCTGGAAAACTATATATGACTAAACCCTAATTCCTTAGACCTTTTTAGTCTCCTCTAAAATTCATCATCCGCCAATTCCTTGGTCAATTAATTCCAACTAGAGGGTGAAGTTCAATTCTAGTTTATATGCCACAAAAATCCTAATTATCCAAATATAAGAGGATTATATGTCACGTATCCCGTTAAGTCCAGATAATTAGAATTTAGGAGAAATTGTTTTCAAGCTATTGTTCAAGTAAAGAGCTTTTTCAAGTTATACAAGAACTCAATTAGAAAGAGGGTCATACTTCCGTTCCACCCAAATTCATAAGATAAAAAACGAAAACAATTCTTGAATTATAACTCAGGACATGAATTAAAATACAAAAACAATAGAATCAATCAATACAAATAGACAGAGCTCCTAACCTTAACAGTGGAGGTTTAGTTGTTCATGAAAAATAGTGAAAACTAGGATTCTGGTAAACTGTAAATTGGGCTGAGGTGGAATAATCCCCAGAAGAGAAGTTTCTTTTCTCTTTTATATCTAATCATAATTAATTTAAAATCTAATTTCTAAAATTAAAATAATATCTTTTCCTATTTTAAAATAAAATAAAAATTTTATCAAAATTAATTAAACTATGCGTGCAGTCTTTGGAAGAAGATTGGGGACCACTTGCATTATCAGAATCCATGCTGAACTTGAAAATTTCCAAGTTCAGCGTGGAAGAGGCCGTATTGCTTCCATGCATTTCTTTTGAATCCACGCTGAACTTGGAAATTCCCAAGTTCAGCGTGGTGGTGTACGTACTTCCTCCCTTGTGTGCGTGGATTCCACGCTGAACTTGGGATTTTTCAAGTTCAGCGTGGACAAGGCCGAACTTGACTGGATGGAGGGTTAGTGCTCCACGTTGAAGTTGGAAAATTTAAAGTTCAACGTGGAGTAGACAGCATCAATTATTCATTTTCTCCATTCTCTAGCCTTGGCTTAAACTCTGCGAAATTCGTCCAAAATGTCACCTGAAATAAACATAATTGCACACAACTCAAAGTGACATTCATAGTGGCTAAAATATATTAAATCTTGATTAAACTTAGCAATTCAAGTACAAATTTAAAAGGAAAAAGATAGAGAAGATGCTCACGCATCAGGCAACTATAAGAAACAGAAGAGAGTCAACACATTGAATTAATTTCTGGTTTTAACTGAATCATAATTAAACCATAATCAACTAACATTAATCATCATAGTGAACCTAAATCTAAATTTATAATTAACCTAAATTATATTAAACAAAAGTGATATTAAAGAATTTTAAGCTTACACATCAACAGGTGCTTCTTGTTCTGATTCCTGTGCCACCGAAGGTTCTTTGGATTGTTGCTATTGTTCTTTGGTAGGGATGTTGCATTAAATAGAAAATAGTTCAATAACAACCCAGAATTATTATCCTATACACTTAAAATTAATAAAAAGAATTTTTATGTGAAACCTACTCTTTATTAGAAACTTCATAGATATAGTCATCTTTGATTAATTCTTCAATTATAGAACTTGTAAGAGACACCGTAACACCCTACTTTTCGGATTCTGGAGGACAGCTGTAATAAACAAAAGAGAGTCCAAAGATAAGAACACATTGAATTCATTTCTGGTTTTAATTGAACCATAATTAAACCATGTATAAGCAGTAAACATTGAACAAGATTCATGTGGTGAATAAATATTTATTAACTTACTCATTATTAGAAGTTTGTTGTGTTTTATTTTGTAGAGGGACATAGATGAAATCATCTCTGATCAACTCTTCCTGGACAGAACTTGGAAGAGACAATGCAAGGGGATGTCTAAGGAATGTAAACAAGGATAAAGTTAATGTTGAATAATTAGAATTTGTTTTAAAAAATAGGGATTTGCACATTGAAAAACTCACCCTTCCAAAGGTTGAGAACGAGTTTCTTGTCGAAACTCAACGATTTGTAGCTCAGAATCAGGTGTAGCTCTAGTGACATTTAACCACATTTACCTTGTGATTAATTAAACAAAAATTATTACCTAAATCTAAAAGAGTAACACAAATATTTTTAACTTACACAGTTTGAGTTTTAAAAGTCTTTCTTGGGAAGATTTTCTTTTTTCTAAAATATTTAACCGTGCTTTCTGGGGTTGTTTTCCTAAAAAAAAGATAACAAATTAAAATTAGAAATCAGGATTAAAAGCAGAGGTCTAGAAACACATTAAATTCATTTTTGGGCAACCACCGAACCAAAATTAGAATATCCAATGAACCAATTTACCTGGTATTGCTTGCGGCATTTACAGAAGGTGTATAGCTTCCTTGAGTCTGTAAGAGTTGCTCGTTATCTAGATTTACAGTCGGCACTCAAAATAAGTTTAAATAAATATTAGTAATTGAATCTAGAGGAATTAGAAAAGGTTGTAGCAAAAGTAACCAAAGAAATAAAAAGAACTCGGGAATAATAAATTGAATCTTATGTCTGTGAGAATTCATTTTGTGCCTTTGGAGAGTCAAACTGATCCGGAGCAATGTTTACTGACTGAGCTCCATCATTTCTTTTCTTTGATCTTTTTTCTCGTATCATTTCCAATGCTCGTTTTCTTCTTTTCGTAGCATTGTCTTTTGCTTGTTCAGTTCTAAAAGTTCACAAAATAAGTATCAAGGAATCTAGAACGTAAGTATCAATAAAAGAAAATATGATTCGAGAAACTTACTCCTTGTTAGGGTGGGCCTGGTGTTTTTGCCATCTTTTCCGGTTGTTTTCTTTTTATTTTGGGTGTTTTCTCGATTTCAGTTTCTCTGAAAAATAGATAAACACATCAAATTTATACCGGAGACAAGACACTAAAAATGAAGTCAACCAAACTGACAGACATCATCGAACCGAACTAAATTAAAGTGCTAAAACGAAAATTAGAAGCCCACCGAATCCAAAATAAATCATTTGCTGAACAAAACATGATATATATGCAATCAAGAAAATGTCTCATAGAAATTATGCAATACTTACTCGCTTTCAGATTCGCTTCAGCTCTCTGAATCTATCGGTACAGGCTTTGTTTTTTTGGTTTGTTTTTTAACCACTGACTTTTTGTTCCGTTTTTTTTTTATTTCTTCTTCTCTGCAATAGATAAGAACAAGCGCATAAGAACATATTTAAACAAATACAAGTTAAATGAAAATCAATATGAAAATTACACTTACTGGCTTTCGGATTCAGATTCAGAAAGTCTTTTCTCTTCCGAAGAAGAATCCGTCTCGACAATTTTCTTTTTTATTTTCTTTTCTTTTTCCTTCTTGTCCAAATTACTTGTTTTTTGTTACTTTCTTTTTTTCCTTTCTATACAGAAGTCCTTAAAACAGAAACAAGGACTCAATTATTTAATTATCAAGAAAATACATTAACAATCCGGTGAACCAAATGAAACAATCCCACTGAACCGAAAAATATTTATTTGGTGAATAGTACATGACAACTATTTAATCATCAATAAAAATATTTCTTAATGCAGAAACATTCAAATGAACAAACTAACAATTGCAAGTAGGACAAATAAATTAATTATAACCTAAAACAGAAGTTTATTTAGTTAGTAGAGTATTTTAAAAGCATTTGAAAGCAAATTTTTGGGAGAATTTTAGTAGAGTATTTACCAATGGTTCTGTTACTTCGGATGAAATCCGTTCAAGCATTATTTGCCTTGTCCAATGGGAGCATCAGGTGCAAACGGGCGGGGAAACTTAGTTTCGTGAAAATATATCAACATTAATACAAAAATACAACCATCAAGAGACTGTTTCTTCTCCTTTCTCTTGTTTTCAACTCCTTTCATGAACAAGTTGAGCACATGCTTTGCCCAATTCCATTCTCGAATGTTGTCCACATGAAAGATTGGTGGCTTATGGATTAGGAAGGCCACACTTACCATTGTGGGGAGTAAGAAGCACTCTTGTATGAAGACAACAAAAGTCCTCTTGAATTTTTTTCGGTTCTCCTCCCTTTCTACACTCATATCCAGCACATTCCTTCTCTGATAGATTCAGGTTGTTGTAATCAACCTTTTCAGGAAAATGATTCTCTACAATATTTTAATAGCAAAAATCAGTAAAAAATTGTCAGTTTAATTTTCTGGACACCGATGAACTAAAAATAAGCAATAAGTGAAAAATGTATTACCTCCATTAGTTATGCCGAGGGCAGCTGCTACTTTCTGAGGAGTTATGTAAATTTTCCCCTGGAGATTTTTTAGGCATCCTTTCTCTTCATCAAATCGATCAAGCAATTCTTTCAACAGTGTATTAGAGACATTCATTTCTAAGACATTTGTCAGGACACCAAATCTCATTTCTTCCACAATATTTTTCTTTTCTTGACTCATTTCCCTATACACTGTTGATATTGCCTTTGTTTGGCATCTGCAATAGTGAGTTTTCTGCAAGTTTTGAAACAGAATATGAGGATATATTTATAATATAAAATAGATATTATTCGAATGAAAGCAGATAAATATATTTAATCTGCTTACGTTATAATGTGCCTTCTTCTTCATTGTTGCCATTTTCTTGTGTTTTGCCGTAATAAAAAATTTTGGTCAATACTTCAATGATTACATCAACAAGCAGAAGCATGTATATCTTAATCAAGTTAATTAAAATGCCACAACCTACCGAACCAAAACTCATTCATGCATAGAACCAAAATCACAAAAGCCACCGAACTGAAAAACGTTCATGTGGTTAATAAATGATGATCAACTTTCAATCAACAAGAATAGTATTCTTCCATACAAAAGAAGTATTGAAGATAATAACAAAACTCTAGTTAAATATCCACACCAATAAGAACAACCACGTATATCTTAAAGCCCTAATTATACTGAATTGAATGAAAATAACAACAAATTTCATTCCAAGGCCTAGTTATACTATAAAAATCATTTACAATAGCTCAATCTACTAAACGAACCAAATCAAACCAGTAAAACTAAATGCAACTAAGCAAAATGCTACATTGCAAGATTTCAGATGAACAGTAGTTTTCTCATACCTTTGGTAGTCTTTGTTGCTGTTTTCGTTTGTTTCTGGTTGTTGCTTGCGAAATCTTCTTCTGATTCCTTTTCAGTAGTGGTTTTCGCAGAGAATGTGATTGAAATTTGAGTGATTTTAAGAGATTCGAAGAGACGGAGCGTTTTCGTGTGTGTTGAAGAAGAAGGAACGTTTCTTTATAATGAAACGCGAATGAAGTAGTCGTTTCGTTTGTATGGTATGCGTGGAAGCCATGTTTATTTAATGAGATTGAGAAATACGTTAGTTGTTTTAGATTTGGACCAACTTAATTATATAATTACATGGACTTATAGCAGGTCTGTTAAAAAATTTATTAAAAAATTTTATGATTAATCAAAAGTTCAATTCATAAAACACTTTTCAAATTCATTATTTTTAAATACTTAAATTTTGAAGCAATTGTCAAGTAGCGTTTAAATTTTTTTTTATAAAAAATTATAAATATTAGAGAAAAAAATACACTTTACCAATTTTATATATATATAATATTTTTGAAGCTTAACAAACCGGTGGATTAATGAAGAATAGATTTCCTTAATACATTGGGGGATCAAGGAATTGGTCTGTTTCTGTAATTTGATGACATATGGATGAACTTAGACTAAATATAACTTAATAGACTAGTTAAGATTGCAGTCATGTTTTTTTAATAATCGTTAGGGTTAAAAATTTTTTCTATAAATGGTTTATTAGTGCTTATCCTTGTAATAGCAAGGGTCAATAATGTATCTGCACTAGGGTATACACAAGGCCAAAGTAAATAATACAATTAAACAAGGTAAGGTAGTAACTATGATAGAATCAACTTTTATTTTCTTTTGGCCGTTTAGTTGAGAATTAAGGAAAATTATTGTATGTTATAAGTAGTTGTAACAACCTCAAAAAACAGAGAGAAGTGGAGTTTTAATTTGGATGTAGGGATGAACCCACATGTAATAAAGAATGAAAATTTGTCCCCAAAAAGTAAAAAAAAAAAATACTAATACTTATATATTTATCTTTTATTGTGTTATATTTATCTTAAAATAAAATATAAATAATTTTCTCGTATTTTTTATTAAATTTTTTTGTTAAACTTAACATATAATAATAATAATAATTATATTATTAAATTTGAGTTAGTACAAAATAAAAAATAAATAAATTCAAAAAATAGTGATATTTTTATTATATTAATTAATTAATTAATAATTAAATTAAAATTTAATTTTCTAATTAAATACTGTTTAAATTATTAGTAATTTTTTAAAAATTATTTAAGATAAAAAAATATATTATCTACATATTAATATATCATGGGCAATTTGCTTAAATAAATAGAATGGGAGATTTCTTTACCTGAATGTGCAAAACTGTTTGTTGTTACGTGAATGTGCAAAACTCCATTTCTATGTAATCCGTGGCAACCCACCACGGTTTCAAAACATGCATAAACCGTGGCAGGTCCCAGCGGTTTAGGGGAAAAAATTTTTGAATGTAAACCGTGGTAGGTCACCACGGTTTACGAAGGAAATATGGCAAGCATAAACCGTGGAGAGTCACCACGGTTTATGAGGAAAGTTGGTTGCACATAAAACCCCGTAACCCACCGCGGTTTATGTGTGTGTACATATATAAGTAATCCGCTGAAGGCAGGGATGGATCATTTGAGACATAAGAAAAAAAAGGAAGTTGTTGTAGTGTTGAGAGGATTTGGGAAAACTTTGGAGGTGTGAAGGAGGAGTGGGTGGTGGAGCCAATGGAGGATGAGGATCGCTTGTACCGATTAAATGGCATCGCTCACGTGGCAGGATATATCGAGGAAGAGGTTAGTTACTATTATTGTTATTATTATTGTTATTAAAATTAATTCTAATATAGCAATTGATATTATTAGGAATATTGTTAGTAAAAATATTTTATTATGTTTATTTGTATTGTGATTATGATTAATATTATTTACATAAATATTGATATTATTATGGTTATTGTCAATCAGAATGTGAGGCGTTTATTAATATTGTCTACGCAAATGTTAATATTATTATCGGTATTGTTAGTAATGCATATTTTATTATGCTTATTTATCTTCTTAGTGTGGTTAATAGTATTTTTGTAAAATATTTTATTATAAATATTAATATTTTATTGAAAGATAATTTTTTCTGTATTTATATTGTTAATTAGTTGTAATGAGTGCATAGTATTCTTAGCTTCACTATTTATTAGACAATAAGAGAATCAATGAATTTAATGTGACGAGTCTAATAATTTTTACGAAAATTATGTTTGGTGTTGTTTGTAATGGTTGTATGTTAAGGGATTTTGTTACCCACGTTTTGCAGCCTAGTAGGGTTATTACCGCCGTTAGGCAGCAGCAGTCGATTGATGGTGCGCCCGTTAGTGGGTGCTTGACTGAGTTTGAGAATCTGATGGAACACGGTAGACCAGCATGGGTGTGGTTTCGGGAGTTGTTCGGGGAGTTACCTCCACAGAGTAAAGTCAAGCAGATGACAGTGTGCTACACATGGTTCCACGAGAGGTTCCGGGTTCTCCCTGCAGATGCTACTGATGAGACCGTGCGTGTATACGCACGCGCTTATATCCTGATGCTGTTGTCGTCTCAGCTATTTGCAGACAAGAACGCAAACAGGGTACACCTTCGCTGGTTGCCTTATTTGGCATCATTGGACGACTTGGGCAGATATAGCTGGGGCTCCGCTGCACTGGCCTGGTTGTATAGGTGGCTCCGCTGCACTAGCCTGGTTGTATAGGTGTCTTTGTCGTGGTACAAACAGGAACGTCGTTAACTTGGCTGGGCTGCTACAGCTACTACAGTCTTGGATTTTCTGGAGGTTTCCCACTCTGAGGCCCACTGGTTTTGACCGGTTCGGGTTTCCGCTTGCTTCCAGGTATGGTTTAAAAATTTCCGTTCATAAATTGTAAAAACAGCATGTGTTATGATTTGTTTTGACATCATTTCAATTTAAATTGTAGGTGGGCCGAGTTTGTGCCGAGGAATGATGCAGGAGCACAGAGATTAGCTTTCGCACGCCTTGCACTGGATCGACTGCGTGTCCACGATGTGAGTGATTTATTTATTACTGATAGTTGTACCAGTTTTTCTTACATGTCACTGCCTCATCAAACTCATACTGTTTCTATGCAGTTTGTGTGGGAGCCTTATTCTTCTGCTGATGTTGCTGCTGTTATTCATCCGGAGATACTAGCTGACGAGCACCGACGGCTATGGACGGCCGTCACTAGCCTGATATATTTTGCTGCGATCCACTGATCCATGCTTCCACGGATCCTGGTTGCCTTTGGACGACCTTCCTTTGCACGCCGCATATTAGGGTCAGGAATGATGGTTGGCCCAGCATATGGAGGCCATAGTCCTTCATGGATAGGTGGGAGAAACCCCTGGTTGTAAACGTTGAACACCTCACTCATACGATACACTTCGTGAACATATGACGCCCAGTTTAGCCGGGAGTAGGCGCAACACGCAATGGCGTGGCAACAAGGATAATGCAGCGCCTGGAAGTGGCCACAGTCACATCGGTGATCTTTAAGGGAAACTCTTAGCTACCCAGCGAGAACGTCCCCGTTGGTGTTGTCTCAGCGACGGTGTACTCGGACTGATGCCTGTCGTATAATGTCACAGTGAAGCACCTAGAGTCTCTTAGGTTCCGATCAATAGCCTTGACCAATGCCTGACAGAATTCATGGCCAGTCTGTCTGTCCCCGTACCACAAATAGCTGAGCAAGCCTCCCGTAGGTTGACTTAACCAACGATGTGACCGGTAGGTTGCGAGTTCCCTTCAGCACGGAGTTCACACATTCACTGATGTTTGTGGTCATGTGCCCGAACCGTCGACCAGCATCCTCATGTTGGGTCCATTTGTCATACTCCATACGGTTGGCCCAGTCACACATTGCTGGATTCTCAGTCCGCATGATGTCGAACCAGTAGTAAAACTATGCCTCAGTCTTGGCGTAGGCAGCATTGACCAGCAACCTCCTTGAGTCCTTACCTTTGAACGTTAGGGCGAAATTCGCAGCCACATGCCTTATACAGTAGGCCCGGAAAGCACGAGGAGGCAGCCATCCAGTCTCAGGTGCCTCAAGCGCTGCCTTGATCCCATTATGCCTGTCTGAGATAACAAGGATACCCTCCTGAGGAGTCACATGCTCTCGGAGATTGGACAAGAAGAATGACCACGACTCTGCATTTTCGCCCTCCACAAGGGCAAATGCTATCGGCAGGATGTTCGAGTTCCCGTCCTGAGCTATCGCCAACAGCAGCGTCCCTCCATACTTCCCATACAAGTGGGTACCATCAATACTGACGAGGGGCTTGCAATGCCGGAATGCCTCGATACAGGGTGGAAATGTCCAGAAAAGTCGGTGAAAGTACACCGTCGACTCATCAACCCCACCACCAATCTGAACCGGAGACGTCTTCAGCACCGTGATTGTTCCCGGCATTGTCGCCTGGATCCCTAGCATCCAACGTGGCAACTCCGCGTAAGACTCTTCCCAATCTCCATATATTTGTGCCACTGCCTTCTGCTTAGCCATCCAAACCTTCCTGTAACTATGCCTGAAACCGTAATCAGCTTCTGTCGCTTGTTGAAGTACCTTTACCGTAACCGCAGCATCCGCCCTAACCATAGGAAGAATCCTCGCACATATAACATGATAATCCAGCTGACGGTGATCACTTGAAATAGAAGTTGCGAGGCATGTGTGTGGCCCGTTGTACCTCCTAACCTCCCAAGTCCCCTTTCGTGCACGAAGCGCTACACGAATCAACCAAGTACAACCCTTGCCGAATTCCTTGCATTTTCCATGATATTTCAAATGATCCGATTCGATGACTCTGTACTCAACACCTCGCCGGATGCTATAGTCCTTTACACTCAGCACAGCTTCATCTTTACTCTGGAATGATTGCTCAATCTCAAATTCTGTAGAAGATCTCCCCACTCTGTTACCACTGTCTTCCTGTTGACCAAGAGCTTCCAAGTTTAGTGTGGAGAAGTGTGGAGGGTACTGATGAGAACCAGAACTTGAAGGCCGATGCTGCGCATGTGGATCACCACCTGTGTCATCGTCGCTGTCACCATCGATATGAACAAGCTCCTGGTCAGACTCATCGTCACGCATTGCATTCTCTACTTGATCAGGTCCACCAAAGTCTTCGATATAAGGTACGAGGCCACCACCGATGCCCACAACGTTGGGAGGCTCAATGACTGCTGCATTCTCCAAAGGTACAGAACCAACAACCTCCATTTGGTCTAAATCAGCCGCAAACGAAGGTGATTGAACCGGCGGAAGATACAGTCTGACCGCAGGCATCGAACTAGATGCACCACCCGCGGAAGCTGGGCAAGGAACTGGAGCGAATGCCCCAGAACTATCGACACCAACCTCCAACTTCGCGAACAACTCATGGATTCTGATCTCCAGAAAACTCCTTACACAGTAGAACAGAACCCTAATATCTTCATCAGCCTTAACCGCAAAGGTTTCATACTGAACACCGGTCGAGACAACTGCCATGGGAATCTTGTAGAATAGTTTCTTCACCCACTTGCTACCCAACACGCCAAGCTTCTCCAAGATGCTGTTCTTCAAATCTGACAAACTCATCGACGAACTGATAAAAATACTTAGTGGTTCTCTGTCGGTGAACTTCACACCTTGGCTTTTGCTTTTTTTTTTATTTTCCCAGAGCAATGCACCAGGGCAAGAAAACTCTCTTCCTCACTAGCCATTGTGAGAATGATCTCTTATGGAGCTTGAATCACCCACATATATATAGACTTCCCGTCATAGTAAACCGTGGTAACCAACAGGGGTTTTATTTGCAACCAACTTTCCTCATAAACCATGGTGACTCTCCACGGTTTATGCTTGCCATATTTCCTTCGTAAACCGTGGTGACCTACCACGGTTTACACTCAAAAAATTTTGCCCCAAAACCGCTGGGACCTACCACGGTTTATGCATGTTTTGAAACCGTGGTGGGTTGCCACAGATTACATATTAATGGAGTTTTGCACATCCACGTAACAACAAACAGTTTTGCACATTTAGGTAAAGAAATCTCCCATTCTATTTATTTAAGTAAATTGCCCATCATTTAGGTAAACCCAGCTGATACACAACATCCTGTAAAGTAATGGTGCACTCACCAAACGGCATATGGAATGTGTGGGTCTCCGGACGCCACCGCTCAATAAATGCGCTAAGGAGAGACTCATCAACCCAGAACCACTGACTGTTTAGCCTAGCAAGATGATATAAGCTCGCAGTCTCCAGATACGGTATAATCCGGTCATGTAAGGGCATATTTTGTTGCCGCCTAATGGCGGTAATAACCCTACTAGGCTGCAAAACGTGGGTAACAAAATCCCTTAACATACAACCATTACAAACAACACCAAACATAATTTTCGTAAAAATTATTAGACTCGTCACATTAAATTCATTGATTCTCTTATTGTCTAATAAATAGTGAAGCTAAGAATACTATGCACTCATTACAACTAATTAACAATATAAATACAGAAAAAAATATCTTTGAATAAAATATTAATATTTATAATAAAATATTGTACAAAAATACTATTAACCACACTAAGAAGATAAATAAGCATAATAAAATATGCATTACTAACAGTACCGATAATAACATTAATATTTATGTAAATAATATTAATCAGAATCACAAAACAAATAAATGTAATAAAATATTTTTACTAGCAATATTCCTAATAATATCAATTGCTATATTAGAATTAAATTTAATAACAATAATAATAACAATAATAGTAACTAACCTCTTCCTCGATATATCCTGCCACGTGAGCGATGCCATTTAGTCGGTACAAGCGATCCTCATCCTCCATTGGCTCCACCACCCACTCCTCCTTCACACCTCCAAAGTTTTCCCAAATCCTCTCAACACTACAACAACTTCCTTTTTTTTCCCTGATGTCTCAAATGATCCGTCCCTGCCTTCAGCGGATTACTTATATATGTACACACACATAAACCGCGGTGGGTTACCGGATTTTATGTGCAACAAACTTTCCTCATAAACCGTGGTGACTCTCCACGGTTTATGCTTGCCATTTTTCCTTCGTAAACCGTGGTGACCTACCACGGTTTACACTCAAAAAATTTTGCCCCAAAACCGCTGGGACCTACCACGGTTTATGCATGTTTTGAAACCGTGGTGGGTTGCCACGGATTACATAGAAATGGAGTTTTGCACATTCACGTAACAACAAACAGTTTTGCACATTCAGGTAAAGAAATCTCCCATTCTATTTATTTAAGCAAATTGCCCATGATATATTAATATGTAGATAATATATTTTTTTATCTTAAATAATTTTTAAAAAATTACTAATAATTTAAACAGTATTTAATATAAGTGATTGTTCATATATTTTTAGTTTTTATTAATATATATATATAAATAGTTCCAATTTAAAATTTTAAATATATCTAAATTAATTTGAGTTAGTCGAATCAACAAATGTAAACAAATGTTGTAAATGTAATTGCAGACTCTTAAAGTAAAATTCAAATTTACGACGGATTAATCTTTAATTTGTAAGCATGTAAAAAATTAAAAAAAATATCTATATCTAAATTTTATTATATTTTTGTCTTTTAATATAAAATTTTTCTTTCTAGGCATGCATATCATACCCGCGTGCATTATTATTGGTTCACAAAAAATTAATCCCGATAATGTTACTCGTCGTAAAAAAATAAAGATCACTGATAAAATCTTTAATATTTAAACTTTTGATAATATTAAATACATACAAATATATATGAAAAAATAAGGAGTTAATCTTTAAATTAATTTCATTAGTAATTTAATTTTGTGAGTTAGATTTTGAAAGAGTCAATAGCAAAATCACACATCCCAACCTCAATAATCCGACTATTGAATACTAAAAATTCAATAAAAAGTTTCATGATCAACTCTTCTAATTGACAAAACTCTGTATACACAACTGAGCAAAGACAAATATACATACTAGAATATTTATCTAGTATATCTGTGAAAGAAAATAACAAAAAAAAGTTGATGCTATATAAAAAAATCTATATATGGAAAATAAAAACAGTTGTATATAAAGGTTTCAAAAATATAAAAGTGACTGGAGGTATAGTCTGGTACGTGGTGATTAGTGATTGGGTTGTAAGATAGAAGAGGTATTTTGGAGTTTGCAGGGGGCATAAGCTACAAGGAACCACCAAAAGGGTCTCTTTCTCTTATTCTTTGGGGTTTTTAGTTTTTGTTGTTCTCTAAACTTGTTATCCAATTTTTGTTTAGCTTCTCTGGCTGCTCCTCCCATATCCTCATCTAGATCTTCATGCTTCAACACTATTCTTTTATTCTCCTTCTGTAGGAAAAGAATATATCAGAATGCATCATCTCCATTATCAAAAGCTATAATTAAGTCAACAAAAAGCAAGTACCAGTGAAATTGAGGGGAGTGATGAAGATAACATAAGAGATTCGAAATTGGTTGGGTAATACAAAGAGAAAGAGTGCCTTGTTGAATAATTATCTTCAACAGCGCTGCTTGAGGTTGTGTTACTATGCAAGCGTCTCCTCCGAGCACATTCAACTCCAGGAAGCATTCCAGCCATTAGGAAATTGTTACAGAACCTGAGAATGAAACCAAGCTAACAAAAAACTCTCTGTATTTAATCCCTTGCTTGAGTGTTGTGTTGTCAGAATATAGTATAGCCCATAGAAAATGATTCTTCTTTTTTGTTTTTCTAATTAAAATACATGAAACCGCGTGAAGATTCGGCAAAGGCTACAAATTAGGAACCATCCTCGAAATTGCGCATTCAAATCCTGTTCAACATGTGGGGCCCAGTCAAATTAACGAGGCGAATTGTATAGTGTCTTTGATCTAATATTTATTTTTTTTAATTTACTTTTTATAAAATAATTTAAATATTTAAATTTTTATTTTTATATTTTTAAATTTAAAATTAACTATTATTTTTATAT
>NC_029772.3:92309386-92315555 GCF_000817695.3 Arachis duranensis | reverse complement strand
TAATTTTTCATTATTGTTAGCTTTTTTACGTGGATAGTCATCCATTTGGATTAGATTACATTAAGATATATCAATATATGCCAAAACTCAAAAGCCATTAATATTCTTTATTAATGAGTTGTTTTCTCCTCTATTCTTTCTTGTTCTAATCTTTTCTTTCTTGTATTTTCTTATTTCTTATTTTATTTGCATTGTTTCTTAAATAGAGTTCAATTCAGTTTTTACAAAATTAAAGTCGCCCAATTTTTTGATGGATTCAAACAAAAAGTTAGTTATAAAATATCGGTAAAAAGAACAGATAAAATTAATAGAGAAAGTAAATCAGTAAAATCGATTTGTTTTTGTAAAAAAATTAGTTAATAATTATTATCTTTTAACTATATTAATATGTTATCAATAGATTATAACTCAAATATTATAGTCTCTATATATTCATTTAAAAGTTGTGAGTTTGAGTCTCTCTATTTTTATTAAAGAAAAAAAAACAGATAAATAAAGTAGTCATATTGTAAAGGGGTGGGGGTTTACCGAAGTGGGGTAAAGGAGTTGTATTGTTGGTGGTGGTGATGGTAGTGGGGTGAGGAAGGTGAAGAGGAGAATGATGATGATAAGGGTATTTTAGTCCAACAATTCGAAAAATGATGATTTTAAAGTGTTTTTGAACGTTGGGGATGATTTTAATAAGAAATAAAGGTTGGGACGATTTTGATTTCGACCCCAGACCTTAGGGACGAAAAAAGTACTTATCCCTTATTATTATTATGATTATATTTTGTTATTGTAAGATATGATTAGCCTTCAAAATATCTAATATACAAATTAAAACACTAAAATAGTAATTTAAATAATAATATATAATTTAAAATTCTATTCTTTTAGGTTTTATATTTTTTAAAAATTAAGTAATTTTTCTCTTAACACTAATTAAACTTTCTCTCTTTCAATATATATTACTAAAACAATTATTTAAAAATTTACTTCCCAACACAATTAGAAGCCGATTCTTATTGATATTCATAGTTAAAAAAGTTCTTTCAATTAATATAGTTGCTAACTTGCTATGCAAAAATTAAAGCTAATTTGAAAAGAAGATAAATAATATTTTTTTGAGTTAGATTTTAAAAAAAGAACACTAATTTCGTTTAAATTTGAGAATTGATCATTCTAACGAATATCTAATATAAAATTTGTAAATTGACGATTAAGTACTAAAATTTGAGTAAAAAATTATTGTGGGATCAATTTAATAATCTAATGGGAGCAAATAAATATTATTACAATTCAACTAGATATCCTTTAACAATGGTATAATATTTAGCCTTTTATTACAATAATTTAAAAAAAATAAAACAAACACATCTAAAAATTATCAATAGATTTAATGTTTTTTTAAAATTAAATACGCATTCAAAATACAAACTAAATAAAACTGAAATTTAAAATTTAAATTTTAAATTTCTGTTTCAGATTTAATATATTTAATTATTAATATATTATAATTTAAATACATATCTAAAAATAAAATTATTCAAATTCAAAATTTTGATTTTAAAATTATAAAATAAACTTTAAACTATCTAATTATTAACTAAATCCGTACAAAACACTCAAAGAAGCAGAAAAGTCACGCACATCGAGAAGTCATCATCCGTCGTCGTTCATCCGTGCCACCTTTCTCTTCCGCGCTCATCTTCGACGCTCCTTTCCTCCTTTTCGGTGCTTATTCACAAGGCCACATTCCCCTTCGTTAACACTCATCTTCTCGCCGCCTTCCTCCTCCTCGACGCCGTTCGTCTGCATCAACGTCGCCGTTCGTCAACACCGAAAACTTACTTAAGGTTTGGATGGGTCTCTAACACCATTATTTTTTTTATTATTCTGTATAGATTTTTTATTTTAAAAGATAAAAAATCGAATAAAATGGCTTGAAGAGATTTTAATATATATTGCAATGTTAAATTATTTTTGTATGTACAATTTTTGGATTTTGGAAGTATCTAAAAAATATTTTCTATATAACTTCATAATTTTAGGTGTGTTACAATTATTTTTTAATATTTAAATTTAAATTTTAGATTTAAGATTTTAGATGTGTTTTAAAAATATTTTTTGTATAACTTAATAATTTTAGATGTGTTACAATTGAAAAATAAATTATAATTTTAATTTGTGTATATAATTATATTCGACCATTCATCACTATCAAATTGTAAAACGAACCTGCATTTTATTAAAGCTACAATAAGTAAGAGATTAATTTTTTTCTAAATGCACTGCCTTTGAATTCTTTTTCTTCTACATATATAAATTAAAATATTGTAGCAGAATAGAAGAAAGAAGAAAACCAACTTATAAAAAGAAAAAACGTAAAAAAAAAATAACTAACTATGAAATAAATAAAAAGTTAGAAAAATTTTAATTTTTAAAATTTAAATTAATTTTAGTTATAAATATATATCCTAAAAAATAAGAATATATTTTAATTAAATAATATTAAAAACTTATTAAAGACTAAATTTTATTATACATGTAACATTTTTGTCCCCAGACCAATATAAGACCGTCCCTGGTCTCTATCATGTTCTAACAAAGCAACTTCTCCCTTTGTTACAAAATCAGGAAATTTGGACGCAGATTTGGAGATTAAAAATTCAAATCAAGCTAGAATTATTTATATGGAGAGCTATTTAAGAAAGGTTACCTTTGTTAAATCTTATCCACTGCAGATTTATACCTCGCCCCCATTCTCAAGATGCAAACTGAAAAATGAAATAATCATTCACTATCTCCATTGTCGTGGCCTTGCAGTAGCGGTCTGAAACTCCTTCTTTACTGTTGGAACTGTTGCTCGAAATGGGTCTTTTGATTTTGCGCGGTGGTGGCTGCGGGTCACCACCAGTAACCAGGACGGCGTCGCGAGCTTGCTCGAATTTGTGGTCGTTTGCTTGAAATTCTGAAAAGCTCGAAATAGAGAAGTTTTTGAAGGAAAAAATTCAACAGTAAAGAAGAGAGCTGAAACAGTGTGCAATACCGTTGAGATAAAGCTATGGATTATGCATATATCTTCATGTTTCGTTCAACTCTTTAGTCACGTGTTTTTACTCTTTTGACTTTTTTTTCATTTGAGTCATACCTAGTAGGGAATTCCCAATTGTTATTTTTTGTCCCTCTTTAGATACTGTTGTTTTTCTAAAGAAAGGAAATTAATCCATCTTTGGTTAAAAAAAACAAAAAAGAGAGATATTATAAGAATACACGATTAATTCATTTTATAAAATACAAGAACTTTAACCATACGCAAAACAAATAATTTAAGATTATTTATACATTTAAAAAAATACAGTTAACAAATTTATTTAGACAAGAATTTAAAAAAATTATTCAAAAACTTTATGACTAATCAAAAGTTTAATTTATTGAAAAACCGTGATCACTCCAAAAAAATTTGGTGGCCTGGGTATTAGAAATCCTACGTGTGTTAATATATCTTTACTTGGTAAATTGGTGTGGCAACTTTTCCATTGTCAGGACAAGCCTTGGGCTGCTCTATTGAAGGCGAAATATCTGAGGAATGAGGGAGTGTTAGATGGTCCTGTCCCTTGCAATGCTTCTCTTCTCATGTTTGGAAGAGTATTTCAAAGGCTTTTGGTGCTTTTAGGCTGCGTTTATTTTTAGAGATAGGACAGAACATGACACTAAAATGGAGACAATAAGATGGAGACACTAAAAATTATCTTTTGTGTATTGTGTTTGGATACGATGGACAAGACACTAATATAATGTCTAGTATTATATTTGGATACACATGAATAAGACTAAAATATTATATGAAATGACTAAAATAACCCTGTGATTCCAAATTTTCTACATCAATACAAATTAATTTAATAAAAAATAGAGTACGTAAGAGTACAGACGGAACTTGAAAAAATATTTGAACAGGCAAAAAATTTTAATAAAAAAATATATTAGTATTTATATTAAAATAAAATTTATAAATATAATTATTTTATTTTAAAATTTATTATTAATATGTAAGAATACATATGGTTAAGATTAACAAAAAAAATAAATTTGAGTTTGATTAATAAAAAATTTTGTTTAAGTTAATAAGTCAAATTAATTTTAAATAAAAAATTAATTTAAAAAAATTCATTTTTACATGAAAAACAATTAGTTTTTGCATATAAAGTATCTCTGAACAACGCAATAGAAAAAATAAGAAGGGGTAATAGTGGAAAAAAAGGAAAACAAAATTTATAAAATTGTCTGTGTCCACTCTTCCAAATCCCATGTCCATCATTGTCCTTCGTAAAAGAGTGGACACAAAAGTATAAAAAACTGTCTCGGAGACAATATGTCCACTGTCCATGTCTCTGCTTCTAAACATTTTTTAAACAAATGTTGTCCATGTCTCCGTGTCCTGCCCTCGAAAACAAACGCTACCTTAAAGATGCCTTCTCTTGGTGCGTTGGGTCACTTGATCAATCTTTTTGGTTTGACAATTGGAGTTTTGAGGGCCCAATTGCTCAAGATGTCTCTTTTGTACATATATCTTACTCTGATTTAACTATTAGAGACGTTTGAAAAGATGGTCAATGGAATCTCCATGATATATTCTCTATCATTTCAGAAGATGTCAAACAGCGTTTGAATGCTTATAATCTGGATTTGAATGCTGGAGAGAGTTCGGGTTGGTTGTGGGGTGTCATCTTCTAGACTCTACTCAGCTAGGAGTAGGTACAGTTGGCTAGCCAAAAGAAAATTTGAATGGAATGAGCATGATAATTGGTTGTGGGTACGGCGACGACATATTCTTGAGAAGTACAAGTTCTTGATTTGGCTCAGTCTTCATAATGCTATTCCTACGGCAGTGTTTCGTTTGAGTCGTGGTTTAGCTTTATCTAGCACCTGTCATCGGTGTCAGAATGGTTCTGAATCCATTCTTCATTGTTTTCGGGAGTGCCCTAGTGCCAAGGAGGTCTGGAACCTTTTAGGCCTGTATTCAGATAACTCGAATTTATATGATTGGCTCTACAGAGGTGCAAGGAGTGGAGATGTTTTTCTTTTCTTTTCGACCATCTGGTGGATTTGGAGAAGCAGAAAGCATGACTTATTTAATATAGATGATTCATGGAGTGCTAGTAAAGTGGTGAGTTTGATTCATAGTTCAATAAGGGAGTTTCACACTATTTTTGCTATGTATCAATCTCTGTCTCCTCCTTCACTTTGTTTGCATTGAGTTCCATCTCCAGTTCATTCTGTTAAATTGAATTGTGATGCTAGTTGGTTTGCTCTTTCTGGATATGCTCATTTTGGTTGTATCATTCGCAATCCTGATGGATGTTGGTTGAAAGGTTGCACTGGAAAAGTTGAAGTGTGCAGTGTTCTTTTTGTTGAATTGTATGCAATTTGGAGAGGTTTACTTTTTGCTTGGGAGAGTGGATTTCGTGAGGTTATTTGCGAAACAAACTATTTAGAATCTCCTTTATTGGTAAACCAAAGAATGCTTGGTAAGGATATTTTGGAATGGAATTTGACAAAGTATATACAGGAGGTTATGAATTGGAATTGGAGAGTCTCTATTCTTTTAATTTAGAGGACTGCAAATAGTGTTGCAGATTGTATGGCTAAAGCAACTACTTCTGAAGCCAACCATGGAGTAAACTTCAACATTTAATATATTTAGATATGACCCTAGCCAATTAATTTGATTTTGTCTCTTTTTTTTTCTTTCTTTTCTATTTAATCACTAAAAAAAAGTTTAATTCATAAAACACTTTTTAAATGCATTATTTTCAAATAGTTAAAATCTTACTCTTTGATAAATACTTAGGTATTTTAATGGTCAAATCTGTATCATATTCCAATATAGTTATATGAGATATATCAAATATTTGGATCTTTAACGTTTCCAAGCTAGTAACCTTAATTTACATATTATAGATGGAAGTTTTGGAGATAATGATAAATTATTTTTAAAATTTTGGATAAAATATATTTTTATTTTTAATATTTATAATTTATTATACAAAATATTTATAATTTTATTCAATTTTATCCGTAATATTTTAACTTTGTCCTTAATATTTGTATTTGTATACAAATTATTCTTATATATTTTAAATTTTGTTTTAGTATTTTAGATGGAATTAATGTTCAAGAGTAA
>NC_029772.3:92280649-92309357 GCF_000817695.3 Arachis duranensis | reverse complement strand
CATGTTTATTTGACTGAAAAAGTTTATGGAACCAAGAGGTTACCAACAAAAAACTAAACAAAATCATATTAATTTATATTAATAATTAATTTTAAAATTTTTAAATTTAAAATTTAAAATTGATTAAGTAAACCTAATTGAAACTTATAAAAGCCTTTCTCTTCTCTCTCACATTAACCTACCCACCTCCAACAATCATACACACAAACCTCTCTCTCTCACCGTCAGACCCTTTCCGCCTTCCAACCTCGATTCACTCCTCTTATATCACCGACATTTGACTCGTTGAATTCGCCACCGTCGACAAGAACCGCTTCTCTTTCGTGAATCAAATGTGTTACCAGAACCATATTGATGTTGTTGTGATGATTGCGCAGTGAAAAATAGCTGAAAAATATGAGAGATTTGTGTGGTGTTGGTGTTGCTTTGATGAATAACAGAATAAGAAGAGAATAGAGAAGGGTGCGATAGGCAAGAATGAATCGAATGGGTTGGGTCTTGTTTGGGGCGGTGAGACGAAGAGAGGGTTCGAGTTCGAGTTCGAGGTCAATGAAGTTAGGCTGTGTGCTGTGGGAGCAGAATGCAGATGCGTTGGAGTACTCTACACTGCTCTATGTTCCACCATACTCTCTATGCCTATATCTTTTTTATTTTTAAATTTTTTTGGTTAAAAACTGGATACGCTAAGCTAATCATTCCAAATTTATATGAAATCATCACGATATTGCTCTTTGTGTTTTGGGATATTAGGTGCCGTTTTGATGATTAAAGAAATTGCAAACTAAACAATTACAGAAATATAAAAAAAATATTCATTTAATATGAAAAAAATATCGTAATTCTTAACAAAAGAAATACCCAGTTATATTTTAGCAAAAATAATTAAATATCTATAAAATTTAAAAAAATATAAAATTCTTAAAGAAATAGAGACATTTACATTTGCAATACAAAAAAAATTCGAAAAATATATAAAAGAATATCCATTTAATATGAAAAAAAAACATTATGATACTTAGCAGACGAAACATCCATATATATTAACTCGTAGAGATTTTAGATTCACGCAGAGGTATTTGTCTTATTTTTGACTAATACCCTTTTGGTTCTAGCATTGTTGTGTTTGACTCGTTAATCACTACTGCATCCTTCATTTAATTTTTATAAGTAAAAATAATTTAAAAATCACTAATATTTCATAGTTTTACACAATCAATTTAATTAATATATTTAAAAGAATAACTAAAAAATAAAAATAAAAATTAATAATTATTCTAATTAACTCTTAATACATAAATCAATAGTTATGTTATGTAAATTTATTTTTTAAAATAATTATCACCAGCCGTTTAAGATTTTTTTTAACTAAAAAATATACAGATAGATGAACTTAGACTAAACATAACTCAATAGACTGCTAAAATTACAGTCATTTTTTTTAAATAATAGTTAGAATTAAAGAAATTATCTATAAATAGTTTATTAGTATTTATCCTTGTAATGGTAAGAATCAATAATGTATCTGCCCTATGGTAGTATGGTATGTACAACGCCAAAGTATATAATACAATTAAACTTGAGATCTAAGAGTGATGCGATATAAACACACACAATAAAAAAAAAAGCATTTTCGTTTTCGATTTTCTAATGTGTGGTCCTGTGTTTTGAACTTTGATTCAATCTCTGCTTGGCTTTGGCTTCTATAGCTGCTACTCCCATATCCTCATAATCTAGGTATGCATGCTTTAACATATTTCTTTCCTAATTATGGGAATGCATACATACTAGTTGAAGACGTCTCATTATTATTATTATGCAAATGTCTCTAAACAAGGTAAGGTAGTAGGTGAATTATACCATAAAAACGTAAGTTTATAGATTTTTGTTTTATGAAATAAAAGAGAAATTAAAAAAATTAAGATCCACATTTTGAACATTAATAAAATAATAAAAAATAATTATAAAAAATATTTATATTCTTTTTATATTATTTCAATCTGTGTAGTAAAATATCTTAAAGATAATAAAATAGTAATTATGATAGAATCAACTTTTATTTTCTTTGGCCGTTTAGTTGAGAATTAAGGAAAATTATTGTATGTCGTAAGTAGTTGTAACAACCTGCAAAAAAATAAAATAGAGGTGGAATTTTAATTTGCATGATGATAGGAATAATAACAGGGCTGATTTTTTTTGTGTGGAAAAAATTTTGGTGTTTTTTTGGAAAATGAGATTATTTAGTGTAATTACAGATTGATAGATTTTGTACACATGACAGTATTGTATCACGTGATTCAACCAAAACACCATTTCTCCTTCCAAATTAAAAATAATTTCTGTAATAACAGAAACAGGGATAAAGGGAACAACTTCCTTGTACTATTGGGGTTTTGATTCAGTCTTCCACTGTTCCACTTAAGCATGCATACCATAAGCACATGCATTATTTTTGCTTAACAAAAAATTAATCCCTATAATGTTACTAGTAGTCTAGTAGTACAAAAATAAAGATCTCTAATAGAATATTTACCATTTAAATTTTTTATAATATTAAATATAACACAAAAAATTAATCCCGATAATGTTACTCGTCGTAAAAAAATAAAGATCACTGATAAAATCTTTAATATTTAAACTTTTGATAATATTAAATACATACAAATATATATGAAAAAATAAGGAGTTAATCTTTAAATTAATTTCATTAGTAATTTAATTTTGCGAGTTGTATTTTGACAGAGTCATCAATAGCAAATTCAAACATCCCAACCTCAATCTAAAACTGGTAATCCTACCATTGAATACTAAAAATTCAATAAGTTATAGCATTCTTGTGAACTTCCATGATCAACTGAATTGACAAAAACTCTATATACACAACTGAGAAGACAAGTACATCAAGGAATGGATACTAGAATATTTATCTAATATATCATTTGAAAGAAAATAAAATTAAAAAAAAAGTTAATACTAAAAAATAAATTTTACAAGATCTATATATACAAAAATTTAAAATAGTTGTATATAGAGATTTCAAAAATATAAAAGTGACGGGAGGTGCAGTCTGAGCATGTGGTGTGATCAGTGATTGGGTTGCAAGATGGAAGAAGTGTGTTGGAGTTTGCAGGAGACATAAGCTATAAGGAACCACCAAAAGGGTCTCTTCCTCTTATTCTTTGGTGTTTCTAGTTTTCGTTGTTGTCTGAACTTGTCATCCAATTTTTGCTTAGCTTCTCTAGCTGCTCCTCCCATATCCTCATCTAGATCCTCATGCTTTAACGCTTTTCTTTTATTTTCTGTCTATAGGAAAAAAATATATATATATATATATATTAGAATGCATCGATTTCCATTATCAAAAAGTATAATCAATTAAAGAAAGAGCAAGTACCGGTGAAATTGAGGGGAATGATGAAGGTAACATGAGAGATTTGAAATTGGTTGTGTAATACAAAGAGAAAGAGTGCCTTGTTGAATAATTATCTTCAATAGCGCTGCTTGAGGTTGGGTTACTATGCAAGCGTCTCCTTCGAGCACATTCAACTCCAGGAAGCATTCCAGCCATTACAGGAGATTGATACAGAACCTGAGAATGAAGCCAAGCTAACAAGAATCTGTGTGTATTTAATCCCTTACTTTGACTGTTGTATTGTCAAAATACAGCATAGCCCACAGAAAAGGATTCTTCTTTTTTTTTTTCTAATTAAAATACATGAAAACTGGTGAAGATTCGCCGAAGGCTACCAATTAAGAACCATCCTCGAAATTTCGGATTCAAATTCTGTTAAACATGGGGCCAGTCAAATTTATTGTGTTTAATTTTTTTAATTTAAAATTAATTATTTAATGTTTTTAGATATCCTAGCAAACATCAATTAACAAACTAATTCCAGGACATCATGGAAAACGAAAGAAAGGTACGTAAATTTTTTAAAATATTTTATGTAAAAATAATAAATAAGATATTAACTTTTTTTTTTTACCTTAATTAATAATATTTTAATTAAATTTATTAAAATATTTAACAACTTTTCATTATTGTCAGCCATTTGCATTAGATTACATTAAGATATCTAGATCTTTTCTTGTATTTTCTTCTATCTTATATATTTTATTTGGGTTGTTTCTTAAATGGAGTTCAATTCAGTTTTTACAAAATTAAAGTCGGGTGATGAATTCAAACAAAAAGTTAGTTTTGAAATATAGATAAAAGAAACTGATAAAATTAATAAACAAAAAGTAAATCGGTAAAATCAGTTGGTCTTTTGTTTACACTTTTTTTTGTCATAAACAAACTGTTTTAACTTACATTGCATAACATACAAATCTCAATACTAAACATACACCATGGTATCGTTTTAGACCTCAATACAGCATCAAAGGTTGCTTCAATGATTTGTGGCACAATGTTGTGTCTGGAAAATTTGCAAGAGGATAACCTACACAGTAATACTGATCTGAGTGTGTCATTTTTGCAAATCCAAATGAGTTTGTCCAAGTTTCTACTAAATAAGGAGCAGCAGGCAATAGCAACCTCTCAACACCCAACTTATCCAACAGCTTCTCAAGCTGATCCATCAGAATTCGACACATTCCCTGCTTTCGATACTGCTCACTCGTCGCGACAAGCGGCACTTCTGCAACCTTTTGGCCATAAATCCTTGTGTTTGCAACAGAGATCACCTCATCATTCCTCTCTAGAATCACAGTGTAGAACCCTGTAAAGTTCATACGTGGCAGCCATGAATATCTGCTGAACATAATATCTGCAGCAATGTCTCTTCCAAATACAGGATCTATGATGGGCTCAAAACACTCATGAATTATTCCAAGTGCGACATTTAGCTTGCTCTCCATTTCAGTAATGGTTCCATCGTCATCATTGTCATTAGTGCTTTTCTTGAGGCTCGTCAACAATGTCCAAGTTAGATTACCATCACCCACAGGAATTGGTTTTCCCAACATGTTATTCAGTGTCAAAAATATCTTCTGACAATCTTCATTGCAAAACCAATCGGTTTCCATGTTCAGAAAAGCAAAGCCTCTAGAAGCTAAACATCCAATGTGGAATCTGCGTTGACACTGATAACAAGCTATAAAATTATTAGCCAAATGACTTTCCTCTCTACAAGAATCTTCTATGCATTTGGGACGGTTGCAAATTCTGCAAGAGCATGAAGGGCAGAACCAATCACCAGGGGGAACATGATCAAGGCCAATACATTCGGCGTGGAATGACGCCGGACAGCGATCACAGAGAAGAATGAAACCCCCCTGGAGACAAATTGAACAAATGGAATCATTTTCATGATGATGATCATTATCCCCATTGTTGTTAGCCTTGATCATCATCAATGCTTGTTTCTGGCAATCCAACAAAGACCTTTTATCTTGTTCCAAGAAGATACTAGCAGAGGGAGGTTGACCTTTGCAACCGGCATGACCCTGGAATTGAGAGAGTGTGCATAAAGAATCACAACAATGGCAGACAATACCAGAACGAAACAGCTTCCCTCTCTTCACCAATTCATTATCTTTCCCTCCACGGCAGAAAACCCACGCCTCCTGCGCCACCACATTGTTGTCAATCAGCCAAGAAAGAATCGTTCTTGGATTATCAGAAGAACTCCGTGCCCTCCTTACTTTTCTTGCGGCATTAGGACTTTCACCAGAATCACGACGACGACGGCCACCGCCACCGCCACGTGCACGAGAACCAGAACGAGGACTTACTAAATTGGATACTTGCGTCTCCGGAAGAGTCCAATCTTCATCGTCACTCGGTTTCTTGCGTTTCCGAGGCCTACCACCGGTTACCTTGGAACTCGTTGGTGATGCAGCAGGTAGAGATTGGGATTGAGATTGCTGTGATCCTTGCAATGAATTGGAACTAGATGAAGAATCTTTCTTTTTCTCTTCAATGCAGGCTTTGCATGCAGTTCTGAGAGAAACATAGGTCTTACCAGAAGGGGATTTGTAACGAAGTTCCCAGCGAGTTTTCTTGTCGCAATAAGAAAAGGTCCAACCCAACGAAACGAGGTGTTTCTTCGCCTTCAAGCTCAGGTCAAAATAGTGTCTTTGATCCTTTGACGCAGAACATTGGTACCATTCCACAACCGCACTAGGGCAATTCTCTCCTTCAATTCTTATCATTAAATTTGTATATTTTGTTGAGTTGAATTTGTGAGTCTTGTATTTTCTTTTAGTTTATTCTATTTGGATCGTTTTTTAAATCGAGTTGAATTCCGTTTGTACAAAATTAAAGTCGCCAATTTTTGGATCAATTCAAACAAAAAGTTAGTTATATAATATCGGTAAAAGAAACTCATAAAATTAATAAACAAAAAGTAAATCAGTTAAATCGGTTGTTTTTTTTTTCAATAAAAAATTACTTAATATTAAGTTTTTTTAAAAACACAATTGATTCCTGTCCGTGGACCCAGACGAGACACTCGAAATTCTCTCTTTTGTTTACACCATGATTTTTTGTTTTGGTCATGTTCTCATGCTTTTTTTTTTCTCGTTTTCAGTTTATTCATTCGGACTCCATGATTTGCTTTATTGTATTTAAGCCCAAATGTTTGAATCGGTCTAACTTTATAGCCCAATGGTATTTGTTCACATTGGCCCGAACTGCATTATTACAGAGTACGATGATGACCAATCACAGTAGCAGGTTCTTGTTTTATTGTACTAAAAATGAAAAAACAAAAGGTTTACTTATATCTAATAATTAATTTAGTAGGGATTGTGAGGATAAAGGCGAACTGGGAGGCTGTTTGTAGGCATGGGGAATGGATCCATGACAATTTTCTCATGAGGAATCAACATTTGCCATTTGAAGCGTTTCACCAAATTGTGGAGGAAAACCATTATGACTAGGCGTGCATACTCGTTTCCTGGGCACATTCTTGGTCCTCCACCGAATGGCACAAATGTGTAGGGAGCTGGCCCACTTCCTTCGAATCTACTTGGATCAAATTTCTCTGGCTCCGGAAAATACTTTGCACTCTTATGTGTTGAATTTGCACTCCAAAACAACTACATACATAAATCACATCAACCTTATATTATAGGAAAATGGAAAGTATATAGATAGATATTAGCTAGTTACCTTCCATCCTTTTGGAATTGAGAAACCATTGAAGGTAAAGTCATGAAGGGCTTCCCTGAAACCTCCAGGAGCTATAGGAGTCATTCTCATAGCTTCACAAGCTACGTTCCATGAGTATCTCATCTTGTTGATGTCATTCCAATTCAACAAATCTCCTTCTAATTTTGATTTTCCTATTTCCATTTGCTCTGAACAAATTCCACATACATCACAATCTTATATACAAATAAGAATAATTGCCATATATACAAGGGAAACCACTACCTTGATAGACTCTATCATATATGTGAGGGAACTCAGCAAGGTATTTGACAATTAAAGTGCAGGTAGAACTAACAGTGTCATAGCTTCCAAACAAAAGTCCAAGCATCTGATCAGCAATTAACCATTCATCAATCATATAGTCTCCATTTTTATTATTGCCGCACATGAACAACATGTGAGACAATATGTCTTGTGTTGGGGACGCATTCCCTTCACTTAGATCCACCTTCCTTTGCCTTATGATTCCTATAAGATCCTTCCTTATCGATTTGCTTGCTTTGATTGCTTTGTTGAAGTTAGTTCCGGGAAAGTCAATAGGCAACGATATCAACCCTGCACCCACATGCTTAAAATGCTTTGCCAGCTTTGTTACGTGCTTCTCGTCCTCAATGCTTACCAACAAACGATATGACAACAACAACGTGTACCTATATTACACTCCTCAATAAGCATACCCCATTTTCAAATTCAATTAACTCGTTTCTATTAGTACAAATTTCACTTTTCCTTATTAAATATTGAATAAATAAAAGTAACTACTCATACTAACTTATTTTCGTATAAAGACGATAGACAAAATTATCAACTAACTTGACAAAATAAAAATAATAGACAAAAGTATACATGAATTTTTATACGATAGACAGATATATATTTTAATTTTTTAACGAGTTATCTGTACATACTAATATATTAAATTTTATTGTCATTTCTATCTTTTTGTTTAAGTAACTTTATCAGTACGTAGTAGTAACTATAGTAGAGTTTGGTGGAGAGACAAAAACGAAAAGATTGAAACTGAGAGATAGAGACTAAGAGATAGAGATTGAAATAAATCTCAATATTCTGTTTGGTGTAAAGTGGGAGATATAAATTGAAACAATAATAAAACTCTAATTTAATTTGCACAAAAGGTAAAATTGGAATTAATTAATTGAAATGAGGATATTTTAGGTATAAAATGTTATTAAAATTTCAGTCTCTATTTCTAAAAATTTTAGTCTCCTGTGTCTCTATTTTTTGGAGGTACTGAAATACTGAAATTTTGGGACAGAGACAGAAAGTTTAGTACCAGTTTCTGAACTAACAAACATGATACTGAGTCTCAGTCTCCCAGTCGTCTCAATATCTCAAAACAAATGCTAACTATTAGATGACTTTGTGCATTGTATGACGTAGTTCTTTTTTGTAATGATACACTGAAAACTAAATGATAAATTATTTAATTTGTTAAATTTGAATTAAAAAAATTACAAGTGACTTAGAATTTTCATTCTCTTTCTTCTTTTTCCAAAAAGTGGATGTGGATCAAAGACTCCAACTCAGAAATAAAAATGTAACTTATAATTTTTTTATTCAAATTTAACAAATTCAATAATTATCATTTAGCTTTCACGTCCTGTGTCATCAAAAGGGTCACATTACACAATGCACACAAAATTATCATCTGGCACTAGGGGTGGAAAAATGTCAGGCAGTCTGCCAGGGACCTGTAGTCTGGCTTGTATTTAGTCTGGTCTGACCTGGCCTGTTATAAAAGAAGCACAGACTCAGGCTCTATTAAAAGCTTTAATATGTTAATAGGTTAAGTTCAGGCTCATTAATTAGTTTTATTGGCCTGTCACACATTTCTGAACCTATTAAAACATAATTAAATATATAAATAATTTTTTATTATTAACAAAATTATGAGATATTTTAAATATTTTAAAAGATTAAAAATTCTTACAAATATTAAATATGACACATTACATATAAATATTTTTATTAAAAAATAATTTTTTAAATAATATTTTTATTTTTGTAAAAAAAATTATCAGGTCTTTTAACAGGTTTCAGACTAAACCAGACTGAATAACAGGTCAAGTCTAATATTTTATAAAGAGCCTATAGTAGACTAGCAAGTCAGACTCAAATCAAATAACTACATGACAGATTTGTTAAAAGCAAAATCTGACCTGATCTGATCTGTTTCGATCCTTATCTGACACTACCTCTACAAAAGTTATTCAAACAATAAAAAAATAAAAATGACAACGAAACTTAATATTATTGTATACCGATAACTCATTAAAAAAATTAAAATATACATCTATTCACCGTATAAAAATTCATACGTATTTGTATCCATTTTTCCAAACAAATATTATCTTTATATGAAGACAAATTCATGTGAGTAGTAGTGACTATAAACGAAAGTGAAATTTCTAAAAATTGAAGTATGTTGATTAGGGTTTCACCTCTTGACTAAAGGGTATACAGAGACTTGAAAGTTGTGTTCCCAAAGGGAAGCAAAGTGGGTGTGTGCCATGGAGTCGACGACGGAAACGTAACGTTGGAGTGCTTGAGGCTTTATGAACTGAGGGAGCATGCTTCTGACCTTCTTGGCAGCATCTCCATTGGAGCTGGTGTCATGAAACGAAGAGGGAAACAACTTGTGCACATTGTCGGGCATCCACAGCCTCACCAGCTTGTTCTCATTGGAGAATAACAACTTGTTACCCTCGGCTCCGCCCATCACAACCGTTGGTTCCCCTAACAGCGATGTCTTGAACAATTCTGATGAATACTTTGCCGTCCGGTCGAACACAAACTTCTCCGGCTGTCCTTTCCACCCGGTCGACAAGAACTCCAAGGTCTCCCCCATAATGGGGTACCCCATTGTCCCTGGTGGTAATTTCGGAGCGATAAATGGAAACACGTGACGGAACACGAGGAATAGGAAGAGGAATAGGGAAAGGTAACAAACCCAGAGAAGGATGTTCATTATGATCAAGTACATATTTTAAGAGGATCGGAGGATATGTTGTTGCAATGTATTTTGGTCACCATGGCTTTTTATATACTTGCAGTGCTGCTATGGCTCTTGTGCGGGGCCACCTGCAACCACCACAGCTTGTTGATTCCGGCAAATTAAGCACCATATATCAAACTTTGTGGTCCTCTTGGGCAAATTTCCAAAACCAAACAAGAGAACAATATATGCAAGAGATGGATGCAAGGGAAGAAAATAAATTAGAATTTGTAAAAAGACAATAATAATATTACTCACAAAAACAATATAATTTGATGAATTTGACGAAATTATTATCTAACAATTATAAACTATCAATTTTATTACAAGATAACTGCATATGAATTTTTACGTGATAATAATAAGGCATTGTGGAACCACCACGTAAATGCATGACAAAATGTTGTGTATCATTACAACCACCACCTTCATAAAACCAAAAGAAAACAAAAACACACGCGACTTCAATTCTAGGTAGAGAAATTAAACACCAAAAGAAATTAAGGCCATTATTTATTGCATGATGTTCTGTTGTTTATAAAAAGTAGGTGGTCTGATCTGTGAGGAAAAAGACGAAGTGGTGGATGATTTGCAGGCACAGGGGAAGGATCAACAACGATCTTCTCATGAGGAATAATCAAAGCTTGCCATTTGAAGCGTTTCACCAAATTGTGCAGGAACACCATTATTACTAGCCTCGCATACTCGTTTCCTGGCCAAATGTATAAGGAGCTAGTCCATTTCCTTCGAATTTCTCTGGCTCTGGGAACTACTTTTCTCTTATGTGTTGAATGTGCGTTCCAAAACAACCAGTAATAATAACCACCAATTCAAATCATCACTACCTTCCATCCTTTTGGAATGTAAAGTCATGGATGGCTTCCCTGAAACCTCCACCTGCTATAGGCCAGGGTTGATATAAGCAATCATCATCATTGTATGCACGTACGTGTATACAATTTACTGGAAAATTGGACAAACCATTATAAATTGCTTTCATATTTACTGAAAAATCAAGCTATTATAAAATTTCTTTTAATTTTATTTTTCACATAAGAAAGGATAATTTTTCGAGTCCCTCAAACAGAAGAATTACCAGGAGTCATGATCTGTAGGTACCTTGTGAGAAATCATCATTATTCTGGCGCGTGAACCGATATCATTTCTAATTAAATGCGATGAAGATTAATACTGAGTCACGGTCATAATAAAAGCAAAACCGATCCATGCATATGCAAGTCTGCAACTCAAGCATCTGGCAACCTAACTCTTTATCTTACGCGGCTGCTCCTCGTACCATGATTTTAGGGGAATGTTGTTACTCAATTTAATTTTTATTCAAATGTACGTGATACTGCTTCACTTTAAAGTTTAAATTACTAGCACATGATGACTATTTGGTTGACCTGGAATAATTTAGTCAGCATCGCTTATATATGACGATGAACATTGAAGATTAACCATACATGGAAAGATAAACACTCGAACATACATACGTAGATGCAAGTATGGAAAGATAATTCTTATCGGCGGCCAACCTTGCTATTTTATACCGTTATTCTTTTCTTTCGTTTCTTGTCTTATATTTCTCCTCTTCTTCATTTACGTACTTTTCTCTCTATTTTCTTTCTTTGTTATTCTCGATTTTCATTATTTTTTGATATCAAACTATGAAATCGTTCTTGAAGAAGAAGCAGTAGCAAAAGATGAGGAGGAGAAAGAGAAAGAGTTCTAAATTATGCATAAGGTATATTTCAATGAATTTTGGGTGTATTTCTTAAATTCTTTGGGTGTAGTTTTGTAATCCTTTAGGTGTATTTTTATAATCGTTTGAGTGAATTCTTGTAACTGTTTGGGTGTATTTCTGTAATCATTTGGGTGTATTTCTGAAGTTTCACTATCTTTAGAAACAGAAAGTAGTTGAATAACGTATATTTATTTACTCTTGAATGTGGGAGTGTAATGCGTGTGTTTTGTTAAACTTGTGCCAATTTATAAGACTTGTAAGCTAAAATGACTTGTATATGTAGCAAACCTCATATATATCGATATTTTAAAATATTTAAACTATTATTTTTATAATAATAACAAATCGTATGTTACTATTATATATTTAAAAAAAACAAAACAAAACTCGTATGTAACAATATAAGAATTAAATGGCGTGAGTTTCTACCTTTTTATTAATGTAACCGCATATAACAATATTAAATATTATTTGTGTGACTTTATTATCATAGTAATGCTGGAATTAAGTATATATGCAAAGAATAAAATTATATAAAACTATTAAATTTAAAATAAATTAAAAATAATAAAATTTAGGTTAAATCACATATATAAATCAAATGCAAGTAGATATTATATAATTTTATCCAAAAAAATATTACAAGATTCTATCAAAAAGATATTTTCATGTAGTTCGAATGAGACTAATTCAAATTATGTTAATATTAACTAATTCGAATTTATGTTATTCGAATTATTATGAATTATCGAATTAGCCTGGTTTAAACCACATGAAAATGTCTTTCTAGCATAATTTTATAATTTTTTTTTTGGTAAAATTATGTAATATCTGCTTGCATTTGGTTTATACATGTGATTTCCCCTCAATTTTAACTAATATAACATGCGGTAAGTATAAAGGGTAAATATGAAAATGGAAAGTAAAACCAAAGCTAGATGGACCAAGTAATAATTGGTTTTTGATTAGCATTAGCAGTACAGTTATGCAAATGCACCACCCACCAACTCTTTCAATGTACGCACTGACTCACACTAGTGGCAACAAACTGCTACGATATTTACCACCCTGAATTGACGCAAACACCCTTCCTTATAATGCGATACCCCCGAAACTAGTCTCCTCCTTTTCTAACAGAGGCCCGTTTCATTTTCGGCCGTTCCTTTTCGTGACCACCCACCGCAACCTCCGTGCCCTTTCTCGTCATTTCAGTTCCCCTCTCACTTATTTACTACAATTCATTCTCTCTTTCTCTCTCTATTTCTCTCTCGTTCATGGCGGCAGAAGATTCCAGTCCAGGATCGCCGCACTCTCTCAAACACAAGCTCAGATCCTCCCTTTGTTTATCATGTTGCTTCCCTCAAATCCTCCACCACCACCGCGTGCAGCCAAGGATTGTTCGGAGTGCCTCGCTTCACAGCAAGTCCCGCTCCAACGATTTCCCGCAAATCAAGGAAAAGTGCTGCAACTTCATCGCACGCATCGGCCGCCACCATCACCATCATCGCCGCCACTCCGCCGATTTTCACTACGACGCTTTCAGTTACGCCTTGAATTTCGAGGATGAAGCAAGCGATGACAGGTCCGTCGATGATCTCAGGAGTTTCTCAGCGAGGCTACCGCAGTCTCCGCCCCCGAAAGAATCTCCGGTCCCGGCCAAGACCGCATCCGCAACCGTGGAAATCGCCGCTCTTAGTTGATCTATAATGTAGTATCCAGATCTGAAAACGCCGAAGATAATTTCTGGTTGCAGTTCAGTGCAGCTGAAGCAGCCGCAGTAGTACCGGTTCAAAACCAAATCGCCGCCGCAAGAAGCTTTTTAAAGTAGGTTTTATTTTCTTTTCTTCCGTTTTTATTATTAGATTCCATAAATGTTGTATATAACGTCATTGTGAGATCCACCAGCGGAATGAAAAACGTAAACAGGGATTAGATAAAAAGCATAAAAGTGAAAGGATAAAAGGCTGAAAGTGCGAAGTTGATGATGCTATGTGTTGGTACCATTTTTTTTTTCCTCAACTGCTTTGTTTTGTTACTATTGGATGATGCGTAGAACTTTGTATGTAAATGCAAATATTGAAACGGAGACAATACCGGACAGATAGCTGAAACTCTGGTAAATGACGACGCTATTCTTGTATTCGTCATGCTCTTGTAGCAATGATTAGAAGGATACTTTAATAGTATTACATTTTCACTCAAACTTAGTAATGTTATTTGCACAAAATATAAAAATGGTTGTTTATTATAAGTTGTTCATTTCATTTATTTAACTGTTTACTTTATTTAGACGTTTATAAAATTAAATTTTTCGGTCTTTAGGCATTTATAAATTTAAGGGTGTAATCAGTGGATTAAACAATATATATTTGTTTGAGGACCTGGGCTTCGGCCCGTTATAACAGAAAAATAAGAATTGATTGAGCACCCTAATTAGGGATGGTTTGGGTACATGGAGGACAATATGCACTTTATCCGCGAATATTATACGGCTCAACCTAGTCGGATAGGATTATTATTTATTAAATTTAAGGGTGTAATCAGTGGATTAAACAATATATATTTTTGTTTGAGGACCTGGGCTTCGGCCCGTTATAACAGAAAAATAAGAATTGATTGAGCACCCTAATTTTATAGGGATGGTTTGGGTACATGGATGACAATATGCGCTTTATCCGCGAATATTATACGGCTCAACCTAGTCGGATAGGATTATTATTTATTAACCTGATTCACAGTGAATAGGATAGGATTTAGGTAGAATTTTCGTGTGAGTTGGGTAAGGTACAGATTGAATCTCGACTCTATCCGACTAACTTGTAATATTTTTATATAAAAATCAGTTTTATTTTAAATTATCATCAAAATATATAATAATGTTGTATTCTTTTGTAATCTGTAGGGTCTTATTCGCAGATTTTGGAATATTCTTAATTTGTAAGTAAAATTAGAATTTGCCTCAAATTCTACTCCACCCTACCCATTGTCACCTCTATTTAAATACACAAAATAGTAATGATTGTTATAGTATTTAAAAAAATGGTATTTAACTTGTTAAAAAAAATATGTAGCTGAAGTTTAGTTGAAAAGACACATTAGCATGTAATATTAGATGTGTGAATAATATAAATAGTGTGTGAGTTTATGATGTAATGTCTAAGATTAAAAATTGAAGTTATTCAATTTATTTGATAAAAAATTTATAAAAAAATATTAAAAATTAATATTTAATTTAAAAATATAAAAATAAATTATTTTTAAAAAATCAAAACTTACTACAAAAGTAGTAGTAGTACTTTTATCTGTTAATTAATTGTTTTTAGTTTGAGTTATAGGAGTGCAAAAGAATATATTATTGGAAGACTTCTATTTTTTATTACAATTTTAATTAGGTTGAATTGAATTGATGGAATCTTTAACAATAAAAATGTCGAAAGTTTATTTTAGAAAAAATATACTAAAATCTTTCTATTATAATATTTATTATGATGCCTAAAAGTATCGTCTAGTTACTAAAATAAATTAAATAATTAATTTAAAATTTAAAAATTAAAAAATTAAAAAAATTTAAATATTTAAAAATTATTATAAAAAATAATTTAAACAAAAATTAAACACTAAACAAAAAACACCATAAAACTAGCTTTTTATTATATATAGGTACCCTTGAAATAACTCTAACCATTCAAAGTTCAAATCAATCAGGCAAAAAGGCATGGACAGCTTGTCCTTTAGTCAATAGCTTTTCATTAAAGTATAAAGTGAACCATTGCTAACTTCGAATATTATAAAGGTGAATATAACAGCCACAGCCACATAGGCTGACAGGGGAAAATCCAATCCACTTAAAATACATAAACTTTTTCCTACCACCCGACACACAAATGGAAAGAAAGAGAGAATAGTTAAAGAATGATTTAACAAAAAATGAACACATGAGTAGGTAACCGGAAATAATAAACAAAAATTATAATAATTGTTACGGTAGGTAATCAGAAATTAATGGGTTGGACTCGTTAGGTTAATCCAATCGTCTAGTGGAGAAAGCCTTCGAACAAGTTCATGCTTGGGAGCCTCCTTCCGACTTGTGTATGAGAGAGAATGGGGGGTGGTACTCGCAAAGAAACTCCGATGCCTAAGTCAGCAAGGGTCTAAGCAAGTTTAGAGAGTATTGGAACTTAGTGATGCTTGAGGGGTGTCAGTGTATTTATAGTGGTGAACCAATAACTACCGTTGAAGTAGTTCCACCTTTTAAGGAGGATAAAAGTTAGGATATGGCTCCTGGAAGTGGGTTGAGAGATTTTAGGAGTAGTTACTTATTTGAATAAGTGTTATCTGCCAGCTAATCTTTACCCTCGACTTCCTTAGGCAAGTCGTGGTTAGATCCAACTTCTTGAGAGAAGGTCGGTGTCAAATGAGGGCCAATCTTTGGATTGGGTTTTTCATTTGGATCTGGGTCTTAGTGTTGGGAAAGGGTATGAACAATGCACCTACTCGAGTACAATCTCTTTTCTTCAAGAGTTGGGTTCGAGTATTTTAACTCGAGTTTGTAGCCGACATGATGAGGAACCGACGTGATTTTACGAAACCGACGTGATTTAAAGTTTATCAACAGTCGCGTCTAATCAAATATCGCATCCGTTAGGAGTTTGCGTATTCACACGCGGGGAGCAGTTACATTGGTAATGGCGCATCTCTTTAATGACCGTTTTGACTTTACCATTATGCCCCTGTCGTGTTTATAAATACTTTTCCTCTCTTTTTTTGTTTTGTTTCTGAAAATTTTTGCACTTACACTCTTCGTTCGAAAGAAAGCTTCTTCCTTTTTCGAGTGTTTGCTGTCGCGCTTGATTCTCTCCAGAAGTAAAGGTCAGTTCTTTTCCATCTCTTTTATGAAATGCTTTTGTTTTGCATATTTTGTTTTAGAGGAGTGTTTATGATGCGTCTGACTGTAGGCCTAGTGGTTCTGTTTATTGTAGTACCTGCTTTAGACTTTTTAGAGACCCTATTTTTTATCCGTTCCCTTTTTTCTTTGTAGGTTTTGTCACCTTTTTTAGAAAAAGATGTTAAAGTCTCTTTCCTAGTGGGTGGATGTCACAGTCCTTGGGGAGGAACCCCTTGTAGACACCGATTATATCACTGATCTTCGTACTCACCATAAAATTTGTGTTCTTGATGGGGACGAACCCAAGTATGAATTGATTGCCCCGGATTCCGAATACCGGGTTTGTTTTGGGAAAGCCGCTGATACTGACCCTCCTTTCTTTTTTTATGTACGATTGTCTGTTTACCTGTTTGGGGTTCTTTTGCCATTTTCTGATTTTGAAATCTCCGTGTTGTCGCATTGTCAAGATGCTTCCACCCAACTTCACCACAATTCTTGGGGTTTTATGAAAATTTATTAACTTATTAGCCGCAAATTAGATTTTTCGAGTTCTTTAAATATTTTCTTCTTTCTTTTTCATATGACCAAACTATTCAGTGGGCAAAATAATAAACAACAGTGGGTATCTTTCCGGGCCATCCAAGGTCAGAGAGTCATTACCCTTTTTTATGAATCTTTTCATGACTTCAAAAACTTCTCTTTTAAAGTTCAAGCCGTAGAGGGTTACCACCCCTTTTTTCTGGATGAAAATTCTGCTCTTCGCTTTTCTTTACACTGGTTGGAGGCTTCTCCTGTGGAGAAGTATGATTTGGACGATTTAGATGAGGTCGAAGAGGCTGTTGTGGAGTTCCTCTGAGAAGTTTGGGGGAGGGCCCCTTATTTGGATACAAAGAAATTCCTCCAAAGGTCTCCGAATTTTGTTCGGACCTAAATAGGTAGTTTTACTGTTGTTTTCTGACTTGATTTTGTTGATTCCGACTTTGAGATTTTAGTTATTTGAAGATTTTTGCTTCTTTCCGACTTGATGACTTATCTGTTTTCTTTTAAGAGATGGGGAAGAAAAATTCCAGCTCCTCCTACCAGAAAGTACAAGACGCCAAGAAGAGGTCTCGGGCCCGAGTTGACGCTGCCAGGGCCGCTGGCACTCTGCCTCCTCCTCCTCATAACTTGGGGACCTCCTCCCGTCCTATTATAGTATCTTCTTCTTCTTCTACTTTTTCTCTTCGTTCTCCTTCGCCCCGATCTTCTCCTGAACCTGAAAAGAAGAAGCGCAAGACTTTAGAGTCTGGCTCTTCTTTTGCTGGGGAATCTAATTTTGATGGTCCCAAATTTGTTCGGAACCACATCTATCCTTATACTCGAATTAATATGGATGATATTTCCGTTTGAAACCATCTTAATTTTTTAGTTCAGGGGAGTGTCCGGGTGGTTGGTGTGTGTACCAAATTGCTTGATATTTTTGAAAGGACTCCCCTCAGCTCTTTGGATTCTTCCCGAAAGGTTGAGGAGCTAGAGGGTAAAATTTTCTTATATCAAGAAGAAGAGAAGAGGCTGAAGGAGAAGGTCACCGAGTTGAAAGAGGAAAAAGTTCATCTCCAGGAGAGGGAGAAGAGGTTGATGGGCCAGTGTGCCATGGCGGAGGGCCTTAAGGAGAAGGCAGAGCAGAACTATGTTTGGCTCTTTGGGGAAAACCTGGACTTAAAGAAGGAGCTGGCAAGATGTCGGGAGGCATTCCAGGAGCTTGAGGACTCGGTGGCTGAAGGTTCCGAGGAGGCGTGGAGTATCTTCAAGGAGCATGTCGGGGTTATTGCTGCTGACCTGGATCTTTCTCCTCTGGATCCCGACAAGATCGTGGTTGATGGGGCTATTGTCTCTCCTCCCCAACCAGAGACCGACTCCGACTTGAAGACGAGGGGACAAAGGATAGTGGAGTCCCCTCCTTGGGGAGACGTGCCGAGTTCCTCTAGAGTTCCCCCTCAAGGTCCTGACTAGCCTACTCCATCTTCCCCTAGTGCTGTTCCGACTTCTCTCCCTGTAGATCCCTCTCCTGGTGGTGGTGACCTTCCTTCTGGCGATGCTGATCCTCCTGTTAATTAAAATTCGGTTACTAGGGCCCGGCCTTGGGCCCCTTGTTTTTAAAGAGTTTTATATTTTGTTTTGTTGTGGTGGTTGGTCCTTGATATTTTTCGGCCTTTTATGGCCGTTAACAAAAAATGCCTTTAATTTTTTGCTCCCATTTTTTGGATAAAGGGTTTAAATTATATCTGGTGTGTGTTTTCTTTTTGTTCTTATTTCTAGGTTTTTCGAAAAAATTCTTTTTTGATCTTTTTGCTGAAAAATTCTTATCTCTGGGCAGGTCGTGTTTTTGTCTAAGTTATCTTTGATTTTGGAAAGACTTGAGACAGCTTGTCCTTTTGATGGCTTTCTTTTATCTCTTTTTGTATTCTTTGTGAACTCAAATTTTCCTATTTGAATTGTGAGTAACTTAGGCTATTTTTGGAATAACATTTTTTCTCGGTTTTTACGACTAGTTAGTTGTTATGCTTTCAAGTTACATGATTAGCTTTTGTAACCTATTTACACCGACTTGTACCTCGTCGTTTTATCCTGACGATCACTTAGGTCGGTTATGGGATTTTTATGTTTTGTCGAGTTTAAGTCGGCACATTTCATAGAAATAATGATAATAAATTAATAACGTAAAGTAATTTATAAAGATATATGAAGGGAAAAAGATCTTTATTTATTCTCGAATGTACTTTTTGCTACTAAGGGCTTTGATAATTTTTGTTGCCCCTTAGTCCCCATTTTGATGCTTCGTTAAAAATCTCCTTCAGGAAAACCCTTTCTTTGGAAAAAAACCATGAAGTTGGGAAAAGAGTATATCAGGAAATGGAGTTCGCTTTTAGCTGTAGTACCTTTTCATATTACTTGTCCATGTGCTTGGGGAAAGGGTCCCAATAGGCCAAATCCCCATTTAGCAAAAGGCCATGGAGAAGTTATACTTATGAGCTTCTCGTGGGGAGCAACATGGAAGTTTGCATGCATTTAGCATGACTGACACTTCTTCACAAACTCGATGGCATCTTTCAGCAAAGTCGGCTAGTAGAACCCGGCTCGGATGACTTTCCTAGTCAGGGACCTTGCTCTGAGATGATTTCCGTCGATACCATTGTGGACCTCTTCTAAGACTTCTGTCGTCCTTGAGGTAGAATGCACTTCAATAATGGTGTTGATATCCCCCTTTTGTAGAGGATATTTTTTCGGATTTTCTTGGCTTCTTTTTCTCCTTTGGGTAGGATGTCGAATTTGAGGTATTCGATTAAAGGGTTCATCCATCCGAGGTCTAATCCGGAGACTTCAAGGACGTCCTGCTTGTTCTCTATTTTTGCCACAGAGGGTTCTTAGAGGGTTTCTTGGATCAGGCTTCTGTTATTCCCTCCTGGTTTGGTACTTGCTAGCTTGGAGAGGACGTCTATTCTACTGTTGAGATCCCGAGTTATATGCTTGACCTCAGTTTCTGCAACGCGCCTAAGATACTCTAAGGTTTTATCCAAGTACCTCTTCATGTTGAGGTCTTTAGCTTGATACTCTCCATTTATTTGGGAGGTCACCACCTAAGAGTCGCTGAATATTACTACTTTGGTTGCACCGACTTCTTCTACCAGCTTTAATCCTGCAATCAAGGCTTCATATTCTGCCTGATTGTTAGAAGCTGGAAAGTCGAATTTGAGGGAGACTTCTATTTGTGTTCCCCCTTGGTTAACTAGTATTATGCCTGCACCACTTTCGATTTTGTTAGAGGATCCATCTACATATAGCTCCCACGTAGTGGATTATTCCTCTTGATCTCCTGCATATTCTGCTATAAAGTCGGTGAGGCACTGGGCTTTTATTGCAGTCCGAGTTTCGTATTATAAGTCGAACTCGGATAGCTCTATTGCCCATTGAACCATTTTACCCGCAATATCCGTCTTCTGGAGGATTTGATTCATGGGCTGGTTAGTTCGAACTTTTATTGTGTGAGCTTGAAAATAAGGTTGTAACCTTCGAGAGGCTACTATTAAGGCATAAGCAAACTTCTCGAGTTTTTGATACCTTAATTCAGGGACTTGTAGGACTTTGCTGGTGAAGTATACAGGATGTTGTCCGACCTCGTGTTCCCATATTAGAGCTGATGCCACAGCTTTGTCTGCTACGGACAACTACAGAGTCCATTCGAACTGACATCCTTTCCTTAATAGAGAGAAGAGTGGTAGGTATCTTAGTGCTGATCCCACCATTCCACCAAGAATCTGGATAAGGCGGCAAGTCGACCATTTAGCTGCTGGACCTCTTTCAAGCAGGTCGGGCTTTTCATTTCTAGGATTGCTTTACACTTGTCGGGATTGGCTTCGATTCCCCTCTGTGTAAGCATAAATCCTTGAAACTTCCTTGCCACCACCGTAAAGGTGCATTTTGTGGGATTTAGCCTCATCTCATGCGTCATTATGGTGCTGAAAACTTGCGAAAGGTCAGCTAGGAGGTCTGCCTCATCCTTGGTTTTTACTAGCATGTCGTCTACGTAGACTTCCATCAATTCCCCAAGGTGAGGTGCAAACACCTTATTCATCAGCCTTTGATATGTGGTTCCAGCGTTTTTCAGCCCAAAGGGCATGATTACATAGCAATAGTTTCCTCTAGGCGTGATTAATGATGTTTTCTCTTGATCCGACTTATACATCGGGATTTGATTATATTCCGAGTATGCATCCATGAACGACAAGTACTGATACCCTGAGTTAGAGTCTATTAGGGTATCAATTCTTGGGAGTGGATATGGGTCTTTGGGACACGCCTTGTTCAGGTCGGTGTAATCGACGCACATCCTCAACTTGTCGTTTTATTTTTTTTACTAGCACCACGTTTGCTAGCCACGCCGGTATTTAACCTCTTTGATGAACCCAGCTTCTAGGAGGGCTTGTACTTGCTCCTCCACTACTTGAGCTCGCTCAGGTCTGAGCTTCCTTCTTCTCTGCTAAACAGGTCATAAACCGGGGTACACTGATAGCTTGTGTGACATAAGCTTGGGGTCTATCCCTGGCATATTGGAAGCTTTGTAGGCGAAGAGGTCGGAATTTTCTCGTAGGAGTCTAATAAGATTTTCCTTCAAATCTTTTTTCAGGTTGGCTCCTATGTTGGTGTTGGAAATTTCATGCAAAGATTTTCCTTCCTTTTCTTCGACCTGTACTTCCTCAGTTTTTCCCCCTGGTTGTGATCGTAACTTTTCCTTGGCTCTGACTCCTCTGAGCTCAATTGTGTGCACTTCCTTGCCTTTTCCTCTCAGGTTCAGGCTTTCATTGTAGCATTTTCTCGCCAATTTCTGATCTCCCCTGATGGTTGCTACTCCCTTTGGTGTTGGAAATTTCATGCAAAGATGAGGGGTGGATACCACTGTTCCGAGCCGATTTAGGGTAGTCCTACCGATTAGGGCATTGTAGGCTGACCCCCACATCGACGACTATGAAGTCGATGCTCAGAGTTTTGGATTTCCCCTTTTCCAAAAGTTGTGTGAAGGGGTATGAATCCTAGTGGTTTTATTGGTGTATCCCCCAGTCCATACAGGGTGTCAGGATAAGCTCTTAACTCCCTTTCATCCAATCCCAACTTGTCAAACGCTGGTTTGAAAAGGATGTCTGCTGAGCTCCTTCGATCTACTAGGGTTCTGTGAAGATGGGCATTGGCAAGGATCATAGTTATTACCACTGGATCATTGACGATTAGATTTTTGACGGTTTAGAATTTCTCAAATAAAATCTCGTCGAAGTATAGTTTCTAAACCAAGCAATAATCCTTTCATACAAAAAGTTGTTTGTCACTAAAACAAACCCCTAAATTTATAAACTGAAGTATTCAAACCTCGGGTCGTTCTCCCTAGGAATTGTAATGAAGTGTCTTGTTATTGGTTGTGAATTATATTTGGGGTTTTTAAGCTTTTGGACAAGAAGTATAAATGGCAAAGAAAATAAACTAACAACTAACAAAGCTCTTGGCAAGATATGAGAACTAGAAGTCCTATCCTAGTTATCCTCCTCAATTGTGATGACAAATTGTCCATTGCTCCCACTTGGTTAACCTCTAACCATGGAGGAAAGTCAAGTGGATGAATCAATTTGATTCCTCAAATCCTAATCAACTCCTAAAGGAAAGACTAGCTTTAGAGGCATTCAAATCAATTAGCAATCTCTCCAATTATCAATCAACAAAGGAATTAGATAACTCAAGAGTTACTAATTACTCTACCTAGGCCAAGAGAAACAAAATCTACACTAAAACTAAAAGAGACATTTCAACAAACACATAGAGTGCAATACTAAACTATGACTAATGGTAACTAACTTCTAAAGTATGAGAGTATGAAAAGTATGTGGATTCCCCTTCAATCCTTGGCTTAAATAGCATCAAAAATGAGTTGGATTGGGCCAACAAGGCTTCTAAAATCGCTGGCCACATGTTGCATTAAGTGGGTCATGTGCCACCATCGGCGCGTCCGCGTACCATGCGTGTGCACGCCACCATACGTGTAGCAACTATGGCAAATCTTATATCGTTTCGAAGCCCCGGATGTTAGCTTTCTAACCCAACTGGAACCACATCATTTGAACCTCTGTAGCTCAAGTTATGGTCGTTTAAGTGCGAAGAGGTCGGCTTGACAGCTTTCCGGTTCTTTCATTTCTTCATGAGTTCTCCAACTTTTCATGCTTCTTTCTTCATTCTCTTGATATAATCTTTGCCTCCTAAACCTTAAACCACTTAACAAACATATCAAGGCATCTAATGGAATCAAGGAGAATTAGATTTAGTTATTTTAGGACCTAAAAAGCATGTTTTCACTCTTGAGCACAATTAAAGATGTCCTAAAAAGCATGTTTTCACTCTTAAGCACAATTAAAGGAGAATATACAAAACCATGCTATTTCATTGAATAAATGTGGGTAAAAGGTTATAAAATCCCCTAAAATCAATACAAGATAAACAGTCAAAATGGGGTTTGTCAACCTCCCCACACTTAAACCAAGCATGTCCTCATGCTTAAACCAAGAGAAAGCAAAGGGCATCAACATTTATTCAATGTAAATAAACTATATGCAACCTAAACTATATGCAACTAAATGCAAAATGGTTTTACTTGCTTGGTTAAAAAATAAATCAATCCTCCAAGAGCATGTATAAACGGGTAGGGCTAAGGTCATATGACGATTCATGAATCCTATAAAGCAATCACAATCAAATCAAATCCACAATTGAATTGAGTTATTGAAAAGAATTTAACAACTTGCAAGAAAAGGGGTGGTATAGGTGAAAACAAGTAATTGAGCAATCGAACCCCTCACCAGATGTGTATCCGCTCTAATCACTCAAGTGTATATGTTTGATTCACTCATTTCTCCTTTAATCATGCTTTCCAAGATTTGTTTTTCATCTAACAGTCAACAATTATTCAATGCATGCATACATGTATCATGAGGTCTTTTCTTTAGGTTGTAATGGGGCTAGGGTTAAGGTAGGATGCATATTTGGTCATGTGAGCTTGAATTTGAATCTTTGATAAGCTTAAACTTCCCACCTAACCTATGACATCCTATACAATTTCAAAGCTAACCTAACTACCCATTTCTCCCTTTTTCACATACTCATGCAATTTCTTTTCATTTCACAACACTTATGCATTGATCTTTATTGAGCTTCACTTTGTTTTGGGGCATTTTGTCCCCTTTTTATTTCTTTTTTTTTCTATATTTTTTTTCTTTTTCATACTATTTTTTTTTCTTTTTCTTTTGTTTTTCTCTCTTTTTTTTTTCTTTCTATATACAAAAACCTCAATGCATAAGGTTTTACATTTGATCAATACATGAGTATGTACCCAATTCCCAATATTTTCAATAACAATACAAAACTACCCTTTTATTCACCCAATGTCCCAAGGTTCCCACACTTGAATGATACTCACACACACTAGCCTAAGCTAATCAAAGATCCAAATAAGGACATTTATTGTTTTCCGCTTTAAGCTTGTAATGTGCTAAAATTAAGAACAAGTGGGTTAAGCGTAGGCTCAAATTGGCTAACAAAGGAATATAAAAGGTTGGCTATTTGGATAAGTGAGCTAATGAAACGATGGCCTCAATCATATAAATGCATGAATACACAAAATAATGGACATAAAGAATCAAACAAATCAAAGATTACAATCACAGAAAGAGAATAATGCACACAAGAAGGAAAATAAGTGGTTATAAGGTGTAACCACACCATTAGGCTCAAAACTCACTTGCTTGTGTTCTTAGCTCAAAAACCATGTTCCAAAATACATTCTTTCAAGCAAGTTCAACAAAAAAATTTCAAATTGGTAGGTTGCCCTAAAACAGTTTCTTGGGAAAGAAATCATCACCCTAACCAAGTAGTACTAATAAGAAAGAAGTGGTAAAAATATGTACAAATTCTAACTAACATGCAACCTATCATGCCATGCAATAACTAACTAACATTGGTGTTGAAAAAGAAAATTGTTACCCATGGAGATCGGTAGACGACCTCCCCACACTTGAAGATTGCACCGTCCTCGGTGCATGCAAAGAAGAGCAAGGTGGACGGGTTACTACAATTGATGGAGCTCCTTCAAAAGGTTGTGCGGATGACTTGTTTGTTGCCCCATTTAGAAGCCTTTCCGGTTCCTCCTTTCTTGGTGGCCAGCCTAAAAGGAGAGAAAAAGAAAGAAAATTAAGCCTACAACAAAGATATCAAAGTAAATAGAACATAGGCGGAGGCTAATGCCAAATAAGAGTATGATTCTCTACCACATGGTAGCTACAACATGTGAGTGAGAAATCAATATAAGCAAGGCATATCAACTTATACTTAATGCAAGAGTAAAGTGAAAGCATGAAGAGTGTATTGAGCATCAAGTTCAAATGAGAAGAAGTGGGCCATGAAAGACAATATGAGGTCATATCAATGCACAAGGACACAAGAGTCATACAAGATGAAGCATTGATTTAAAAGTTTCATCACCCAACAACATCAAACAAGTCAAGAAGCACCAAAATAATGCAAGGAATCCCCAACAATTGAGTGGGAAGATGCAACACCATTAGGAAAATGACTTAGAAAAAAAATGAAAACATGCTACAAAAACTAAATGAAAATGGGAAGAGTAGAAGTATGCGAATGTGATAAGCAAAAGAAAATGGAAGGGGAGAAAAAAAAAACTCTTTTTTTTTTACCGACGCGTGCGCGTCGTGCACGTTTACGCGTCGATGGGTATATTGGTCGAAGGACGCGTACGCGCCAGGTGCGCGCACGCGTGCATCGAGTTAGGCCGGAGGCATAATGTCGGCCCAAGTCTGGCACAACTCTCGGGTAAAAGTACCGGGGTGCAGATTGTGCAATCGACGCGCGCGCACACAGTGTGCGTGCGCGTGCATTGCCAATTTAAGATCATGTGCGCGTACGCGCCAGGTGCGCGCACGCGCGCATAGGCTTGTGCCTTAGGCCCAATGTTCGCACAGTCCAGGCCTAACTCTCGGGTCTTTGGCTGGAGGTGAGATTTTGCATCCACGCGTACGCGTACAGTGCGCGTCCGCGTGGATGGTCGAAAATGCTCAGGTGCGCGTACGCGTCATGTGCGCGCACGCGTGGATGGTGTTCTGTTTTTCAAAAATTTTTGCTATATTTCTGCACCAATCCAAGCATTCCAAACCTCCAAACAGCTACCAAAACACCCCAAAACCTTATTTATCATATTATACTTCTAACTAAACTTAACAAACCAATAAAAACATGGAATCAAACTAATTCTTACCAATATTTACAAAAGAAAAAATGAAAAGATTTTTACCATGGTGGGGTGCCTCCCACCTAGCACTTTTGTTTATTGTCCTTAAGTTGGACTTATGGGGAGCTCTTCTCAAGGTGGCTTGTGCTTGTATTCATCTTGGAACTCCCACCAATGCTTGGTTCTCCATTGTGCCCCAAGATTCTTTATGGATTGATCCAAGTGTTGATGGAGTTCTTCACAAGCTTGGGGCTCCCAAAGTTGATCCTCTTCTTATGATCCGGGATCCCACACTTTGTTTTCACACCCGTCTTGAGGTTGATCATCATTATTAGTCCATCCAAGTGGTGAGTAAGGTGAATTCTCTATGAAGTGGCCAACAATCCTCCTAGACCTATCTATTTGAGCACTACTCCAACCTTTATATCTCACGTTTGATGCATCAACCATAATGAGCCTTGATTTGCAACGCCCACCACAAAACTTTTTCCGCTTACGCTTCATCCCGCAAACTTCCCTAAGTTGGCCATCCGTTTCAAGCAAACCAAATGGGAGGGTGAGAGAAATTTACCTCCACATTACTCTCTATCTCATCGGGAGAAGGTTCTTCAAGTTCAAAGGATCTACCACCACTAGAATTTGATGCTTGGCCTTCATTGCCGTGGGAACTTAATTCTTGCTCTATCCCATCCAAGTCTTCATATGGAATATGCCTTGGAAGGTGTGCACTTTCCTCCCTAGCATCAATTTCAATCATCTTGGAGGGTTTTTCATCAAATCTATGTTCCCATGGAAGCTCCGCATCTCCTAAGTCTTCTACCACTTCTTCCTTGTCTTCAACAATTAAAGCTTCCTCCAATTGTTCCAATACAAAGCAACTTCCTTTATTTCCCACCGAAGTTTCCAATCTCTCCTTCATGCTATGCTCTTCTTGAGCCATGGGAGTTCCTTGAGTGTTCAAGTATTGGGAGGCTAATTGATTTGTTACCGCATCCAAGGCAGCCATGAAATTTTGCACATCCCTTTTCATCTCTTCTTGTCCTTGAACAAGAACACCAAGGGTTTCATCCATTAGAGATTGGGGTGGGTGGAAGGGTTCATCATTTTGGGAGAAATGTTCATAATAGGAAGGTGGTTCATCATAGTAATGATGTGGTGGTTCTATGTACTCCATTTGTTCCATTTATTGCTCAACACACTCTAATCTATTGTTCTCAAGTTGAGATTCTACAATCCCCTTCATGCTTCCCTCTTCGGTGAGATGATCCCTTGACTCTTGTTCCGCTTGGATATCATGATAGGGATCATATGGCTCTTGGATTGATGGACATGAATATTCTTCCATGTGAGGTTGTGGTGGAAGGTAGAATTCCTCTTGTGGTTGAAAATTTTCATAGATTGGGGGTGGTTCATCTTGGTCATGGTATGGGGTTGGCTCTTGAAAGGGTTGATATTATGGTGGTTCCATATATGGCTCATATGGTTCAAAAGTTGGTTGGTGTGATGGATATGGATTAGGGTCGTATGAAGGTGGTTGGTAGGAAGAGGCTTGTGAGTATGGTTGAGAATTATGTTGAGGGTATGGATCATAGGCATATGGTGGTGGTTCTTGAAAGTCACAAGTAGATTCACCATAGCCATAGGATTGGTGTGCATCATAGAATGGCTCTTCTTCATAGTGCATTGGTGGAGGAGGTTGTTGCCATGAAGATTGATCATATGCATATGGCTCCTCCCACCTTTGATTGTTCCATCCTTGATACACATCTTCATTGTAACTCTCATCACCTACAACATAATTGTAATCACACTCATAGCCAAAATGAGAATCCATGATAGCAAGAGAAAAGGAAAATAAAATCAAATGAGAAACAAAGAAAACTAACAAAAACTAACAAAGAGACAAAAAGGCAAGCATATGCACAATATTCACATATATACAATAACCAATAATACAACACCATTGCAATTCCCCGGCAACGGCGCCATTTTGACGATTGGATTTTTGATGGTTTAGAATTTCACAAATGAATTCTCGTTGCAAGTATAGTTTCTAAACCAATCATAATCCTTTCATACAAAAGATTGTT
>NC_029772.3:92250098-92280214 GCF_000817695.3 Arachis duranensis | reverse complement strand
GAAGAAAGCAAAGATTAAAACCTAGATCTAAGAACTAATCCTAATCCTAATCCTAATTCTAGAGAGAAGTGAGAGCTTCTCTCTCTAGAAACTACTTCTAGAACTAAACTATGACTAATGGTAACTAACTTCTAAAGTATGAGAAGTTAGTTGATTCCTCTTCAATCCTTGGCTTAAATAGCATTAGAAATGAGTTGGATTGGGCCCACAAGGCTTCTAAAATCGCTGGCCACATGTTGCTTTAAGTGAACTAGGTGGCAGCAACAGCGCGTGCGCGTACTTTGCGCGTGCGCGCCACCATACGTGTAGCAACTATGGCAAATCTTATATCGTTTCGAAGCCCCGGATGTTAGCTTTCTAACCCAATTGGAACCGCATCATTTGGACCTCTATAGCTCAAGTTATGGTCGTTTAAGTGCGAAGAGGTCGGCTTGACAGCTTTCCGGTTCTTTCATTTCTTCATGAGTTCTCCAACTTTTCATGCTTCTTTCTTCATTCCCTTGATCCAATCTTTGCCTCCTAAACCTTAAGTCACTTAAAAAACATATCAAGGCATCTAATGGAATCAAGGAGAATTAGATTTAGCTAATTTAAGTCCTAAAAAGCATGTTTTCACTCTTAAGCACAATTAAAGGAGAAGTTATAAAATCATGCTATTTCATTGAATAAATGTGGGTAAAAGGTTATAAAATCCCCTAAAATCAATACAAGATAAAGAGTCAAAATGGGGTTTGTCAATCATCATGTCCAGGAATGATACCTTGCCCATCTTCTTTGGTGAATGAGATAGTTGGGAGGTTGGGAGCTTCACTCCCGACCTGGTAGACTTCCTTCAAGTGCCTCTTGCGAGACGACTTTGTGAGGCCGCCTCCACCGAATCCCCCCGAGATCATATGTATATGTCTTTCCGGGGTCTGTGGTGGTGGATCTCTTCGGTCCTCATCGTCTCGCTTTCTTTTTCCGTGATGGTCCGACCTTTCCATGAGATATCTATCAAGCTGACCTTCTCTGGGCAGCTTTTCTATCACATTTTTAAGGTCGTAACAATCATTCGTTGAGTGACCATATATCTTATGGTACTTACAGTCGTCACCCCGACTCCCCCCTTTTATTTTTGATGGGTTTAGGGGGCGACAGCCTTTCAGTATGGCAGATTTCCCTGTATACATTCACCAGGAAAACTAGCAGAGGAGTATAGGAGTGATATCTCCTAGGCCTTTCGGGGCCAACTTTCTCTTTTTTCTTGGGCTCTCTTTCTTTCTCTTTTGACGAGTGAGAGTGCCCAGGTCACCAGTTCAGCTCTCGTAGCCTGGCATTTTCCTCCATATTGATGTACTTCTCAGCTCTCTCTTGTATATCACTCAGGGAGGTCGGGTGCCTTTTTTATATGGACTGAGAGAAGGGACCTTCTCAAAGTCCATTTACATGGCCCATAATCACTGCCTCTGTGGTCAGGTCTTGAATCTCCAGGCACGCCTTGTTGAACCTCTCCATGTAGTCTCTCAAAGGTTCACCGACCTCCTGTTTCACTACCAGGAGGCTCGGTGCGTGCTTAACTTTGTCCTTCTGGATGGAGAATCTCATTAGGAACTTTCGCGAGAGGTCATCGAAGCTAGTGACCGACCTAGGGGGAAGACAATCGAACCAATTCATTGCTGCTTTCGTCAGTGTGGTTGGGAAAGCTTTGCAGCGAGTAGCATCAGAAGCGTCGGCCAGGTACATCCAACTTTTAAAGTTGCTTAAGTGATGCTTTGGCTCAGTGGTTCCCTCATTATGTCCTCGCTAAACGGGTCTTCTCCGCCTAAGGGAGAATATTCTCGGTCGCTACGGGAACTTTGATTTTTTCTTCTAGCTCTTTTCGTCACACTATCTCGTTCCTTAAGTTTCTCTCTGCGTCCCGCTGCCGTTTCAGTTCTTGTTCCATCTATTCCAGGCGCTCTTGGTGGTCGTGGAACAAACCCATGAAGTCAGCTGCATGGGGTTGTCCTTCTTTTCCTGACTCACGTCCTTCAGAAGATTTGCTTTTGGGTCTTTCAACCCAGAAGTGCCTTCTTTGTGCTAGTTGGTCACCCCTTGGTGGGTGGCCATGTCCGCGTCGTTGTTCCCAACGTCCAGATTCTCTTGTTCAGAATCGAACGCTGTATGACCGTCTTCGGGTTAATTGTCTGCCATTTTTACTGGGTGATCTCTTGGGTCTCCAGCAACGGCGCCAATGTTACGGTGGGTAACCGGAGATTAATGGGCTGGACTCATTCGGTTGGCCCAATCGTCTAGTGGAGGAAGCCTTCGAGTAGGTTCACGCCTGGGAGCCTCCTTCTGACTTGTGTATGAGAGAGAATGGGGGGTGGTACCTGCAAAGACACTCCGATGTCCAAGTTAGTAAAGGTCTAAGCAAGTTTAGAGAGTATTGGAAGTTAGTGATACCTGGGGTGTGTCAGTGTATTTATAGTGGTGAACCAATAACCACCGTTGAAGTAGTTCCACCTTTTAAGTAGGATAACCGTCCCTTTATCGTAGGGAAGTTGGGATATAGCTCCTGAAAATGGATTGAGAGATTTTAGGGGTAGTTACTTATTTGAATAAGTGTTATCTGCCAGCTAATCTTCACTCCCGACTTCCTTAGAGCAAGTCGTGGTTAGATCCGACTTCTTGAGAGAAGGTCGGTGTTGAATGAGGGCCAATCTTTGAATTGGGCCTTTCATTTGGACATGAGCCTTGGTGTTGGGGCAGAGTATGAACAATAATATTACTTAAGAATAACAATAAAAGAAATAGAGAAGTCATCCTAAAATTGAAAGAAATTAATTGTTGAGAGAAACCATTAAGAAATAAAAAAAATCTAAAAATTTACAATTAGCAGCAAAAAACTGAATTCAGTGCTGCCACCACATGATTGTTTTTCGCTGATAGTTCTCCCTCTCGCAGCGCAACAATGCCGCAGCGAAGCACACTAGCAGAAAGAATAGAATTTATGAGAAAAGAAAATGATAATATTTTTTTAGTAGAAATTTAAATGCAACTAGCTTTTCATAAAACTGACAACTAAAAACGATTAAATGAAAATTTAGTCTAATCTTTTAAATCACGACTCTCCTATGTTAACTTCATCACTGCACGTGAGTTTTCACCTATTTTTTTTCTCTTTCATACAACTCACACACACTTACATAGTGTACTTAAAAGTTCTTAATTCATTGTTTCTATTGGAACCCGAAGATATTTTTACAAGGCTATTCATAGCCTTACCACAAACGATAAGATGTTTATTGCTGTGATCTTCATTCCTCAGTGTACTGTATCAACAATAACGAAGACAGTTGGGAAACTCCTTTTTTTTTGTCTCAAGTGGGCTTTTTGTGTTTGTCCTAAAAATAATCATGTAATTTCGATCAAGGAAAACGGGCTTCATTCGGTAAAAACAGCCGAATTAATTTTGCTTTCGACTTCACCTATATGCATTTTGGGCTTGAAATTATTTTGTCATTGAAAACTCAAGGCCCATAAATAAAAAGAAAGAGAGAGTTGGATAACTTGTTTCTTAAGCAAACAGTTTCAAAGATGAGTAAAACAAAAAAGAACAAACTTCACGTCAACCTGGCAAAACCCCCGGAAAAAACAAAAGGAAAATATAAATAAAAATCTATAAATATGATTCAAATTAATCGCATTAAAATTCAAAATATTAGAATACAGGTGTCTTCTCTTGAGTAATAGGAAATTGCTTAATAAGGAAGATTCTTAATAACCATGCAACGTGTTATATGTGTTGGATAAATATCGTGAGTCCACTTGTGAAGGGTAGCTGAAACCTCAGAACTGAAAGTGCATTACTCAGCTCTTGAGGTTCGTCAATGTCAATATCCATATCCCACATCAGGATTCAGGAGCTTACCTCCCTTTCCACTTTAATTTGAGCAGTGAAGTTAGGAACAATGTGATGTAATATAAAATATAAGAATTTAGTTACTTTTTTTATAAAAATCTACTCTCCAAATACAAAACTTAATCGTCGACACTTATGTCGAAGTCAAACAACAAACAAAACATATATTATTGTGTCTCAATCTTTTTATTTAGTTTTTTACAATATCTTTTAATTTAATATATAATGAATTATTGTATATATATGATAAAATTTAAACATCTAACACTTATTTAAATGAACGAGTAAATTGACCATTCGATAAATTTAAATTGATTATTTTTTATTTAATTAATTCATTCAAATATGAAAAATTTAAAAATTGGCCACCTGTCAATATGGGTCCTTACAGTTTGAAAATAGAATTTTATTTTTTTTTTGTTATAAAATTCTAAAAACAAAAAGTATTGAAAAGAACAGAAAAATAAAACATTTTCCAAAAGAATAGAGTTCTAAGATTTCATGTCATGTAGGCCCTACTATTCCACAAAAGCTAGAATCATCCATCTTCTCAGTCTCAAGTGGCTTTTCCCCTGCAACCTTGGATTAATTAGAATAATCCATTGATGATAAGTAACCATGAACTTTTAGTTGGAAAGAAAAAGGGGATCCAAAACGCGTTCCAACTACCAGGGGCCAAGGATCACAATATCTTTTGATTTTATACTTTATCTAAAGAGAAAAATGTTAAATAATTAGCATTCATTTATACGAAAAATATTAAAAAACTAATAGAATTTATTATTTTTTATTAATAATTAAAAGTGATCCGTCCGTTAGTTATAATTCGACTCAGGACTATAAATCGGAATCAATCTAGTTAAAACTAAATACACATGTGCAGAAGTATGTGGAGAGTACGTGTTTTGCTCTCCTAACGAATTTATCATATGCAATCATATAACTACGTGCCACCCAGATGGCACAAGAATCTCTCCGCAAATGTCTCTAACACCCAGATGACACAGGAATCTCTAAACAAGCTCACTAAAGAGCAGTTATCACATAATTAGACCCACTAAATAACAGCTCCATAATATCAGTACTACAACAATTCTATAAATACGTCCACCTCTAATCTTAGGTACACAACACTATTCATTCTGAGTTATTTGATATTCATATTATACTCTTACTAACTTGAACGTTGGAGTCTCTTTGCAGGTCCCAACCTCCTCCGGTATTTTTTGACGGCTGAAATATAGTTCGGTATCTGTGCTCTTAGGACAGAAAACTCCATACACACGAAAAAAGGAGTTATATCTCGGCACTAGAAGGAGTTATACCTCGACTCAAATTACAAGACAGGAACAAAAAGTATTAACTAAGAATCATTCTTGAATTTTTTATGATTGTTTTAAAAAATAAAATAAAATATATCTTTCAAAATAATTACTAATATGTCTTCAAGAAATACAAGCTTGTCTTAATTCCTACCTTCTGTAATGGGCTAACGGCATTAAGAGTAGCCAACATTTGGCCCTTGTTATTTATTATTAAATCTGCAAACGATTAAAATTAAAATGGATAAACCGCGTATGATGTCACTCATTGAATTATTTTGCTAAATTCGAAGCATACCATAAATAAAGAAGTGATGTGACGAAGGTGCATTAATATTAAGAGTGATTCCTGAATGCCACGACCAAAAGACAAATATAATGTGGAGCCCTTTTTCCATTTTCTCATTTTCACACATTGAAATGGAAACTGTCTCCGGATTTTTTATTTTAATATGGAAGAGTGGAGAGAGTTTTACGTTAATGTTGTAAAAAATAGAGTTTTACAATGTTATGAGGGCGCTGCTCTGTGTAAGCACAATACGCAGAACACGTATTGTACTGACAATACGCAGATTGTGTATTTACAATACGCAGACTGTGTATTGTAATTTAATATTAAAATAATACAATACGCAGATACGCAGTCTGCGTATTGTAATTTAATATTAAAATAATACAATACGCAGTCTGTGTATTGTCTTTATAAATTAAAAAAACATTAATCTGACAATTTGCACTCTACGAATTCTATAGTCCCCATAATTTTGTAAAACACCATAATTTCCAATATTAAAGGATTACACTCATTTTTATCCAATATCCAAAAAAATTAACCACTGTCTCCTTCTGGCAATTAATTGGAAAAGAAATGTTATTTGTGGTGGGCCTGCCCATAACTAAGGAGAAGCTTGAAGAATTAAATGTGTAACGAACCCTACTAAAAGAAAGATACAACGAACAACTAACACTATTTTGCGGATCAGTCTTCAACTCTTCATTCTTGACTGTCGACTTCCAAAAGACTGAAAGCGATTCAGAATCAGATCATCTCCCCTGTCCAAACTGGTTTATTTATTTTTTTATATTTCTAAAAAAATAACTTTTTACCAATATTTCATTTTAAGGTTTTTGATTCAAAATTGATTTTTTAGTAAAAATATTTAAAAAAAAAGTAAATACATAAGTCCATTTAATTTATTAGACTAATTATAAACGATTTAAACTGAAAAATTATAATTCATGAACAGGATGAGATAACCTATAATCTTAAGCAGGCTAAATCTAAATAGGTTAAGCCGATCCGTTTAATAGCATAGACTTATCCAAAATAACATAGTCATAGCACAATAAGTGTTTCGCTCTTTTCTAAAGAACAACCGTAGAAGCTGAGATAACTTAGTAGACACACTATACATGAATAAAGCGTATGACTAATTAGACTGATTAGCTAGTGAGATTTTTTTAAAAATATGTTGATAGCTTTTGTTTTTAGACAAAGTAGATGGGACTGATGATGAAATGTGTAAAAATTATAAAATACATATTCAAATTTAATGACAATTTCAATAAAAAAAGTCATTCCCTAAAAAAAAATTCTCTTTTACCTTATCTTTTTATCATAACTTTTGAAATTTTTCACCATTTTAATGTATGAGATACAAAGGAAAATTTTAATTTTAGTGGTTAATCTAACTCTTAATATTTCAACTATTATTCATCTTTTATTTGTTGATGATTGTATTATTTTTTCAGGAATTCAAGAGAAAGAAATCTACTTAGTAATTCAAAGTTCTTAACTGCTACATATTAGCGTCGGGACAGATGATTAATTTAAAAACACCAGGAATCATCTTTAGCCACCAAATTTTCATCCAAATAATGGTTAATATAGAAGACATCCTACCAAGGTTGCGAGAACCGGACCGGTCAATGAACCGGTAAGGTTATTGGTTCAATGGTTCAATGGTTCGACCGAGGTTCAACCGGGGTTCAACCGGTTTAATTAAATATTAAATAAAATTATTAAAAAACCTAAAAATAATTTTAAATATATTAATTTAATAAAAAATCGTTAAAAAACCGTTAAAAAACCGACCGATTCGACCGGTTTACCAGTTAACCGGCCGGTTCGACCGCTTTTTTACCGATTTTTTGCTGGCCGGTTTTTGAGTTTACCCGGACCGATTAACTGACCGGTTCCCGGTTTTTCCAGTTGAACCGGCCGGTCTGGTCTGGTTTTCAAAACCATGCATCCTACGCATTTTGTCCTTAGACAACTCAAAAAAATACATAGATCTTTTGGCTCAATGAAAAAAAAAAAAAAACAAAGGTTTCAAAATGGATAGAGGACAAAGTAGATGGAAAAGTTGAAGAATGAAAAAAAATCTCTTTAATCAAAAGGAAAAAAAAAGTGGATACTATAATGAAAATTTTATAATTGTTTTTATGTGAATATATTTTTTTTACTTTTAGATGATAGATTGAATGGTCAGATTTAATATTTATAAAAGTGTTATCTTTGTTTAAAGTGTGGCTAAATAAATAAGTTACACTTTTAAACAAAGTATCTTATAAAATGATATTTTTATCATCTTTATTTAAGTAGTTACCAAAAAAAATACTCGTTAAAAATATCATTCAAGCTATTTCCTTATATGCCATGAGTGTTTCAAAATTTCCATAAAAAAAAAACGGGGATGTTACACATCCATGTAATCAAGTTGACCCAACACTAAAAAAATTCAATACCATTAAATGAAACGTGAAATACACGCGCTCAATACACACGAAATCGCCCAACGCTTCTTCTTCCTCATGCTTCTTCTTCTTCTTCTTCTTCTTCTTCTTCTTCTCACGCTCGTTTACGCACGGAGCGTCTTCTTCTTCTTCGCCTTTTTCTTCGCGTTCCTCCTTCTCCTCCTTCTCCTCCTTTTTCGCGTTCCTTCTTCTTCACGTGTTTTCTCCTTATCGTCATTCTTTTGTTGTTGTTGCTGCTGTATTTTTTTTGTCTTTTCCTCCTTCTCTCTGGTAAAGAAGCAGTAGAAGGTGAGGAAGAAGAGTTTTAAATAGTGTAGAATGAACCAAACACAGTACTCATGGTGAACCGAACATAGTACTCATGGTGAACCGAAAACAATACAATTGTATAGTACTGAGTGAACGAAACATAATCCATTATATAAAATCAAATTCAAATAACTCTGCATACACTTTACATATTATCAATTCAATTCAATTTAATTCAGTACACCTCCGTCCATTTAATTCAATTCAAATTAGCAATTGCATTCCATTCAATTCGATTCAAAATTGAATAATCCAAACTTTGTCAGTTTGATTCGTTTCAGAAGAGTAATCCAAATCGCTCTCCTGTTTACCAAAAAATTATGAACCCATAAACAATGAACCCTAAATCTTAAACCCTAAACACTAAAACCAGAACCCTGAACCCATAAACCCTAAATCCCTAAAACCCTAAAACCCTAAAACCTAAACCCTAAACCCTGAACCCGAACCCTGAACTCAGAACTCTGAACTCTGAATCCTAAACCCTGAACCCGAACCCTGAACGCTGAACTCTGAACCCTAAATGCTAAACCCTAAACCCTAAACCCTACTATAAACCCTAAACCCTACCGTAAACCCTAAACCCCCTAAAACCCTAAACCATGAACCCTAAATCCTAGACCCCTAAATCCTAAACCCTCAACCATAAACACGGTGAACCAAAATTAATACACGGGACTAACCAAAAGTTTGAAACACACTGGACCCCTGTATACTGGACCCTGAATCCATAAATCCTAAACCCTAAAACCCTGAAACCCTATCGTCATTCTTTTGTTGTTGTTGCTACTGTATTTTTTTGTCTTTTCCTCCTTCTCTCTCTGGTGAAAAAGCAGTAGAAGGTGAGGAAGAAGAGTTTTGAATAGTACAGAATGAACAGAACACAGTACTCATGGTGAACCGAACACAGTACTCATGGTGAACCGAAATCTTAGTTATGATAAACTGAAATCTTAATTACGGTGAAACAATTATATAATGCTTAAGGAAGAAAATAGAACATATTGGTCTAATTTTTGTTAGACTCCTTTATGCGAACCGAACCGAAAACATAAAAGTGATGAACCACCTCTTTAGTACTTACCGAACCAAAAAGTTACTCACATAGTCACATTTACTCAGAGTTACTCACAATTACTGACACTCACAGTTACATATTATCAATTCAATTAAATTCAATTCAGATGTAGATCACCTCAGTCCATTCAATTCACTTCAAATAAAATTAGAAATTTCATTCCATTAAATTCGATTCAGAATTTAATAATTCAAACCTCATCAAATTGATGCGTTTGAGAAGAATCATCAAAATCGCACTCATTCAACTTATTTGAAATTGATTCATTCATTGTTTTAATTCAAAAGTGCAGATCAAAGAAGAAAACGAAGAAGATGATGAACGACGAAGATAATTGCGTTGAATCAATGCAGATCCATAATGCAGAGAAGAAAAATGCGAAAGAGGAGAACAACAAATTTAATTAGGTTGAAGAAGGAGGAGGAGGAGGAGAAGGAGGAGGAGGATGTTTATGTTGTATGAAAAAGTTTACGTTAAAAAACGTTGATAACGCAAAATAAAGATTTGCTATCTAGATTATAAGAGGCGCGTGTAAAACAAGCGGGAGTGTGGAGCGTAGAGTAAAAGTTATATGAATACAATCCATGTAATTTTTATATGGATATAGAGCTTTTCCAAAAAAAATGATATAAAATTTAGAGAGTTGAGTCATGAATATGGCTTAACTGAAAAATAACCATGGAGACTAATCAACAATCTAGAGCAAAAATGATGAAAGTTATTTATTTTTCGAATAGATATTTTTGGGAGGTCAAAGCTCATGAACAATAAACTTGAGTTTGGAATAGTGTCCTACAAGGGAGGGATGTTTACCGATTAAAATAACACTAATTTAAATTTATTTGGATTCTATTTTTTTTATAAATTACATAAGTCAGATCAAATTTTAGATTTAATTCTCAAAATCGATTCAATTCAATTCAAACTGCACAATGTACTATAATATTATTATTTTATTATTATATTTACAATTTTATTTATAATATGTTTAATTTGTTATAAATTTTTATATTATTCATATGTTATTATTATTTAATAAATATTTTATATTTAAAATAAGATTTATTTATTTATTTTAATTAATCTATTATTTTATTTTTATTGTTATGTTATTATTGGTTTTTCAAAATATTGTTAAGATTTATTATACCATTGTTGGTTATTTTCAATTTAATGGCGAGACTTGTTATATATATATTTAATTTTTTTAATTTACAAAATCGTAAATCTATTCCAATTTAAACCTCTTAAAATTGGATCGAATTTAAAAAAAAAAAATCTCAAATCCAAATCATAATGCAAGTTAAATTTGTGTGTAGATCAAATGATTTTTTATTCAAAATCGATCCAAATCGCAACACAAATACTGTTAGTTTAGACTTAATCCACAACATACATTATCATATTATATATATACTAAAAATTAGTGACTAAATTAATTATTTATATAAAATATATGTTAAAATTTAAAATATATATTAAAATATGATATGTATGTACACATAATTTTTTATTTCTTATTGAAAGCTGATATTTAATTAAGTTTAATTAAAGTTATACTTTTAATTAATAATTAATTCAGATGTTTTATGGTAAGGGAAGAAGAAGATTTGATGGGTGAGAGTGAGACATGAGGGCCAGTGGAAACGTCAATGTGACAATGTCCAAAACAGTAACACACCGTCGCTGTGGTGGTATTAGCCTTACCCAGATAAACCCATAAATTACGACCAAAAGAAAATCCCGTAAATGAAGATCATCATATCCCTTTCAAACACTACACTACAAATTAAGAGTCCAAAATTCAAATATTTGCATTCAACAAAAGAAGTTCATTCCATGTGCCCCTGAAAGAAGGAATTTACACCGTATATTCCTTCTACCAAAAGTTTCATAATTTTTTATATGTATATAGATATTTATTTATTTAGTTATATATATGTGTTGTTCATGAGTTTCTACTAATATGAATCAGAGGCTAATTAATTCTTAACCAATCTCCTTTGCATATGTTGTCAAATGTCAATTAACATCTATCTTACTAATTTAACATTTTACTTACATAATTTAGAAATTTTTAGCATGTTTATGTTTAATACGCCTAAAATATTTTTATAGACGAAAAAATTATTAAAAATATACCTGAATTATTTTAATACTAATAAAAATGTCTTTGAATTTTATTATAAAAAAATACTATCAAATAATTTAAAAATATGATAAAGATACTCGATCATGATAAAAAAAATCTGTTCCGTTAACAAGAAAGCGTGACATGATACATTTACTAATGTCACAGTTTCACTTGTTATATATAAGGCTGGTAGACGAGACGAAACTCATCGAACTGGCCCGCATAACTCGTCAAAAAAGATAGGCCGGATTAGAAATTTGAGACTACTATAATAATAAGTCTGTCTAATCCGTATCACTTAATTTACAGATTTTGACAGATTTTGGTGGAATTTTTGACTTTAAGATGATAATTGAATTTGAAACGTTATTATTGTGCTCGTATTTAAAATATTTGTTCGTTTTATTTTAAGTTATAATTTGAATTATGTTTGATTGATTAAAGATTTTGACAATATTTAATTATATATTTTGAAATATTTGTTTTGCTTTTCTTTCGAACAATCTTGATTTTATTATTTTTGTTTTAAAAAATATGGTTGATGATTATTTTATTAGATATTTAAAATTATAAATATTTTAGTGTTTGTCAAATTATAAGTTTATTAAAATGTTTATAAAATTATTAAGAGTATTAATCTGCCGTTAGACAAAGCGTGATAGAAATTTGGGATCGCCTAATAGACAGAATAGACGGCATATTCATTTTCACCCTTAGTTATATAAAAAAGCTCCATTTATTACATTAATTTTTCTGTTAACGTAAAACGTTTTAATTTTTAATAATAATGTAATTTGTTACATTTTTAAATAATTTAATAATTTTTTTATCGATAACAAAATAATTCAAATATATTTTTAGTTGATTTAATCTTTTGTAGCTTGTCTTTGCTGCTGTTACGATAAGAGGCTAATTTTTATCGATATGGAACCTACAGGGGAGCTTTTCACAGATATGGAAGTATGGGGGAATACACGCATATGTGGGATAGCTTTCTGACACTGTGAGGGTGGAGAAATCTCACCGTGAGATTTGTATGAGAAGGAGAAATGAAAATTTATGCTACATGAAATCGCACATTGCGATTTGTATGATAAGGAGAAATGAGATTTTCTGCAGCTGAAATCGCACCCTCCGTTTAAAGTTGGGTGTGCTACAACGGTGCAACAAATCGCATGGTGCGAGTTGTAGGGGGTGGATGTTGGTAGGAACTCGCACCCTCCGTTTTGAGTGGGGATGAAGTTTATTCCAGGAAATTGAATAGGAAATCGCATGGTGCGATTTGAGTTGTAAATATTTAGCTGTGTCATGTTAACCTAGTCGATGGGTGCGAGTTCCTTAAAATGGTCCATATAAAAGCACGCAGTAAGGAAGTAGGTCACTCGCGTCTTCTTCTTCCCCAACTTGAACGGCCGCATACTCTTCTGTTTCTTCTTTCTTATTTCCTTATTATTATCTGGTGATTCAAAATTGAACTCTACTTGCCAAATCTATGTTCTTTTCTTTTTATATGTTTGAGAGAGATGAGTGACCGAGTATTATTAAAGGTGTATTATTTTGGTCAGATTTTACTACAAACTTCGGAAGGAGTAAAATTTATATGTGAAAAACCCTTAGATGTTGTTATTCCCTTTATCATCTCATTTGAAGAGCTGAAAGGGGTGATTTCTGAAGCCATTGATTCTGAGAGAGCAAGAAAGATATCATGTATTCTATACAGATATCCCATACAGGTATTTGGTGGATTCGTCCAGTTTCAAAGCAGATATGTGACGGACGAAGCGAGCATGCAAGAGATGTTTTCAATGTATATTGAAAACCGGGCTCAGATCTCCTTCATCGAGTTGTATATTGAGTTTGAACAATCTGAGGCCGACCGAAATATTCTACGAGAAGATTATAATACTGACAGCGAAGAAGAGTTCGAAAGTAACTACCAGTTTGTTGGTCCAGATGGAGATGGAGGTGAAGATCAAGGTGAAGGAGCTACGGCGCCAGATGTAACAGAGGTGGCAAATGCACTCGCAAACGATGAGCCGTTTGAGGAGCCATCATTCATGCGAGTTTTGGATTTGGAAGCCATGCATGTTCCGGAGTTTCCGGGATATATGACTGCAGGTAGGTAAAATTTACATGAGTTTGTAAATATCATTCGCAGTTAACGGTTAAAATCCAGTGAACCGGACCGGTTAGGTTCCGGTTCATGTCGTGCGACGGTCGAACCGGCCTTTATGGTCTAATTTTTACATGACTTGCTGGTGTTTTTGTTTTAATTAGAGTGACATAATAAGGTGTTGTCAGATTTGTAATATATGTCTCTTTATTTGATTTTTCCTATGCTGGTTGTCAAATGCAGAGATTCCTATTGTCGCAGATGGTGAGTTTGCCGTTGGTATGGAGTTCGGTTCGAGGGAAGCTGTTATTAAGGCGATAAAAGAGTATACCATACGACGAAGTGTAGACTACCGGGTGTATGAGTCTGAGCCGTTGACATTTTATGCCAAGTGTACGCAGTACGGATCAGGGTGTGATTGGCTTATCAGGGTTAGCATGATCAGCAGGAAGTACTGTTGGGTTATAAGGAGGTATAATGGTAGTCACACATGTACCCGAGCCATGATTTCACAGGACCATTCGAAGCTGGATTCTCTCACAATTGCAGAAGCGATAAAGCCATTGGTTGAGGCGGACCCGTCCTTAAAGGTAAAGTCGGTTATAGCAGAAGTGCAATCGAAGTTTAACTACACCATTAGTTATCGGAAAGCATGGCTGGCTAAGCAAAGGGCAGTAGAAAAAATATTTGGAGGTTGGGAAGCATCGTATGAAGCGTTGCCTATATGGTTTGAGGCCATGTGTCATAAGGAGCCATCAACTGTTATCCATTTTGAGACTATGCCTGCATATCAAGGCGATGACTTGGTGGGTGATATTCGAATACTGCATCGAGTATTTTGGAGTTATTACCCCTGTATTAGGGCATTCAGACACTGTAAACCAGTTGTCCAGGTGGATGGGACTCACTTGTATGGAAAGTATAAGGGTTGTCTGCTAGTGGCAGTTTCACAAGATGGGAACAACAATATTGTCCCAATTGCGTTTGCTGTTGTGGAGGGAGAGACTTCTGATGCATGGCACTTTTTCCTAAGTAACCTTCGTCAACATGTTGTCACTCGGGATGGTATTGGTCTAATATCCGACCGACACGAATCCATCAATGCAGCTGTGGAGCGCAGTAATGGAGCTTGGTCACCTCCTAGAGCTTTTCATATGTTTTGCATCAGGCATATTGAGTCAAACTTTCTGCGAAAATTCAAGGCACCGTACCTCTAAAAATTGGTCGTCAACATTGGTAACCATTTACTAAATTTAGTTATGTTATTAATAGATTCCACCATCACGCGATTTCTTTCGACAGCTAATTTTTTTTTTTTTGCTTTCCTCCAGGATATTCAAGGACGGTGCGGGAGTACGAACTGCGATACCAGCGATTGCGGGAACGGGGCGAAGCGTATACAGACTGGTTAAACCGAATTCCTCGCGAGCAGTATGCATTGGCATTTGACGGTGGATACCGATGGGGGCACATGACGACGAATCTTGTGGAATGCATCAATTCAGTGTTGAAGGGTGCACGCAATCTGCCTATAACTGCTCTTGTGAAGGCAACATTCTACAGGCTAAACGAGTTGTTCACCCGAAAAAGAGCGGAGGCAGAAGCGCGGATTAGTGCTGGCCATGTGTTCTCTGATGTCGTGACCTCGAAGTTGCATGCAAACCAGCTTGCATCGGGAAACATTCAGGTCAGTTGCTTTGACCGCCTGAATGAGGTCTTTGAGGTGCGTGAGATGCCAAGTGGAATGGAATTTGCAGTTGATCTACGAGGACTTCGATGTGACTGCGGTGAGTTCCAGGTGGATCGGATCCCTTGCAGACATGTGTTCGCTTGTTGTGCTAACCAACGACTGGATTGGAAACTATATGTCCATGATGTGTATAAGATGGACCAGATTCGGCGGGTGTACCGAGCAAGGTTTAGGCCACTAGGTAATCCTACAACATGGCCAGCTTACAATGGACCTCGGTTCGTACCGAATCCGTACCTTAGACGCGTCACGAAAGGTCACCCCAAGATGACCCGCTTCTTGAATGAGATGGACACGCGAATGTTACGTCGTCCTAGGCGATGTAGGCTATGTGGAGCTGAGGGACATAGTCGTAGCAGATGCCGTCAGTCATCTGGTGCAAATGCCGGCGAAAATGCTCAGTAGATTCACAGTCTCAGATGATATGATATGCGTAGCATTATATAGCATGGCATAAGTTGACAATGTGATTTAAATTGACCTGATAAATCTAACATTGTATAATATCACTCGGAAACTCGTATTTATGTAACATTGCATGACGTTTTTATTTTGCTTTTATGTTAAATTAGTAACTATTTTTAACTTATAATAATTTGGTAAGTAATTAATATGTATTATATTAATATCTACTACAAGTATTTATTAATATGTATTATTTATTAATATCTACTACTTAACAACACCAAATATTATATATGCTCGAAAAATAAAGTTGCTATTTTTATTCATCTCTTTAATGGAGAACCATCAACCATGTGTTAAAGTATTAATGGAATCTAATTGAATAAGTAGAAAACCTAGTTGGAATCTCAGTAGCAGTTTGGATCAGAGAATGTGTATGTTCTATTTCACTTAAAGCTTTTAAAGATTGTTATGTTTATTTCTTATATGTATTTTTTAATTACTATATCCACGTATGTGTTGTGCATTCCATGAACTGACTTTAAACAAAAATTCCACTTAACTAATAAAAAATAAAAAATCGGATAAAAAATTATTGAAGAAGGTAAGCTCGTCAACAAAACAAAATTATTATTAGCAAGATTAATTATGGTAGCATTATTAAAATTTAATTTACTTACTGAATTCAATAACTATATATACATATTCTTTCTAGATAGAGCCTATATAATAAATTATATTTTCCATATAAAAAAGAAGTGACTCCAGTAATTCTATTTAACACCTGTAGCATGTAGACACATGAAATATATTTCATAATAAATTCATGGATACTCTAAAGGTACAATAGATATCTTAGCAGCCTCCAAGTCAGTAGTACCTAATGTCCAAAACAAGTTCAAATCTGGCTAAACAAAATCGAAATGCTTAAAACTTAAATAAATAAATTAGTACCTAATGTCCAAAACATACAAATTATTCTAAACATAGTCGACATGCTTAAAACTTAAATAAATACATTAGTACCTAATGTCCAAAACATATAAATTATTCTAAACATAGTCGACATGCTTAAAACTTAAATAAATACATTAGTACCTAATGTCCAAAACATACAAATTATTCTAAACAAAGTCGACAGGCTTAAAACTTAAATAAATACATTAGTACCTAATGTCCAAAACATACAATACACCACAACTACTTTCTAATTGACCACTTTACATCGTTCACCAATTTCTTGCATTTCTTGGCCGCCTTTTTGAAAACAGATGGAGTGTATCGATTAGCGCTACGACGTGGGGGATCAATCCTAAGGTTGTAACCTTTGGCTTGGTCATCCGGAGTGCGGGCCTGACCTGTTCACAATAATATATAAACAATTAAATATAGTACAGTAGGTTCTCAAGTCAACAAAGATACCACATATTATCCAAGAATACACAAACAAATATACCATTTATGACCACACAATAAATAACTACCCTATCATGTAAAGCAAAATACAAAATATGAATACCATCATTACGGGACTCTTCGTCCTCATCGAACTCCTCTATTTCATCGTCCTCATCATCATCTTCGGCATCCGGGTTGTCCGCTATATACGCATCGGTCTCCTGCTGGAGTGTGTTATCATTTTCCTCAATGAGTCCCATGGAAACAACGTACGGATTTTGGCTATTAAAAACTCCGCGTCCACCGTCACTCCTACTAGAGTCAACAGATACAAATCCTCCAGATGCAACCGATGAAGTATGGCCTGGATACCTCGCATCCAACGAATGCCTCCCTGGCATTAACTCATTTTGATGGCCAAATTGAGACTGTCCTCCTTCTCCAGCCATAAGCCCAAGCAACTGGCTAAAAGAACCGCCTTCGCCTGGATCAAACTGTGACATACCCCAATGTTGTTGATGATGCGTAAATGATGGGTTGAAGTGTGACTGCGGTACATACTGGCCTGAGAACTGAGGTTGTTCTTGTGGAAGCGGAGGCATGGGAAGCTCAGAAAGAACGTAGTGATACCTGTTTGTCCAATGCATAACCCAACTTGAATGAGTCGGTGTTGTGGCCCAGTTAAGATTCTTAGGACCAGTCAGTACTTCTCCATGCGCCTTGTCAAGACTCTGCTCCTGCTGAGGTACTTCCTGAACGAAACCGAACTGTCGCCTGTACCTGTCGGTAGCATGCCACTCGATACATTCAAATGACACCAACGGGACAGTAGCAGACCACACAACCGATTGCATATAGATCTCAGGAGGAATTATGTTAGGATCCACGCGATCCACAGCATACGCAACCCACACAAACTGAAAAAAAAATAAAGGAAATTCATGACTACAACCCACATAACAGTCTCATCATCTTTGGTTCATAAGATTTACACAGGCCCTAAATAGGAAAGTAATACTACTTTAATAAATACTCACCTCGCCTTCCTGAAGTTCATCAAAGGCCTTCCTAAAGTCAGCTAGCTTCATATATCTATATCGTCGGTCACCCCGCTCCCAGTTCCGCCACCTTATACGATACATTTAATGTTGATAATTGAGTTATAAATATAAATAAAGTGGTACATTTAAAAATTATATTACCTGTTTGCTAGCGGGAAACTGCGGGGCTCCCTAGGAACCGGCGATAGATATGGGAGCCGCATCCAAGCCCAACCGAGAAGAAGTGTTAGTGGGCCATCTATGCCTTTACAGTCAACTCGAGATGCCCGGCATAATGCCCTATAGAGGTGTGCTAGGCATGCAGATCCCCAACTGTATTGTATAATACTACCAAATTCACGTAGCAATGGAAGAAACTTCCAGTGCACACCTGCTGCACCTGATTTATCCCCAAACAAGATCGTCCCGATAAGCAACATAATGTGGCATTTGACATACCTCTGTATACCAACTTCATCAGTCAAGGGTAAATTTTCTTTAAGGTCCCGAAGCCAACTCAATTTAATGCAACTGCCTCTACACTCCGACTTACGCGGTGCAACTCCGAATTGATGCAAACACTCAGCCTCCAACGCTTCGAAACTACTCAATGTCATCCCTGTAACTGGAAGTCCGTCCGTTGGAAGACCAAGTATTAGAGCAACGTCTTCAAGAGTGACGGCACATTCACCAATGCCTTTTGACATTGGACTACCCCAATCTGTGATGCATGGTAAAAGCCAGTAAGTCGTAGCTGCTCCTCTACCCTATCATTGTACCGATCCGGAGGAACAGGATGCTCACATGTCAACATTCTTAACTTCTGCAAAGTTCATAACAAAGTATTACTCAACTTCTTAACACTTACTAGGTTACTACTAAAATAAAAATATTTTATACCACAACAACTATTGATAATAATGATAACTAATACATAAATACCTAATCAAATCTCTCCACAGTAACACATTTATCTTGAATAATATGTAATAATACCCACTAACCACCTACTACTGCATATACCATTAGTTAACTAAAGATATTTCACTGAATTATAAAAAACATTTATAACAATCACTCTATGCCTAAATTCTTTTTGGAACATCATTCATACTAACTAATTAATAGTTTCCCAAACTAAGACTAACTCACAACAACAAGAACATTTACCTTCATTCATTACAATATACCTACTTAATAATTTAAATAGAATTATAAAAATTAAATTAAACCTATTTTCAAAATTAAATTAAACCGTTGGGGCTCCAATTTTTTTTTTAATTTCCTTATATTTATATTTAAACATAAACATAACTATAAAAATTAAATTAAACCTATTCTCAATATTAGTTACAATTATAACCGTTGGGGGTCCAATTTTTTTAATTTCCTTATATTTATATTTAAACATAAACATAACTATAATAATAATACAAAACATTCAAAATTCACATTCTAAAATTTCCGTGCTCTCTATAAAAAACGTCCCAAACTTACTAAATAATAACAATAATTTCACTAACAATAATACTTATATTCTAAAAATTAATTCCAAAAATTCTATAAATCTTAAAAAATACATATAAATCCTAAAAAATAGTAATAATCATTCTATCCTATGGATATTTCTAATTTGCACTTCTAATAACAACAATCATAACAAATAAATATTTTACATTAATACTTTTAAATAAAAAAATTTAAAAACCTTAAAAAAAAACTTACATAATCAGAGTGACTGAGATAATGCATGATATGAAGCTCAGGTCGATCAACATCTCTAGTTTTATTTTTTTTTGGGCATTCTTTCATGTATTGAAACATGCAGAAATGAGAGGAGGAAGATGAATAACAATGGGGGCTTCAGGTTTGAAAACGAAAGCTGGGAGAGTGATGTCTCAGAGGGTGAGAGAAGTTAATGCATGAGTGAGGGAGCTGTTATAAGGGCACCGAATTGGGGTGGCTCCTGCTACGCGACACGTGTCTTCGGTGGTGGCAATCGCACGGTCAGATTTGCTGGACGGAACTCGCACGGTGAGATTTGCTTAGTGGAACTCGCACGGTGCGAGTTGGGTGGTCACTGACACCACACTCTCGTCATTTCCCTCCCTCCCCCATAACGGCGTCTGTTAGAAGTTCCGGTACCATATTGAAATTAAAAAGCCACGATAAGATTTGCTTAATTTTTAGAATAGTAAAACTATTCTTCATGCAATACAGGCGCATTAAGTGTGTTTCCTGTTCACTTAGATATTGTTTTATAAATATGGTCTTTTTTTATTAAGTAAATTGAAAAGACATTTTGCGTCTGCTCTTGTGTCAGTTGTGTGTAAATAATTCTTTTACTACATTAAGAATTAGATAAACTAAGGTCTACCATATCAACAAATTTAAATACCCACCAACAACCATATATGGCAAGAGTGGCAAAATCAATCCACAAAAATGTCTTAGCCATATTAAACACATGCATGCTAGAAGCCTAGAAGCATATGGTTTTCTAGTATATTTGACAAAGAATATTGGCACAAACAGTTGAAGGAGTAAAGGTTCATAGGGAATGAGAGATAGAGAGAGAGAGGGGGTGTGAAACACAGGGAGGGGTAGGCATAGGGAACATGACAAGGATCCAAGGGTTTGGAATCTAGAAGAGTATCGGCGGTTGGAGCATGAATCTTTTTCTGTCTTTGTGAGTAATCTACCGCAGGACATTTCCAAGAGGGAATTATTCCAATTGTTCAATTGGACGGGACGAATCAATGATATATATCTATCACGAAAACAAAAAAGTGAAAATATATACATGATTGCGTTCGTGCGATACACAACCAAAGGGGGAGCATTGAAGGCTGTTGCGGAAATGAATCATCAGAGACTGAGAGGGAAGATTCTGTTTGTGGAAGAGGCAAAATACAGAAGAATGTCAGGCACAATAACGACAAGCAATGTACGCGCGGAGGGGGACAAGCGACAAACCGCTACATGGCAGCCACGTAGGAAAGTTGCTGAGTCCGAGCCTGAGGCTCCTGAAAATAAGGAGCGGGAACAGGAAAGAGACAAAGATCCATATGGAAAGGGTCGGACAAAGAAAGTGAAAGTAGCAGTGGCAACAGAGAATCTGGATGGTTGCAGAGGAGCATTGTCGGGGGCGCGACCAAAGCCATTAACTTTGAATCTTTAAAGGAAATGATCGCAAAGAATGTGCCTAATGTTGTTCAGGTGCGGGAGATGGGCGCGTACAAAGCACTACTGACTTTTGACAGTGTACAGAACGCTGACGATGCCTACACCTTTAAAATGAATAGCCTCTTACAACTATTCCATAGAGTGTGGCGATGGGAGGAATCGGAACATAGTGAGACTCGAAGGGTGTGGTTGGAATGTTTTGGGGTTCCGCTACACGCTTGGTCAGTTAACACCTTTAGGACGATAGGAGGCCAATGGGGTGAGGTCGTTGGTTGTGCTAGAGAAATGGAAATGTGCAGCTCTTTCACTGTAGGTTGTGTTCAGATTGACACTTGCGTGATGGATGTGATTCAAGAGTGGGTCCACGTTACAGTTGGTACGGGAGGCTTCGATGTCCTAGTGAAGGAGGTTGGACATGAGGCGTGTAATCTGTTTTGCACCGGAAAATCTGAAAATGAACAGTCAAATATACAAGGGAATTCTGATAGCAAAAGCAACAGCGCCGGCAGAGATATACTACAGAATTCTGTTGCAGGGTCATTGCATGAAGGGATACAGGATGAAGATCGGTTGATGTTGGTTCCACGGGATGAGGAAGAAGATAAGGGCAGAATTGTAATTACAGACACAATTTTGAATGAATGGAATAATCACAATGCGCAGCGTAATCTGGGGGAAATCAAAACGTATCCGACATTTATTAAGGATAATCATTCTGTGCATGAATTGGGGGGAAGAGCCGTTATGCTCTATGAAGAGGATTCTGAAAAAACAGTAACTGGTGCTTTAATTGGGCTGGAAAGGGTGTCGGCCAAAATGGAACATGGGGACAGGCACCAAAGGTTGGGCCCAGGACTCCAAACCCACGAGCAAACGGACGCGGGTCATAATCCATGTGAAGCTGATTCGGGTCGGAGCCCAGAGGGAGACGCGGGTCGCGGTTCTCTTGCCCAGATCTCCACGGGAGAAGAGAGCGGCGCCATAGGAGAACTCCAACTCGCTGGAAGGCGGGCGGCGTTCAACGCGGGAGGTCGCGGTGAGGGTGGCCTCGGCGATAAGCTGGGTGGGCAGAGGATCCGCGCTGGGTCTATCCGCCTCCACACCACTGGAACTGATGCTGACGACGACGTGGGGAGGCAGGCGGTGACCAACGCGGTAGGTCGCGGTAACGGCTGCCACGGTGATAACCTGGATGGGCAGATGATGCGCGCTGGGGCTGTTCGAATCCAATCTCCCGGGACTGATTCTGACGACGACGCGGGGAGTGGAGTTGATGGTGGGGAAGGTGACTCCCCGGCGGCGGTGGATCAAGACATGAATGGCACCACAGTGGTAAGGAGAGAAGGACGAAACAAAATCCAGGAGAACAGCAGACATGGAAGCGCGGTTAAGTCTTATCACGCAGAGGGGAGGCATGGAGAACAAAGCACCAGACCAGAGAATGAAACCGGGAATGCCCAAATGCCACATATTTGCTGTGGGCGAACCGATAGGGTGATTTGCAGACAGTTTGAGGAAGAATTTGCAGAGACTGAACCGAACCAAGAAGGAAGGAGGAATGAGGTGGAAGCAAGCGAAAAGCAGCAAACCGATCTGGAGGAGCAGCTGGTAAAAAATAGAAAGACCTGGGAGCTGGGAAGCGAATCAGGAGCGATATTATACGATGAAGAAGATGACATCATGGCAATTTTACAAGCATAGAACGAAGAAATAGCTCGTAAAAAAAAGATGGCAAAGCAGAAAGCGAAAATGAGACGATGCAGACCCAAACATGCTAAACAGGTGTGTAAATCAATTTTAAAATGATTTTCAGTTCATGGAATGTAAGGGGGTTGAGGGGGGATGGAAAGTTGAGAATGGTAAAGGACCTAAGGAATAAACATAGACTACAAATGTTAGGTTTGATCGAAACTAAAAGGCAGTTAGTGACGAGATTTGATGTTGCCAGAATTTGGGGACAAGGTATTCCAGGTTGGGAATATGTAGGGTCTGACGGGGCGTCTGGTGGACTACTGCTAATGTGGGATGAGGAGATGTTCAGATTAAATAACTGTTATAAGGGAGAGAGGTGGTTGTGTGTTGAGGGAGTTATTTTAAAAAGTAGCTTCAACTGTGCGTTTGTTTTGGTCTATGTTGCACATGATAGAGATGAGAAGATTCAGGTATGGGAGGAGCTGAGTTATATAGCGGGGTTATGTCAGGTTCCGTGCTGTTTTATGGGAGATTTCAATGAAATAGTACATATAGAGGAACGAAGAGGCACTACTGGGCTGACACGGTCTGCGGAAGATTTTAAGCTTTGGATACAGGACATGAACTTAGTGGATTTGCCGCTCACTGATCGGAAGTTTACATGGTTTCGAGGATGTTCATGCAGTCGCATAGATAGAGTATTGGTTAGCTTGGAGTGGTTAGAAGAGTACCCAGAGGCACACATGAGAGGTGGACCAAGGGGTTTGTCAGACCATTGCCCGCTAATAGTGGAGGGTAGGAGGCTGAGAGGTGGTCCCAGGCTGTTCCGGAGCCTTGATTCATGGTTTACACATGAGGGATTTCGCAGAATGGTGAAGGAGGAATGGAGAGGATTGGGAGAACTACAATTCACAGATAAATTGAAGGCGCTGACAGAACCACTGAGAAGATGGCATAAGGCAAATTTTGGTGACATGGATAACAAGATTATAAAGTTTGAGGAAGAGATCAAGAGAATTGATGATATGGTCAGCAATGGAGTATATGATGGAACATTAGAGGCTAGAAGAAAGGCATTGGTTAAGTGCTGTGAGCGATGGTATGTGAGGAAAGAAGTACATTGGAAGCAGATGTCGCGGTCTAGGCACGTGAATGATATGGACAGAAATACAAGATACTTCCACAATATAGCTTCAGCTAGAAGGCGGAACAATAGGATTGATAATCTTGTTATCAACGGCAGGTTGGTTCGGAATCAGGCTAGAATAAAGGTTGCTATCAGAGAGTTTTATAAGGACTTATACCATCAGGAAGACTCTCCTATGATGGGGTTCAGGGATGGCCTGGTGGTTCGAATAGGTGAGGAGGATGCTAGGGCTCTAGAAGTGATACCGTCGCCAGAGGAAATCAGAGAGGCCGTCTGGGACTGTGAGTCCTCCAAAGCGCCAGGGTGTGACGGATACAACATGAACTTCATCAAGCGATGTTGGGATGAGATTGGCCCTGAGTTCACAGCTGCAGTGTTGGGGTTTTTCCAGACGACCAGGTTGCCGAAGGATGCCAATATCACTTGGGTGGCGTTGGCACCTAAATTCATAGGTGCGAAGGAGATTAAAGACTTGCGACCTATCAGTATGGTGGGGTGTGTGTATAAGGTTATCTCAAAGGTGCTAGTTAGGAGGATGAGGTCAGTGATGCCAGCATTGGTAGGAGAGACTCAGAGTGCGTTTGTACAGGGAAGGAAAATCCATGATGGGGCGCTTATTGCGTGTGAAACAGTCAGTTGGCTTAAACTGAGGAAAAAAGAGGCTGCCCTAATTAAGCTTGACTTCCAAAAAGCATATGACAGGGTTAAGTGGAGCTTTGTAAACATTGTTCTGCAGAAGATGGGTTTTGGGCATACATGGAGAGCATGGGTGATGGAGTGTGTAGCCACTGCGTCAATGTCGGTACTGATAAATGGATCGCCATCTAAGCCTTTCAACATGGAAAGAGGGTTGAGACAAGGGGACCCACTATCTCCGTTCCTGTTTGTACTGGTGGTGGATGTGTTGCATCGAATGATTGGAGAGGCAGTCAGAAATGGTCGTATATCACCATTACTGGTTGGTAGAGATAGTGTAGCATTGTCACATCTTCAGTTTGCTGATGACACTATTCTCTTTTGCCCACCAGAAGAGGAGACTATAAAGAATTACAAGAGGCTTCTGAGAGTCTTCGAGTTGATGTCAGGCCTGAGTATCAATTTTGATAAGTCTAGTTTGATTCCAATTAATTGTGAGGAGCAATGGGTCGATCGTATGTGTAACTTACTGGGGTGTAAGGGGGATGCCCTCCCAGTCAAATACCTTGGAATATCTCTAGGAGCTAATCCGAGGTTGGTGAAGACATGGAAGCCTATCATAGATAAGGTGGAGGAGAAACTCAGCCTGTGGAAGGCCAAGGTGCTAAACAAAGCTGGGAAGTTAGTTCTTATCAAATCTGTGTTGAACAGTCTGCCAGTGTACTATTTGAGCTTGTTCAAGATGCCGAAAGCTGTTGCTGAGAAACTGATTTCGTTGCAGAGAAGATTCCTGTGGAGCTCAGAAGAGGGTAGGACTGGTATGGCATTAGTAAGGTGGGAAGTGGTACAGGCACCGAAGAAGTTAGGTGGGCTGGGAGTTGGAGATGCTGTGGTTCGCAACACAGCGCTGCTGTTTAAGTGGTGGTGGCGATTTGCTAAGGAGGATTGCCCACTGTGGAAAAAAGTTGTAGTTTCTTGTCATAACCTAAACCCTAATGAGCCTCTGTTGACTCATAACCCGCCTACTAGAGGAGGACCATGGAAGGATATTTGCCAGTTACATATCAGGAACCAACCTTTAAGGGATAAGATGATCACAGGCCTGTCCATGGAGGTTGGGGATGGATGTAGGACACGATTTTGGGAGGATGCATGGGTGCTTGGTGGACCTCTGAAGAACCGGTTCCCGAGGCTTTTCTCTATTTCAAACCAGTGTGGATCCTTTATAGGGAACTGTGGGTTTTGGGATGGGTTTGAGTGGATTTGGAACTTCCAATGGAGGCGAGAGCTCTTCCAATGGGAGTTGGAACTCCTGAGTGCGTTGCATGAGATCTTGAGACCTGTGAAATTAGTTCATAACAGAGAGGATAGAGTGGTGTGGAAATATGATAGGCGAGGTGTTTTTACAACTAACTCATTTGTGCAGGTGATGCAGGAGGAACTGATACCAGCAGAGGTAACTAGTTACAACTTTGCCAGAACTGTCTGGAAGGGGTTGGTCCCGCCTAGAGTGGAGCTGTTTGTCTGGTTTGTTCTGATAGGAAGAGTGAATACAAAGGACAGGTTGAGCCGGTTTGGAATCATCAGTCAAGAAGATGTTACTTGTGTTATGTGTAACAACGAGGTGGAGGATGTACATCACTTGTTTTTAGGGTGTGTATTCGCCTGGCAGGTATGGAGTGCTTGGATCTCAGCCTTTGGCCGACGTTGGTCTTACCCGGGATCGATGAAAGAACACTTTCTTAGTTGGACAGAAGAACCGAGGAGGGTGGAAGAGCGAAACCACCGGTTGAGGTGTTTCTGCACAGTTGTCTGGAACTTATGGCTGGAAAGAAATAGACGGATTTTTCAGCAAACAAGCAAAGGAGTTGAAGAAATCATCAACATGTCCTCAGATAGTACAAACGAGTGGAGCGGTGGGGATCCCTTTAGTTGTTGATGGCTATGCCGGAGATGACATGGGGACGGATTTGTATTTTTGCTCTGTTTATTTTTGTTTAGTTCATGTTAGTTGTGACACTCTGCTTGCTCCACTTCTATTGTGTTGAGCTGTTTGCTTTCAAAAAAAAGTATATTTGACAAAGACATTATTTACAACTATTGTATTTCATGATGACAACCAACATCTAGAATTGGAATAAAGCATTTTATGATTAGAAGTTGGATTATCTTCTGCATAACTGAATAGAAACTGTAGCTTCTCGATATCCTCAGCCAAATTCTTCAATATCCTCGGCAAACAAACTACAAATCGAGAACAAGTCTACCACTTCAAATCATGTCGATATTCTTGTGTAACGGAAATCAAAATCTCAATCCTAATAACAAACCCCAACAAAACCGAACATTACTCGAGTATTCACCTAACGAACATAGACCACCTTGAGATTCATTTAAACAGACGAGCACGACTCGTCAAAGGGGTAGAGAAGAAGCACGAACAATCAGTGGATCATTGAAGATACTGAGCAATCATTCCCACTCCTTATTTCTTAGTTTTATTTCTTAACTTTATTTCTTTTAACTTCTTAATTCTCGAGCTGACTTGAGCGTCGGAGTCCTTTTTGCAGGTTCCACGCCGAGGTCAACAGTTCTCAGGAGAACGCTTCCGAGTCTTCCTCAAACCGCATTGCCGATCAAGCTTCAGAAGCATACTCTGGATGGAACAATTGGCGCCCACCGTGGGGCCTCGATTCTCTCATTCACAAGTTTACTCCCATACACCTTGTGCTCTTTTTTGCTTTTCAGGAACTGAAGCACGACGGATCAATCGGGCACTCAACAGCATCCCCATGCTGGTCCCGACCTCGTGGCAGCAAACACCGCACTGCTTGCAGAGAATCAGCGGATGGCCGAGCTATTAGCCACTCTGCAAAATAAAGGCGAAAGAAAAAATGTCAACAAGAAAGTGAACGCCGACCAACAAGAAGAACACCAATCAGAATCCAATGCTAAGACAGAGGATAAAACTCCGAAAACAGGGAGGCGGCGAGCTAACCCCTTTTCTGAAGAAATTATGAGTTTTAAAATGCCTCCAAACTTCACACTCCCTATGACTCTGGTACCTTATAAAGGGATCGGAGATCCTAAGATTCATGTTACCAAATTTGAGTCTATGATGTTTCTCAATAGTGACTCCGATCCCATATTATGTCGTTCTTTTCCTACTTTTTTAGATGGTACTGCGCTGTTGTGGTTTTTCAATTTGCCTGCAAGTTTGATAACAAGCTTTGATGATTTCTCTAAGTTGTTCATTAATCAGTTCGCGGCCTCCAAAATTTATGTACGGGACTCAGACTACCTTAGCACTATTAAACAAGGACCACACGAGAGCCTAAAAGACTATATGACCCGCTTTACTACGGCAGCTATGGAGATTCTCGACCTTAATCCCGAAGTACAACTGCATGCCATAAAAAGCGGCTTACGACCAGGAAAATTTTAGGAAGCCATAGCAGTGGCGAAGCCAAAGACACTGGATGAGTTCCAAGAAAAGGCAACCAGACAGATTGAAATAGAAGAGTTGCGAGAAACTCGGTGGAATGAAAGGCAGCCGAACAGAAGGGATGAGGATAAACCAATTGCCAGAGACACTAAGAAACCTTTCAAGCTAACGCCGAAGTATGATTCGTACACGAGATTCAACGCCCAGAGAGAAGACATCATCAAGGAGATACGACACAACAAACTAATAAAGCCACCAAGCAGAGCCGGCTTATATCAAGCCAGCAATATGTGGACAAATCCAAACGCTGCACCTTTCACCAAAAGTTCGGCCACACAACTGATGAATGTGTGGTCGCCAAAGACCTATTGGAGAGACTAGCAAGACAAGGGCACCTGGACAAATACATCAGTAGCAAAGTGAGGACGACTTCAGACGACTCTAACGACCGACGCCAAGAGCGAGCTCCACACACCTCAGACAAAGCCAGACCCCAACCCCCACCAACCAGGGGAATTATCAATTGCATCTCAGGAGGATTCACAAGCGGCGGTCAAACAAGCTCGGCACGAAAGCGCCGATACAGGGACATGCTAACACTCCAGCGGACAGCCGATGTGTTGACCATCAAACCAAGAATACCCAACATATCTTTCAAACAGTCAGACTATCAAACAAACTCCGATAATCTGGATGACCCCGTAGTAATCTCTATTCAAGCAGGGGACCTCCAAGTAAAAAAAGCTCTCCTTGACCCCGACAGTAGTGCCGACGTCCTCTTCTATTCAACCTTCAACAGGATGAAGCTCAGTGAACGAACTTTGCTACCATCCTTAGGAGAACTAATCGGATTCTTGGGATAATGCGTATCCATCCTCGGCAGCATCTGGCTGAAAATGACCTTAGGAGAACATCCCATGAACAAAACAAAGGATATGCAGTTCCTAGTAGTCAATTGCACTAGCCCTTATAATATCATTCTGGGTAGACCCTTCCTAAATTCTTTTGGTGCCATTGTTTCCACGCTCCACTTGTGTGTCAAATTTCAGGTACAAGAGGACCAGATAGTCACCATACATTCCGACCACATTGAAGCTCGCAAGTGTTACAATGAGAGCTTAAAAATAAGAACACACATCCAACAAAGAGCCGAGCTGACTCAAGGATCATATAACATCGCTAACATCTCGGGTACCGCCGAACTTGACCCAAGATGAGACCTCCATGACAAACCAACACCAACATTAACCATTACACTCACATCGGCTCTTCTCTTCTTTCAGGAACAAAACAGAAGATAATGAACCTACTCCGGCATAATGCCGACCTTTTTGCCTGGACACCAGCAGATATGCCCGGCATCGAACCGAGCCTTATATGCCACAAATTACAAATTGACCCAAGAGCACGACCAGTGTCCCAAAAGAAGCGCAACATGGGAGACGAGAAACGTGCAGCATGTCTCGAAGAAACCGAGAAGCTCCTCCGAGCAGGGTTCATAGAAGAGCTCCAATTCACAACATGGCTATCAAACGTAGTTATGGTAAGAAAAGCCTCAGGTAAGTGGCGAATGTGCGTTGATTTTACTAACTTGAATAAAGCATGCCCTAAAGACGCTTATCCACTCCCATGCATAGATAAACTCGTAGATAATTCATCAGGATACAATGTTTTAAGCTTTCTAGATGCATACTCTGGATATAACCAGATATTAATGCATCCAAAAGATAAGGACAAGACAGCTTTCATAACTGAATTAGGAAATTATTGTTATACTATTATGCCTTTTGGACTTAAGAATGCAGGGGCTACCTACCAACG
>NC_029772.3:92245644-92249742 GCF_000817695.3 Arachis duranensis | reverse complement strand
CACAGCACGGAGATTAAGGCACTATTTCCAAAGCAACAAAGTCATCGTTAAAACAAACCAGCCCCTGCGGCAGATCCTCATCAGACCCGAGGTCTTAGGAAGACTCACCAAATGGTCGATAGAATTGTCCGAATTTGATATAACATACGAGTCGAGGACAACAATAAAGGCGCAATTCCTAGCAGATTTTCTGGCCGAGTTAACAGTCCAAAAAAATCAAGAGCATACTTGGGAGCTATATGTAGATGGGGCTTTAAACTTAGAAGGATTTGGAGCAGGTGTATATCTAACAAACAAATCCGACCACCAAGCAGAACAATCAATCAGATTCTCCTTCCAAACAAGCAACAACCAAGCTGAGTATGAAGCTTTATTCATCGTCCTTCGACTTGCACAGTCACTAAATGTAACACACCTGCAACTATATTGTGACTCACAACTGGTCGTACAACAGGTAACCGGGAATTTTCAGGTAAAGGACCAATTGTTAGAAAAATATCACACACTGGTAAGAGAACTCATCCCTCAATTTACTTCAATACAAATCACACACATAGCTCAGGAACAAAACACCCGAGCAGATGCTTTATCAAAGCTAGCAACAACTAGGAAATATATGCATGATTCTGTTATATCTCAGCTAACCCTTGTTGAACCAAGCTTTAGCAACAAAAGAATATTCTCTATCTCACAGGAACAAGACTGGAGAGCAACATACAAACAATACCTACAAACTGGGACTATACCAACAACTATCAAAGACGACAGAGCATTCAAAAGAAGAGCAGCATCTTTCACACTCATAGGAACAGAACTATACAAACGAGGCTTCTCCCAACCACTACTACAATGTCTATGCACGGACGAAGCTAAGATCGCTATGGACGAGGCCCATGAAGGGGTATGCGACAAAACATATTGGAGGAATAAGCCTGGCATCAAAAGTAGCCCGAGCAGGTTATTATTGGCCAACAATGAAGAGTGATTGCATAGAGAAGGTAAGAAGATGCAACAGCTGCCAAAAGTACGCACCACTAATACACAACCCGGCCGAGAGAACCTACGCACCTCGGAGGTAAGCTGGCCATTTCGCAAATGGGGGCTAGATATTCTCGGCCCTTTCCCTAAAGCCCCCGGACAGGTAAAGTATTTACTTGTAGCAATTGACTATTTTTCAAAATGGATAGAAGCCATACCTTTAGCAAAAATAGGGGCTGAAAAGGTCTGAGCTTTTATTTGGAAAAACATTATTTGCCATTTTGGTATACCACATGCTATCATAACTGACAATGGTCGGCAGTTTACCGATCAAAGCCTGGCAGAATTCTTGCAGGGTTTCAAAATTAAACATCATTTTTCATCAGTAGAACACCCGCAAACAAACGGACTCGTCGAGGTAGCCAACAAAGTAATTCTTATTGCATTTAAGAAAAAGCTCGGCGACGCTAAGGGAGAATGGGCAGAACTAGTACCAGAAATGCTGTGGAGTTACAATACAACAAAACAAACAACCAATAAGGAGACCCCTTACCGACTTGTCTATGGCACCGATGCAATGATCCCAATAGAGATTGCCCTCACATCAGGAAGAGCAGCACACATATCAACAACCAACAATGATACCATCAGACAAGCAGAACTGGATACAATAGAAGAGGACAGATACAAAGCTGAGATAAGGCACAAGGCAATGCAAAGCATAATAAAAAGAAAGTACAACAAAATGGTCAAGCCCAGATCATTCGTCGAAGAAGACCTCGTCTTAAGACGTACGGGGGAAGCAAGAAAACCACAAGCACATGGAAAGCTCGCCGCAACATGGGAAGGCCCCTACCGAATAACAAAAATACTCGGGAAGGGGGCATATAAACTTCAAACATTACAAGGTAATGACATCCCTGGAATATGGAATGTATCGTCTCTAAGATCTTACTTGTCATAAGAAGATATGGCCATAGGAAGACACTCTTTTTCCTACTCACAAGGTTTTCTCCAAAAATAGGATTTTCTTGGAGAGGTTTTAATGAGGTCCTGATGATTGGATTTTTGACGGTTTGGAATTTCACTAATGAAATCTCGTTGCAAGTATAGTTTCTAAACCAAGCAATAATCCTTTCATACAAAAAGTTGTTTGTCACTAGTACAAACCCCTAAAATTTATAAACCGAAGTATTAAACCTCGGGTCGTTCTCCCTAGGAATTGTAATGAAGTGTCTTGTTATTGGTTATGAGTTATTTTTGGGGTTTTGATAAGAGGCATGAAAGATAAATGGCAAGAAAGTAAACTAATGGCTAAAAAGGTCTTGGCAAGGGTTGGTAGTCAAAGATCTATATCCTAATCACTAACCACAATATGAGAATTGGCAAGGATTAATCTCATTAAGTCATCCTCTAACTAGTAGTAAAGGAAAGTTAAATGAGATATATCAATCCTAGTCCATAAGTCCTAACTCTTCACTAATTCAATTAGTGAGAACTAGAGTCAATGGATCCCAATCATCAATTACTTGGACATTAGCAACTCAAGAGTTCCCTAGTTACCTTTCCAGGCCAAGAGTATAAAATTCTACTCTAAAATCCTTCCAAGCATTTCATCAAACACTTGGAAGGCATAAAAGGAAAACATAGTAATTCAACAACAAGAACAAAATTTAACAACAACTAATTGCAAAGAATTAACAACAACAAATCAAATGAACACAATTATTATGAATTACCTCTAATTGAATTGAAAGAGAATAGAATGAACAAAAGTAGATCTACAACAAAGTATAAGAACAACATAAAGGAAATTACAACAAAAGAATAGAGGAAGATGAATGTAACAACAAGGAATTGAAAGGTAGAAGTAGAAGAAAGCAAAGATTAAAATCTAGATCTAAGAACTAATCCTAATCCTAATCCTAGAGAGAAGTGAGAGCTTCTCTCTCTAGAACCTAACTCTAACTACTAAACTAAGCTAAACTAAACTAATGGTAACTAAATTGTTCATCCCTCTTCAATCCCTGGCTTAAATAGCATCAGAAATGAGTTGGATTGGACCCACAAGGCTTCTAAAATCGCTGGCCACGAGTTGCATTAAGTGGATCATGTGCCACCATCGGCGCGTCCGCGTACCGTGCGCATGCGCACCCCTATGCGCGATGTAACTATGGAAAATCTTATATAATTTCGAAGCCCTGGATGTTAGCTTTCCAACCCAACTGGAACTACATCATTTGGACTTTTGTAGCTCAAGTTATGGTCGATTAAGTACGAAGAGGTCGGCTTGACAGCTTTTGCGATTCCTTCATTTCTTCATGAGTTCTCCATTTTTACTTGCTTTTCCTTTATTCCCTTTATCCAATCTTTGCCTCCTAAATTTGAAATCACTTAACAAACATATCAAGGCATCTAATGAAATCAAAGGTAAATTAAATTTAGCTATTTTAAGACCTAAAAAGCATGTTTTCACTCTTAAGCACAATTAAAGGAGAAGTTATAAAACCATGCTATTTCATTAGATAAATGTGGGTAAAACGGTACAAAACATACTAAATTCGAAAGACAAGCATAAATTACAAAATAAACAAGAAAAGCAAACCCTCTAATCTGCTCCTTTCTCCACCGATTCACTCTCATCCTGATTCTCAGGCAAGGTCGCATCATCCATAAGGCGACCACCACTCACAATCTTTGTAACATCAAGCAAGCTAACGTTGGTATCCGGAGCAACGACACCGATCTGAGCTACAGCTCGATCAAAACCCAGGGTAAAGGTAGTTAGAACTTACTCCTTGAGTTCGGCAACCCTCACCTTCAACCCCTCCAGCTCGGTAAGATTCGCCTCCAAATCTCCCTTCAGCGTATTAACTTCAGTTTCTGAAGCCTTCTTCACCTTCTTCACCTAAAAAGCATGTTTTCACTCTTAAGCACAATTAAAGGAGAAGTTATAAAACCATGCTATTTCATTAGATAAATGTGGGTAAAAGGTGATAAAATCCCCTAAATTCAACACAAGATAAACCCTACAAATGGGGTTTATCAGGTCCCCCACCTTATATCGACTTCATGTACTCAACAAAAACAGTCAAATATACACATTTTAATCAGAATATA
>NC_029772.3:92243928-92245217 GCF_000817695.3 Arachis duranensis | reverse complement strand
TATCATTTGCTATACTATCTAGTCCAATATGTCAATACCGAATTAATGTGCGCACATTCAAACCCATCAAAATGTCAAAAGCCCAAACCCTACACGGGTACAAAACATACTAAATTCGAAAGACAAGCATAAATTACAAAATAAACAAGAAAAGCAAACCCTCTAATCTGCTCCTTTCTCCACCGATTCACTCTCATCCTGATTCTCAGGCAAGGTCGCATCATCCATAAGGCGACCACCACTCACAATCTTTGTAACATCAAGCAAGCTAACGTCGGTATCCGGAGCAACGACACCGATCTGAGCTACAGCTCGATCAAAACCCAGGGTAAAGGTAGTTAGAACTTACTCCTTGAGTTCGGCAACCCTCACCTTCAACCCCTCCAGCTCGGTAAGATTCGCCTCCAAATCTCCCTTCAGCGTATTAACTTCAGTTTCTGAAGCCTTCTTCACATTCTTCACCTCCGCCCTCAACTTCTCAACCTTCAAATCTCTCTCTCTTGCAACGATTCTTTAAGCTTTTTCACAGCAGCCATATTATCAGCATCCAAAATAGCATACAGTTCCGAGGTACGACCAATCGATAGCAAACGAGCACCAATGACCTAAAACACAAAGGTTGTCAGTCAATATTCAGAAAATAAACAAAAGAAACAACAGCAAAAATAAAACAAACATGCAGATAACGTGCAACCCCTACTTTTCCAGCATCATGAATCGTCTTCACGTCAGCATCAACTTGGGCAAATTCATCAGCCACCGCCATGAACAGGAAAGAAGCCGACCATATTGAATTACTCGGCCCTTCCTTATAGCCATGAAGGACAAGCTGACTCTGGTAAGCAGAATCAATTTTCTCTGCCATAAAAATGGCGTTATCATCCTTCACGCCAGTGAAATCCACAACCTGTGAGGGTCCCCCACCTCTCTTCCTCTTAAGAGGAATCTCTTGACCAACAGAACCCCCTCCTTTGCCACATTAGTTGAAGACCCCTCTTTTTCCTTTTTCTTAGCTTTTGAAATGAAAGCCTTTAAGTTTGCAGTGGTCAAAGTCGATGCCTTTTTGCCTAACAAAAATAGAAAACAAAGTAAAAAACTCATGAAAACATTAACACAACGACAATGCAACACAAAATATACCTAGGTATTCATCTAAAGCCTCTCTATCCCCCTCAAGTCTCAACAATGCTGGAATAGACAGAAGCTCGGAAGATGACATCGCAAACATTAGGAACCCAATGATATAATCTTCACTCTTAACCCTATCTTCACACTCTAAAACCTATCGA
>NC_029772.3:92242073-92243866 GCF_000817695.3 Arachis duranensis | reverse complement strand
TCTCTCTTCCATCATAGCGTCAAGATAAAATGGATAACACTCCTCGCAAACCTGAACCTTCACAAACATCTCCTTGAAATCCTTGAAAGAGGACTTATATAGGCTGAAGATAGCTCGTCCTGGGTGACTACTTAAGTTTACCCAGCCACCCTTCCAAACACCCTTCACTTGAAAAAGTGAAAAGAAATCCCCCAATGAAGGATAACAACCCAGATACTCCATTAGACACTTAAAAGCACGAACAAAAGCCCATGAATTAAGGTGAAGCTGCATAGGAGCACAGTTCAACAATGACAAGACGCCACACTGAAAATCAGTAAAGGGAAAGCGAATACTCAATTCCGTCAACATACACGTATACACATAGAAATAAGTCCAGTCATCTCTTTTCTCACAAACTCTATCACTCTTCTCGCACAGTAGAAACCTAACCCTCAAACTATCCCCACCCCTGACCCACCTCGCACTGTTCAACTGCGACAACATCTCAGAGCTACTAAACACAGAAACTCGCGACTTAACATCGCTATCAACCCACCTATAAGGGTCATTTTCATCTACAGTAACCCCCTTCTTACCCATGCAAACCAACTACAAACAGCAACAACAAGACAAAGAAAAGTGAAAGTAAGTTACCTTTCTTACTCATCTTGCCACTCAAAAAGAAAATCCAAACTTGCAGAAGCCTAACGAACAGGGGACAGGGAGTTACTTCGACACACTACCCCACGAAGCCCCCTCCACTTCCCATTAACTACAACTGGCGTCACCCCGCTTCCTGCCCTTAAAAAAAAAAAGCGAAACAACACATTCCACAAAGCCCACTTTACAAGGCCCAAAAAGCTTGGCAATAGAAACACGTTGAGCTTGGGGGCTCCCTAGGCAATAAATCCACGCTAGCAAAAAAGTCCAAAATCAAAAGGCCGAGGATATAGAAAAGCTCAATATGTTTCTCATGCCGAGCTTAGGGGCTGTGTACCTTCCCGATATCCTTGGCCAAATTCTCCAATATCCTCGGCAAACAAACTACAAACCGAGAACAAGTCCACCACTTCAAATCATGCCGATATTCTTGTGTAACGGAAATCAGAATCCCAATCCTAATAACAAACCCCAACAAAACCGAACATTACTCGAGTATTCACCTAACAAACATAGGCCACCTTGAGATCTATTTAAACAGACGAGAACGACTCGTCAAAGGAGTAGAAAAGAAGCACGAGCAATCAGTGGATCATTGAAGATACTGAGCAATCGTCCCCACTCCTTATTTCTTAGTTTTATTTCTTAACTTTATTTCTTTTAACTTCTTAATTCTTGAGCTGACTTGAACGTCAGAATCTTTTTTGCAGGTTTCACGCCGAAGTCAATAGTTCTCAGAAGAACGCTTCCCAGTCTTCCTCAAACCGCATTGTCGATTAAGCTTCGGAAGCATACTCTGGACGGAACAAACTAAGTTGGAATTCTATTATTCTAAAACATACTAGACGCAATATCACATCCATGAGTTGCACATAAAAAGAAAAAAAAAATCCACCTCCTACATCCTACGATACCATAATGTAACCATTCATGAATATGGGCACACTTTAACATCATGTATGTGTATCCCTTAATTATAGCTAAATTATAAATAATATGTGAAGAAGTATAAATGTGAATTATGCCTTGGGTTAGTTTATTTAATAGTTTTAGTTGAATCACATATATTTTCTTAGTAATCTTGTTCGATCTAAGATATTTATGTTATCACTTGAATCAATTCCCATGAATTAATAAGGGTTACTTGCATT
>NC_029772.3:92235467-92242068 GCF_000817695.3 Arachis duranensis | reverse complement strand
TTTTTTTTTTACTTTTACTTTTACGTAATAATACATCCTTAATAATTTTAGTACATTTTATTGCTGTTTTAATAATTTTAGTACATCTTTAATAAGGGTGTTTTTGATTTCTCACGGTATTCTTCAATTCGACAGGACTAATTTGTCGCAATACTGAGCTCCATTTAAAGATTTGTCGCTGGCCAATAGATTGCTGCTTGCACAAGGTGAGATTCGAACTCCCAACACTTACTTAATCGGACTAGTGAGCTAACTATTAGACCAACCCAACTTGATTACTGCGTGTTGGTGTCTTTAAAACCAGCGTAATCGACAAATATTTGAGGATATTTAATAATGCTGGCAGCTGCCTCCTGATGTTTCCTTATGCCTCACCTTGAATTTGGAGTAAAAAATTTGAATATAAATTTTTTTTGTGTTATTTTAAAAAATAAGAGTTATAAAAAGTTATATTATTATAAATATTACTATCTAAGTCATAACATAATCATTTTTTTCTTAAGATTTGTTTTAATGTTGTTATTAAATTTGTGGTAAAAAAAACAATTTTATAGAATTATAGTTAATATTTATGAATAAACACTACAGACACATTATACTATACATACATTTTAATTACTATATAATAGTTGAAATATATTGTATATATAGCATGATGAGCTTATAATGTTTATTGATGAATATTAACTATAAAATAAAGCTCAATTAGCTTAACGTGGAATAAAAAAGTTACAATTTTTTTAAATAATATCAATCAATTGAATAAAATAGGATAAAAAATATATATTATTTATCCTTTAATTTAAAATTTTATATTTCTAAAGTTTAAATATATTTTTTTAATATTTTGATTCTAACATTTAAAATTATTTTCTTAATTTATATATGTATTTAGATTTGGGTATAAAGATGGACCAGCATCTCGCAATTCACGAGAAACAAGCGTTGCAAAACATGAACATTTCGCAATCTACGAGAAGTTGTGTAGCAGTGTTGCAGAACAATGGATATTTGATCAAGTGGCGGTTTAAGAACATGGATATTTGAACATCTTTAGTATGTGGTTCAGAATTTAGCTGGTCAATTCTCCGTTGTGTTTATCGGATTCTTTTTGTGTTTTCAAAATTTTGTATTCTCCATTTGTCTAAATTTCCACCACAAATCTGTATCTTCTCTTGTATGTCTCATTTGCTACTTTTCGATGCATCTTCTATCATCTTGTTACATTCATCACTTGTTAACCATGCTTCTTCGAACCTAAACCTGTGCGCCTCCCCGATTTTTCGACCAAATTGAGTAGCAAGAGATTGTGATAAGATTTGTATTTAAATAGATGTTGAATTGTTATTTTCGAATACATTTTCTTCTACCCTATTGTTGCTAAGACGTTTTCAGATACATCTCCTCCTTCCACCCGTCTTATGTCTTTTCCTCCCTGATTTTCCGGCCAAATTGAGTAGCAAGGGATTGTGATCAGATTTATATTTAAATAGATGTTGAACTGTTGTTTTCGGATACATCTCCTTCCATCCTATTGTTGCCAGGGCATTTTTGAATACATCTCCTTCCACCCTATTGTTGCCAAGGCTTTGACCAACCATTCGACCATGTAAATGAGTGTCCAACGAATTATGGGCCGAGAGATTTTAATAGATCCTAACTAAACTGTTTTCTGTAATTTTTTAGGTAGTCATAAAATTCAGTAGCTCTTCTTGGGCTCTTTCAGTAAGACCCCTAATATATAATATATATTTTAAAAATTATACATATAATGAAGGAAGTGAGAGTTAAACACACAATCTCTTCCATATAATAATTTAGAGTAAATGAGTAACCATTAAACTAGTTAATTAAATTAGTAATTTAGAGTATTTGTATGTTTATAAAATTAACATCAGAGAAATGTTAGGAGCGAGCAGATTTTGTGGTTTTAGACATCAATTAGCCATCAATATGGACGGACATAAGGGGGCGAGTGGCGGCCTCGGCCCCCAACTTTTTTTAATAGTAATAAGTTATTATGTATAATTTAATTTTTTAAAAAAAATTATTTATTATTTTGTCTAGTATAAATAAAAGTTCAGTCTAATTTAAATATTAATAATTTTTAATATCTACAAAGTAAGTAACAATATTAAAAAAATCTGAAAAAGATATTATTACTAATACTTTTTAATTAAATAAAAATTTTCAAATCTCATAATTAAAGTGAATTCTTTTTCTTCTTGTGGCCGTTTTTTTTATTCATTTGGTATTAATTTTCTCTGTTTCAACTGCTATAATTAAGAGATCTTTTTCAATTATGAATATTGTGAAAAATAACTTAGAAACAAAATAAAAGATGAATTTCTTGCTAATTGTCTTTTAGTTATATTGAAAAGAAAATTACTGAAAAATTTGACACAAATTCTATTATTGGTGAATTTTATGATACGAAGATTCAACCACTTCGTTAATAAAAAATATACACATATTTTTTTTACTTTAAAATATATTCTCTGTCGGTATATTTTTGTAATACATCTTATATTATATAATTTTCTTATATAATTTTTAATATTATATGTGTTTTTGGCCCCTCATAATATCATTTCTGGATCCGTCCCTGGTCATCAATAATATTTTTAATGGTGTGAAATTGCATCTAATGGTATAGAATCATTCAATTTTTTTTAATGATTAAGTACTGACCAGAATTTAACAAAAGTGCAAACCCTCTACCACTCCTTTTAACATAAAATAAAAATAAAACTTATATCATTCAAAAACTTTAAGAGCCAAGTGTTGTTTTTTAAGAATTTGATGATAACGTTATTTGTAATTTGATGTTAATTTTTTTTAAAATTTTATTATTTTTAATTTTAATAAATTATAATTAAAAATTTTTCAACTCACAAATAAATTAAAATAATTTTTTTAAAAAAATTAATCAATAGATGAAATTAGAATAAAATTCAAACTCTATCATTCTTTATTCTTGCCAATCCTAATTACATTCCCCACCTCCTAGGAGTGCTCCTTGGGATGGGAAGAGAGGATAAATGATCTCTATTGAGACTGAACATAGTACATGATCACACCATATCTATCTTGTTTTTAAATACTATAGATGTAGTCATGTAGATGTAGAAGTATAAATAAATAAATAAATCGATCTAAAAGCTTATAACAAAAATTAAATAATAAAAAGCCTTCTCTTTTATCTCATTCATGCGGTGCCGTTTTCAACTGTACTATTCTGCGTCATTTTCCCGGCAAAAAAAGTGAGAAAATAAATAAAATTGTGTACCTACGTGGTTGCGAGATGATTGTTACGTAGTACCAACGGACCAGCTCCAACTGAATTTCATAGGTGACGCATTATTTAAAAAAGAAAAAAATAAAAACAGAGATTCTGAATCCATTGGAGGAAGCAGGGGTGTCGAACTTGATAGAGAAAGAAACATCACTCCATACAGAGCTCGGATAAAATAAAATTAAATAAAATTAAAAGAAGAAAAAAGAAGCTCTTCCGGATAGGAAGGGAGAGTAGAAGTTGATTGCTTACGCTTGTCACGCTCTCCTCTTTCTATTTCTATTTCCATTTCCATATTCGGACTATGCCCTTTTCCTTCTATTCTCTCTCTCTTTTTCTTTTTTATTTCATTTTTATCTATTATCACTCTTACTGCAAATCTTCAATTCATTTTCTGGTACTCTCTCTCTTTCTCTCTCTCAATTTTCCCCCAATTTTGCTTAGTAGGGTTTTAATCGCACTCACCCAATGCACTATTCGATCCACGACCCTTTCTTTATTCCATTCATTTCATCCGCATTGCTTCTCATATCAATCTCTCCGTAATGTTATTTATTATATATCTATTTCGTTTTTTTTTTGTTTTTTTGTTTTTGTGTATAGGTATGGCGTTTGATCAAAATTCCGTAACAAAAGATCTGCGTCCGCTGAATGTAGCTACGACCTTGGCTATGGCGGAGGAGCACTTTGTTTCACCGCCGACCACCGCCACAGCCACCACACCTCCCACGCCCAATTCGGGTCGTGAAATGGGAAGCCCCGGCACGCCGCAGGTACCTCTTTTCTACTCACCTACAGTCTCTGACGGCGCCACCCTCGTTGGATTGAGCTACGGGAATGTGCCCTCCACCGCTGGCACTACGTGGTGCTTACGTCCCGCCATGTCCATTGCCCATCCCAATGCGAACCCTGCCATTGGGTTTAATTATGGTCATAGTTGTTGTAATAGGGTTGCACCTGGCAATGCTACTTTGAATTTGGGGAACTGGGTGGGGACTAATGGCGCAATGGATAAGGCTTGTAATGATGCTGGTAATGGTTTTCCTGCCTACGGTGGTCTTAGGATTAACAGGGTCGTTGCCAACGCCACTGATCAGGCTACTTATGGCCATACTGCTGGCCACCGGGCTGATCATGTTGTTGAGGATGGTGGCGGTAGTGGTGGCGGCGTCGATGAATCTGTTTCTGGGAGGAAAGTGAAGTTCTTGTGCAGCTTTGGCGGGAGGATTTTGCCGAGGCCTAGTGATGGCATGTTGAGATATGTTGGAGGGAAGACTAGGATTATTAGTGTTAGGAGAGATGTGAGATTCAATGATTTGATGCAGAAGATGGTTGATACTTATGGGCAGCCTGTGGTTATAAAGTATCAGCTCCCTGAGGAGGAGCTTGATGCACTGGTCTCAGTTTCGTGCCCCGATGATGTTGAGCATATGATGGAGGAGTATGAAAAGTTGATGGAGAGGTCCCCTGACGGCTCTGCTAAATTGAGGGTTTTCCTTTTTTCTGCTGCTGATCTTGAAATCTCCGGCGGGATGCACTTTGCAGACTTGCAGGATAGCGGTCAGAGATATGTCGAGGCCGTGAATGGAATTGCAGATGAGATTAGTATTGGAATCACTAGGAAGGAGAGCGTTACAAGTGCAGCCTCAACTCAGAATTCTGATTTGAGTGGCTCGGAGACCCTTGATAGTTTAATTTCTGGTGATGTAAGTGCAGTGCCCAAGGGAAATGTAGCAGCTTCTTCTGACACTCCTTCAAATTTGATGGCTTCTGAGGCCAGTGGAGCTTCTGCAGTTTTGATGGGCATGTCGGCTGCTAGGACTCCAACCCACGCACCATATTTCCATAATGAGGTCGACCTAGAGAGGTCTATACCTGCTACAATGTCTCAGCAGTCAGTTGGGTTGCAGCAAAGTGGAATGGAAGTTCCATATTCTTCACCTTATTTACAGCCCTTTTTTGATTTGCGCCAGGAAGTTATGAATTATGCAGATTATGTCCAGATGCCTCCACAGACAGGGTTTCGAAATGCTCAGCTTCTAGGGAAGACAGGGCAAGTCTTCACTCAACCACAGTTTCATGATAACAATCCAGGTTCAGCATCTCATCAGGTCATTCCTGGCATGCAAATGACATTTACTCAACAAGGCATGCCTTCTCATGTTGGTGTGAGGTCAAATGTCGTCCAACCACAACCTGTGATGCAACTACAGCAAAATCGTTCAGAGCAGTATAATGATGAAAATACATCAGGGATGAGAATTTTCCAGCTTCCCACTGAGCAAGGTTACAACACTTACCAGGTTCCAATGAATAGAGTCCCTTCTGTCATCGTTGGAGGTAATTATGGCTGGGTTCAGGTTCCTTCACAAGATCAAGTTGTTTACTCTGATGGGTTATTACCCCAACAACAGGTAATGGTCCCTGAGAAAAGCCAAAGAGTGGAGGACTGTTCATTATGCCAAACAAAACTGCCTCATGCACATTCCGATTCAGTGGTTCAAGATCAACATATTAATGGTGCAGGATCAATTCCTGATTCAGTCCCAGCTTATCATAGTCTCCCCACGGAGGACAATTCAAGAGCTCAAGCTACAAACAATGTTATGTCAAGGGAAGGTATTGCTGAACAAGTGTCCCAGGCCAAACCACAGGTTATTAGAAAACCGGAGTCCCCAGATGGACTAACTTGTACTGAAAAAACTGCACCTCCTCAAAATCTTGAGCCACAACCTGAGGGAGTTAGAATTTTTACGCAAAAGCTAGATGGTTCTGATTATCCTAGAAATTCAACTATGTACGAAACCATTGGAAGGACAGGGGGGAAACAATGTCCAACACTGTCTCCAATTGATGGGCTCATGGGAAGTTCACCACTATCTTATATTGATGATGTTGCCCTCCGGCATATGTCTCCAGTTGAAAACTCGAGTAAACAGGATGTGTTTGTGAATAAAACTGGCCATAACAATATTTCTAGAGTTGATGGGAATGGGACAGCTACACAAACTTCAGAATGCATGGCCCAAGGATCTCCAAAAGAATATACTACTGAGCTTTCTGGTGTTGTACCAAAGTCAGAGTTGGTGGATAAGATTACACAGGACAATCTGAAACCTATTGATGGAAGGATGGACACCCTCAACGTCCGCATTCCTGAAGTTCATGTGAGTAATGATCGCTGCTTTCAGCAGGTTGATAAATCTAGCGGGGTTGCTAGGGTTCCTAGTATGCTGCCTTCTTCTACAGAAATTTTGTATGCCCATAATTCTAGGCCAGGGGAATACAATGAGGTTGCACAACACC
>NC_029772.3:92235013-92235410 GCF_000817695.3 Arachis duranensis | reverse complement strand
GAAACAACTTCATCAATATCACAATCTGTAAGGTTTGGAGATATTCAGGATTCGACAAACTCACTTTTCAGCAATCAAGATCCTTGGAATATACAGCATGGTACCTTCTTTCCAATTGCTAGACCTAACAAAGCTGTTTTGAAGAAAGAAACCTATTCTCATGGGCATGACTTTGGTGAGTTTCCAGGCAACTCTGGCGAACAAAATTTAGGAGCACAATTTGATGATGGCCTCTACCAGTCTTTGAAACAGCATTTACCTTTAGAACATGTTCGATCTGCCAAAGGTATGTAACATGTGAAAATTTTGATACTTTTACCTCTTTTCCCTTTGTTTGATTTTGTTTTTCTTTCTGTTTTTAATATCATCTATGGCTGTGGAGCTATCAGTACATACC
>NC_029772.3:92222337-92234949 GCF_000817695.3 Arachis duranensis | reverse complement strand
GCTGTTGCTGAAGATGTAGCAGCTTCTGTTCTGCACTCAAGAATTCCTTCAAATCCTGACTTGCATGCAAGGGACAATATGTACCTTGAAAACACAGAGGATGGTGAAGATAAAAACAATCTGATAGATGTTTCTGAAACTCAGGTGATTATGATTGCATATTCCTCGGTGTTTGTATACTCATCTTTGTTGTGTAGCTGCAGAAATTGTCTCTAGAATAAATTACTTTCTCCGCCTGTTCCCCACTGCTGATTTATTAGTATTATTATGATTATAAATATAAACATTTATTTTTTTCCTCTATAGAGCATCAAGAGCAAGCAACCAGAAACGACAAATTTTGGCTTTCCAGCATCAGATGTTGGAGGATTGCAGGTTGATTGTCTTATTGGTTATATTTCATCTTCTATGCCAATTCAGCTTACCTAACACCTTCCACTTGGAACCTTTGTAGGTAATAAAGAACTGTGACCTTGAAGAGCTTACAGAATTAGGATCTGGTACATTTGGGACTGTGTATCATGGAAAATGGAGAGGCACTGATGTTGCAATCAAGCGGATTACTGATAGGTGCTTTGCAGGAAAGCCTTCAGAGCAAGAGCGAATGGTTTGCTTTTCATTGATAATGGTTTTGAGTTCCCTTTTCCCCTGCCCTTTTTCCATGACTGACGAAATGGTTTACATTGATCATCTGTTTATAAATCAGAGAGCTGACTTCTGGAATGAGGCAATCAAGCTTGCTGACTTGCACCACCCAAATGTGGTGGCATTCTATGGTGTTGTCCTTGATGGCCCAGGAGGTTCTGTGGCAACAGTAACTGAATATATGGTTAATGGTTCTCTAAGAACTGCCTTGCTGAAGAATGGGAGGTAATATCTGCATGCTTTTCTCTATGTGTGCGCCATCTCTTGATTCCTTTGCATTAACCTGATTTGATGTTTTTCCCGAATGATAAGTGTTTGATGCTAATACGATCATACAGGAACCTTGACAAGCGCAAGCGACTCTTGATTGCAATGGATGTGGCCTTTGGTATGGAGTACCTGCATGGAAAAAACATAGTTCACTTTGACTTGAAAAGTGATAACTTGCTTGTGAATCTCCGAGATCCCCACCGCCCAATATGCAAGGTTTAAATGCTTGATATATCATTGGAATTTGACTTCAAAGCTATGCTTTATTAACCGTCCTTTATGGCCTGAGTTTTATTTTCACTAATTTTAGGGCCTTTAGTACTTCGTTTCATGTATGAGTATAACATAGCTTAACTTTTAGCATGGAACAACTAATTACAAATCTGACAATGGCCCTTCCTTTTAGAGAAATAAATTGTTCTTTTACAGCTTTGCTTCTGATATCAGGTTGGTGACTTGGGTCTTTCCAAAGTGAAGCGTCAGACACTGATCTCTGGTGGTGTGAGAGGAACTCTACCTTGGATGGCTCCAGAGCTGCTGAATGGGAGCAGCAGCCTTGTTTCGGAGAAGGTTTATACTGTATCTGACGAACCATTGATGTATTTTGATACTTTCTTCGTGTTTTGTACTCTTTGAAATTGATGCTTGTGCATTGGCATTTGGTTTTAGGTTGATGTTTTCTCATTTGGTATTGTGATGTGGGAACTCTTGACTGGAGAAGAGCCATACGCTGATTTGCATTATGGTGCCATTATAGGTAATCCGCAGTTTGAATCCACACACTAGATTTAGCTACCTCACTTTTCAGTTATTGAGCCGTTGCATCATGGTTATTCCAAATGTAATTCAGGTGGTATTGTGAGCAACACTTTGCGCCCTCCAGTTCCGGAATCTTGCGATTCAAAATGGAGGTTGTTGATGGAGACTTGCTGGTCCTCAGAACCATCGGAGAGACCTAGCTTCACTGAGATTGCCAATGAATTGCGATCCATGGCGACCAAGATCACTGCCAAAGGTCAAGCCCAACAGCAGCAGCAACCCTCTTCCTTGCAGAGCCAAGTGCAGAAATGACTAATTCTCGATTTCTCTGGTTTGTGTTCCATCCAATTATTTAACTCTGTCAACGCATCGTGTGCAATACTTATTGATAGGGAAGGTTTTGTTGGTTCAAGGAGTTGATACACCAAGGCTGTTAGGGGCTATCAGGCATTTAGCTATATTGCACTTTTATCTTACTACATGATACAACTCTTTAAGGGGAACAATATAGAATTATTCATTTCTATTTTGAAAAAGAAAAATATATGTTCACACTTTGATAGTGCTTGTAAATACGGATACTGTAAAGACTTGAACATTTTTAAACCATCGGTATTATTTCTTTTAATTAATTACTACTCCTTTTAATAAGGGTGATGGATCGTTATTTAGTGCTTTACAATTGTGCGGAAGTCCGTATCTCAACTGTGCTTGTTGTTTTCTTCCTTTGTTTCCTCTATTATAATTGAGCTAATTTATGATCCAATAGACTCAAATCTCAGGTTTGAGCTCGACTCACTAAATTCATAAGCTCAAGATATCTACTTTAATAAGTTAGTTTGAGTCAGGCTTTCTGTTTTATTCTTTTATTTTTGGTCTTGCACTTCCAGTTGTAAGTGATCGTGTTCTTCTCCTGGAGAATAGGTCAATTTTGTTACTAGACTGAATCAAATAAAAGGATATGTTGAAAAAAAAAAAAAGGAAAAGATTGCTCGGAGAAAAATTCTTCCTGTTTGTAAGTAGAGGCGTTGGAGCAAAACATGGAAATTCAACTTGGTGTGCTTTGGTTAAATTTGCGTTAAAATACTTTTTCTTCAATGCAAAAAACAATATATAATCAACTAACATAAGATTAGAAAATACCAGCACAGTCGCATATTATAGAGAAAAGATTTTTTATGGGCCGTAGCTATTGGGCTTAACTTTTGAACCCATTTTGAAATTATTCAATTTTTTCGTCGTAAGAAAACATTGCGTAATTTACGCGGGGAGGGAGAACGAACAACGAGTATCACACCACACCACCCCTGTTGAGATTGAAGTACTCGTAACATTACTTCACTACTTGGCTACATTTATTTTGACGGCTAATTTATTTATTACATTTCATGATTTGAGTAATGTCAGTGTATAAAATGCGGAAGAGATCGCGTAATAGAGTAGACTTTAAAATAGCATCTCCGAGAGTACCTCTATCTTTTCATTGGATATTTGCTTGGAACCTTCTAAATTCAAAGTTCAAACATGTCTCCTACGCTTTCTTTGACTTTTCTTCCTCTTGCTTCTAATCATCACCCTCTGCCATATAAATCCTTCCTCTAATAAACAAAGCAACGCAGCCACACACGAATACCAAGAAACATGGGTTCTTACGAGGGAAGACCATTGGTGATGGAAATGGAGCACGATCGAGGTTTTGAAGGCCTGGAAGATGGTAGCGGATGCGGATGCGGATGCTTTCGTAGTCTCAGCTTGAGGTGGTGGCGCGGCGGCGACGAAGAAGGTAAGCGTTTACTGGCGGAGCAAAAGGCTGTCGGCGGCGAAGGAGAACCATGGATGATGGAAAAGTTAAGGAAGGTGAAGGAGGCTTCGGAAGTGATTGCGGGTCCAAAGTGGAAAACTTTCATAAGAAAGATAAGTGGGTATGGCAAGAAGCATCAAAAGCAGAGGTTTCAATATGATGAACACAGTTATGCTCTCAACTTCAATAGTGGAGCTCAAAGCGAAGATGAAGATCACATACCTCCAAGTTTCTCGGCCAGATTTTCTGCTCCTATTCCTGTTGGTCGCCGCCAAAATGAGTCATGATATTAATATAAAATTCTCTGTATACTAATTTTAAGATTGATTCATTCAGTAAAATTTGTTCACATGTTATTCGTATTTTGATTCAACTCAATATGTGAAGATCACTATATTCTTTTTGTTCATAATTTTACGGTGTTTGCCTTATTAACCGATAGAACAGATTCAATTCAAGCCATTAATGGAAGATAATGGAAGAAAACGATTGCGTGAGAAAATTAAAAGTAAACGCGTTGTGGGGAACCACTTGTTCACAAAATGCTCATTTATTCTTTTCTTTTGTTTTATGCCAAGTCAAAAACAAATAGCTTAGATAAATAAACCCGGAACTAATTTTCTTTTAATTAATTACATATTTTATAACGGATACACTGAAAATTTCCCTACTTGCTAGATCTTTTTCTTCACTTAATAGTGGAATTATGAAACTCTACTTTACAAACTATTTTATATTGTTTAAGAAAAAATGTTATGCGCATATAAAAAATTAATTATTAAATTAATTATTAAATTAAGTGACTCCGACGCTCAAGTTAGTGAGAGATATTTTTTAAAGATGAGAACGAAGACTACTTACGAATATATGTGTGTGTTTTCGATATATCCCTTTTACTTAGTGGCTGCCGTTTTTATAGATTTTACTATTGAGTTTGTTTACAGGTTTGTTGGAGTGAATCTCGGGTTTAGCCGGGATTATTGGGTGGTTACGGTCATAGTGCGGCTTCGTTGCTTATCTCTTTGTGAACGTTGTAATTGTGGCCAAGATATGGGTCGTTGGTTCCGATTTTGTAGGGTGCAGTACTTAGCCCCCAAGCTTGACTTGCTTGGGTGTTTTGTAGCAAGTTGAGCTTTAAGTTCGACCTATATCTCGGCTTGCCCTAGATGAGTTAGCCCCCAAGCTCAACGCTGTGTTTTGCTTGGCCTTTTGATTTCGAAAAGCATGTATTCTTCAAAAATTGAATTAATGATTGATTATTGGTTTTTGAAAGTTGTTCTCCCCTGTTTTTAGGAGAACGTGCTGCAATTACTTATCTTAATGACTGCTTGTGGACCGTTTATGACTCCCATTTTCTTCGCGGTTTGTCTCTTGGTCTTCCTATTTTGTTAGTGGGCTGTAATAGATTTTTGCTTTCCTTGGAAATCTGCGAAAAAATAACTCCTTTTTACTTGTTTCTAAAAAATGACTTCCAAAGGTTAGCTTTTTATCTCTTCATTCTTCTTGCTTCTTCTTGTTTCTTCTTGCTTCTTCTCCTGTATTTTGTCGGATAATATTCTGAAAATGAAAAAGGAAAAATCAAAGGAAAAACAGAAGGTCGTTGAGGTTAAAAAGGATGATTTGTATCATTGGGTGCATGATGACGTTAAGACTCGCACTTCTTCGTATTGTTCTTCTAAGTCTCTTCGAGAGCTTCGTACCATGAAATTGACTAGGGATTGTTCTGATATTGCTATCGAACTTCTTCCTTGTTCGTCTGAGGATAGGGTTTGTGAATGTAGGGGTGACTGGGAGTATTTTTATATGTATACCCCTTGCTTTTTTGAGTTGCATGTTAGGTTTTCCTTTTCTTCCTTTGAGTGTGACGTACTGACCCAGTTAAATTGTGCCCCTTCTCAATTGCATCCAAATTTCTGGGCGTTTTTGAAGGCATTTCAGTGTCTGATGTCTTTTCTGGAGTATCCTCCTTCTCTTGGAGTTTTCTTTTCTTTGTTCCAGTCTAAGGGTGTTCGTAAGGGCTTGTGGGTCTTTTTGAGTAGCTTCCCTGGTCGTTCTGTTTTCTTTCTTTATAAGTCTTCTTTTAAAAATTTCAAATCTTTGTTTGTCAAGGTCCGTTCTAAGGAGACTGAATATCATTTCTATCTTGATGACGAACTGTTTGAGAAGTTTTCACTTTACTGGTGTTCCGAGCCTATGCAAATTCTTGAGGCTTATAGGTCTGAGGAAGAGGATTTAGTTATTAATTTCTTGGTAAAAAATTTTGTTGCTGGCGAATGTCTTTCGATTTCTGAAGTGTTGCGTCTTGAAAATGATAATGATAGGGAGGGGTTGAGGACTTATATAGGTAATATACTTGTGTATTTTTAGTACTGATTTATCGTTGACAATTGATTTGATATGTTTGTGTGTAGGTAGTCAGGTTCCTCATCTTACCTCGTCCAGACTTCAATCTTTCCTTGATAAGAAGAAAGAGAAGGTTGTTGGTGCCTCTGCTATTCTGAAGGTTGATGAAGATGTTGCCTTTTCAACTGCGCATCTTGTTTCCTCGAAAAGGAAAAGGGGTGAATCTGATACTTCTGTGGAAGTGTTGTTTGAAAAAGGTAATGCTGCTGCCGAGGTCCCATCGTCGGTTTTTGATCGTCAGCGTAAGCTCCACGGCTTAATTCCTGGGGCGAGCTCTCATTCTTTGTGGAGTGACCAGTACCCCCTTGCTGAGCTCTCCAACAGAGCTTTTCAGTATCCGAGAGATATGGTGCTTACTCGTTGTGCTGGGTTGGAAGCCCTAGGGAAATATGTTCAAGTAATTTCCTCTTCTTTCTCTCTTCTTTGTTGTTTGTTGTTGTTTTTTTTTTGGTTGATGGTTCTTCTTGTCAGGTTATTGCTGCTCGTATGTTGTGCGTTGGTCGTACTACTAAACTGCTCGGGGCCGAGCAGGTTGATGTTGAGAAGTTTGCCGCATTGGAGCGTTCAGTTAAGGAAAAAGATGGAGTTATCATTGACATAACTGCCAAGATGAAAGAGAAGGAAGAAGCTGTTGTTGATGTTACTTCGAAGTTGGAAGAAAAAGAAAAAGAAGTTGCTCGTCTTCAGGAACAAATAAGATCTTTTCAGGCTGAGATAAGAGAGAATGATAAGACCAAAGGGGCGATGACTGCCCGTATTCATGAACTTGAAGATCAAGGTATTGAAATGTTCACTTCAGGATTTGATCGGGTAGTCTCCCAAATTTCGTTGTTTGCTCCTGAGTTTGATGTTAGTCGTCTTGATGTGATGAAGATTGTTGTTGGTGAAAAGCTTGTTCAGGATGAGGCCGGCGAGGACCATGACGAGAACGTCTCGCCGCCTGTTTGAATATCTGTATTAGAAAGTAGATGGGACTTGTATTTTTTTTAATACTGATTTTGGTTTTTGTTTCCGACTGTAGTGACTGTTGTTCCGAGCTTATGTCTCAGTTGTATTTTGGTATGATGTTTTATGATTGCAACTTTGATGTTTGCTGATTTATAGTTTCTGTAGGAATATGAATGAATAATATAGTGAATATATGCCATTTGAAATTGTTCCTCATGTTTGGGGTTTGTAGGATGGTCGGCCTCGTTAAAACCTACCTGAGTAAACCCTCCTTAGGGAAAAACCTCGTGGTTAGGAAAAAGAGTACCTGGCCATCCTACTTATTACAGTAAAGTGATAAGCTATAGTAGTACTTGAGTGACGAGATGTTCCATGTGTTTGGCAAGGTTGTTCCATTCAATGTTTCTAGGCGATAGGCTCCTTTGCCGACTACTTTAGCAATCCGGAAAAGTCCTTCCCATGATGACGCTAATTTTTCATGACATGGCGGTTTTCGGATATCTTCTAGTTGTCTGAGCACTAGGTCTCCTTCTTCAAATGTTCTTTATCTGACTTTCTTGTCGTATTGACGCTTCATTACTGATTGCATCGATCTTTGCCTCAGTTCTGTGAGGTGGCGTTCTTCATCAATGACATCAAGCTCAGCGAACCGAGCTTGCCTGTTGGCGTCTTCATTGAATTGTTCGGTCCGGGTTGAGCCATAAGCAAGCTCTAAAGGAATCATACATTCAGCTGCATACACTAAACGGAAAGGGCTCTCCTTTGTTGTGGATTGTGGAGTTGTGTTATAGCTCCACAATATTTCTGGTATGAGTTCGGCCCAATGGCCTTTAGTATCGATCAGTTTCTTCTTAAGAGCCTGCAAAATCACTTTATTAGCGGCCTCTGCAAGCCCGTTAGTTTGTGGGTGCTCGACAGAGGAAAAATGGTGTCTAATATTCATGTTAGTTAGAAAAGTGATAATTTTTTGACACTAAACTGCCTACCGTTATCGGAAACAATTTCTCTTGGCAAACCATATCTACAAATGATAAATTTCCAAATAAACTTTTGTACCTTGTCCGAGGTTATTTTTGCGAGTGGCTGTGCTTCTATCCAGTTTGTGAAATAATCAATAGCCACCAAAAGGAACTTTACCTGTCCTGGTGATATTGGGAGTGGTCTGAGGATGTCCATGCCCCACCTGTGAAAGGGCCAGCTGGCGTCGGTCATGTGTAATGCCTCGGCCTGGCTGTGTATTAATGGCGAACACTTTTGACATGACTCACATCTTCGAACTTTATCTGTGCAGTCCGATCTGAAGGTCGGCCAGTAATAACCTACGCGCAAGATTTTTGATGTTAGGCTTCTGCCTCCGATATGATGCCCGCAGATACCCTCGTGTACTTCATCTATTGCTATTTTTGTGTCTTCTCCTGCAATGCATTTGAGTAGAGGCCGAGAGAATCCGCGCTTGTATAATGCGTCCCCAACTAAGGTAAAATGTGCTACCTTTCTTTTGAAAGATCTCGGATCGCCCTCCGGTATTGTCCCTGTCTTTAAATAATGTATTATGGGAGTTCACCAATCTTCTCCCTGTGATATGTTTAAAACATACTGCATATCTAGGCTAGGTTTTGTTAGTGTAAGATGTACCAAATTTTCTGATTGTTGACTTTCTCTATAGGTCGCTAGCTTTGATAGTATATCTACCCTACTATTTTGTTCTCGTGGTATATGTGTTATTTCAAATTTTCGAAAACCTCTTATCATATTCTGGAAAATATGTAGATATTTTTCTAAGAGGGGGTCTTTAGTTTGAAAATTACGTGTTACCTGCTGTACTACGAGTAAGGAGTCGCAGTATACCTGCAAGTTCAGCACTTGGATTTCTTTTGCTAGTCTTAACCCTGCCAGTAGCACCTCATACTCGGCTTGGTTATTTGTTGTTTGGAACATGAATTTGATTGATTGTTCGACATGTACGCCTTTGCTGTCTCTTAGTAGTTTACCTACTCCACACCCATTGTCATTGGATGCTCCATCTACATACAATTCCCTTGACTCTTGTTCCTCTACTATACTTGTGAACTCTGATATGAAATCGGCTAGAGCTTGGGCCCTGGGGGATCCCCTGGACTGATATGTGATGTTGAATTCTGAGAGCTCGACCGACCACTTTGTGAGCCTTCCTGCCAGGTCGGGTCTCGCTAGGATTTACCGTAGTGGTTGGTTGGTCCGAACAATAATTCGGTATCCTTGGAAGTAGTGACGCAGCCTCCGAGCTGTGATGATAAGTACAAATGCTAGTTTTTCTATCATTGGGTACCTTGTTTCAGCACCCTGCAAAACTTTGCTCACGAAATATACTGGGTGTTGCTCCTTGTCGTTTTCTGTTACAAGTACTAAACTTATTGTGTTAGTTGAAACCGAAAGGAAAAGATATAACGGCTTACCTTGCTCTGGCTTTTTTAATATAGGTGGTGATCCTAGGGTATTCTTGAATTTTATGAAGGCTTCTTCACATTCTTCTGTCCAATTGAACTGGTCCGACTTCTTTAGTGTGTTGAAGAAGTGATATGATTTTTCTGCTGCTGCTGGCAAGAATCTGGAGAAATCTGCCAGCTGACCTGTAAGCTGTTGGACTTCTTTCTTGTTCCTAGGAGATTGCATGTTGATTACTGCATTGCATTTGTCGGAATTTGCTTTTATCCCTCTGTGGGTTAGCAAGAAATCGAGGAATTTTCGACCTTGTACTCCAAACGCGCACTTTTCTGAGTTCAGTCTCATGTTGTGCTTTCTGAGCTGTTCGAATATTTCATTCAAGTCTTTTTTATGTTGTTCTTCCGAGGTTGACTTCACCACCATGTCGTCTACATATATTTCGATGTTTCTGCCGATCTGATTTTTAAAGACTTTGTCCATTAACCGTTGATAGGTTGCTCCTGCATTTTTTAGCCCAAAAGGCATGATTTTGTAGCAAAAGCTTCCTTGGTCAGTGATGAATGCCGTATTTTCTTCATCTCCTGGGTGCATGAGGATTTGATTATAGCCTGAATAGGCATCCATGAAGCTGAGTATCGGGAAGCCTGATGTGTCGTCCACCAATCTGCCTATGTTAGGAAGCGGATACCCATCTTTGGGGCACGCTTTGTTTAAGTCGGTGAAATCTACACAGATGCGCCATTTTTTCGAGTTTTTCCGCACCATTACGACATTTGCTAACCATGCTGAAAATCGGATTTCCCGAATAAACCCTGCCTCTAAGAGCTTTTTGGTTTCTGCTTCTGCTGCCTTTCTTCGTTCATCGCCCAGATTCCTTTTCTTTTGTCGTATAGGTCGGGCGTTGGGGTGGACCGCCAACTTGTGGCAGATAAAGCTTGGGTCGATGCCAGGCATATCTGCCGATGTCCATGGAAAGAGGTCGGCGTTTGTTTTTAATAGTGCCATAAGATCGGTCTTCTGTCCTACGATTAATACGGACCCTACATTAGTAAATTGCTCATCTTGATTTAATATTACCTTTTCAAGATCGTCCATTGGTGTGGGGCGATGGTTGCCACTTCGGGAGTCAAGTTCGGTCAAAGTTGGTATGTTTGCCGAATTATACACCGTATGGATCCGAGGCGCCTCATTTTTTACGGATTTGACGCTGGCATTGTAGCATTGCCTGGCTTCCTTGTGGTCGGCGTATACTGTCCCCACCGCGTCATCCTGCAAAGGGAATTTTACACAAAGATGGACAGTTGAGACAATGGCTCCAAAAGCGTTTAGCGATGGACGCCCTAAGATAATGTTATAAGGGCTGGGGCAATCAACCACCAAAAATTGAATATCTAATGTTTTGTTATTTGGTGGTTCTCCGATTGTTGTTCTCAACCAAATATATCCTGATACCGATACCTTTTTCCCGGAGAACGCTACCAATTCTTCGGGTGATGGCTGTAGTGCCTTGTCGCTGAAGAGCATCTTTTTGAAGGTCGAGTAGAACAAGACGTCGGCACTGCTTCCTGGGTCGAGTAGGACCTTCTTCACTGTTAATTCTCCCATGTAGACTGAGATGACAACCGGGTCGACTAAGTTCAGACAGTTTGTTTTGAAGTCGGCCGCGCTGAAGTTGATGTGAGAGTTCGGTATTGATGCTTGCCTTTCTAGCTGGGATCCTTTCATTGTCATCATTGTTCTGTAGTTTCTTTTCTGGGCCGAGGTTGTAGTCCCTCCGCTTGCAAAATCACTTGAAATGTAGTTAATAATCCCTTTAGATGGGGGGCGGGGTTTCGACCTGTTTTTGCCTGCTTTCTCTTTCTGGTTCTCACTACCTCCTGGCTGAGATATACTTATCTAGGAGCCCTTGCCTTGCCAATCTCTCCAGCAAATCTTTTGCCATTATGCATTCATTCGTCGTATGTCCGAACTTCTGGTGGAAGGCGCAGTGTTTATTTTTGTCCACAACTTCTGGTCTTGGTATGTTCCCGCTTTGACTGGTAGTTTGATCAGTTTATTATGCAGGATCTCCTTGATTATATCCTCCCGTTTCGAGTTGAATTTTGTGTATGAATCAAACTTAGGCGCTAGTTTGAATGGCTTTCTTATGTCTCTGCCGGTGGACCTTTGCGGTCTTTCTTCTTCTTTTTTCATCGGCTTTTCGTTTCCTCAGGCCTCCCTGAGCTCTTCGATTTCAATCTGGCCCTGAGCTTTTTCATGGAATTCTTCCAGCGTTTTCGATTTTGCCACCGCAATCGCTTCCTGAAACTTCCCTGGTCGGAGGCCGCTTTTGATTGGGTGCAGTTGTACTTCAGGGTTAAGATCGGGTATTTGCATGGCTGCTTCTGTGAATCGCGTCATGTACTCTTTTAAGCTCTCTTTCTGCCCCTGCTTGATGGTGCTGAGGTAATATGAATCTCGTACATAGATCTTTGATGCTGCAAAATGGTTTACAAATAGTTTAGTGAACTCGTCAAAACCTGATATTGATCCTACGGGCAAGTTAGAAAACCATAATAAAGCAGCTCCATCCAAAAAGGTCGGAAAAGATCTACACAGGATGGGATCGGAATCGCTATTAAGGAACATCATCGATTCAAACTTCGTGACGTGGATTTTAGGGTCTCCGATCCCCTTGTAGGGCGTTAATGTCATCGGAAGTGTGAAATTTTTGGGCATTTTGAAGCTCGTTATTTCTTCCGAGAAGGGATTATTTCGCCGTCTTGTTGTTCTAACGTGAGTTTCTCCCGTTTTAACATTCGATTCTGACTGGTGTTCTTCATGTTGATCGGTGTTTTCCTTCTTGCTTTTTTGTTCGTCATTGTTCTGCATTCCGGCCAATAGTTCGGCCATCCGCTGGTTTTCTGTGAGCAGGGCAGCGTTTGCGGCTAACTGATGAGCGGATAATTTGTATGCTTTTTGGCATTGTTTTTAGTATGTTTTTGGTATGATATAGTTAGTTTTTAGTATATTTTTATTAGTTTTTAGTTAAAATTCACTTTTCTGGACTTTACTATGAGTTTGTGTGTTTTTCTGTGATTTCAGGTATTTTCTGGCTGAAATTAAGGGACCTGAGCAAAAATCTGATTCAGAGACTAAAAAGGACTGCAGATGCTGTTGGATTCTGACCTCCCTGCACTCGAAGTGGATTTTCTGGAGTTACAGAAGCCCAATTAGCGCGCTCTCAACGGCGTTGGAAAGTAGACATCCTGGGCTTTCCAGAAATATATGATAGTCCATACTTTGCCCAAGATTTGATGGCCCAAACCGGCGTTCAAAGTCACCCTCAGAATTCCCAGCGTTAAACGCCGGAACTGGCACAA
>NC_029772.3:92220455-92221417 GCF_000817695.3 Arachis duranensis | reverse complement strand
CCATTTGAGTTTGCCTGACTAAGATTTACAAGATGACCATAGCTTGCTTCATACTAACAATCTCCGTGGGATCGACCCTTACTCGCGTAAGGTTTATTACTTGGACGACCCAGTGCACTTGCTGGTTAGTTGTGTGAAGTTCCATGGTATTGAACACCAATTTCTTGGGGTTCATGACCGGGGATTATGAGAGTTGTGAAAAGTATTGTTCACAATTTCGGCACCAAGTTTTTGGCGCCGTTGCCGGAGATTGTTCAAGTTTTGAGCAAGCTTTTGGTAACATCAGTGCCAAGGATTGTTGAGTTTGGACAACTGAAGGTTCATCTTGTTGCTTAGATTAGGTATTTTTTTCGAAATTCTTGAAGAGGAATTCTAGAGTTTCATGATGATTTGTTGAAGTCTGGCTGGCTGAGAAGCCATGTCTAATTTCATTGGACCGAGGTTTCAACTTATCATCACAAGAGCTTGTTGATTTTTATCAATATTGCTCTTGGAGCAGTGATCTGCTAAGGCTTGGCTGGCCTTTGGCCATGTCTAGTGTTTTGGACCGAAGCTTTCTTTGAGAGCTTGGCTGGCTGTGAAGCCATGTCTAATTCCTGGACCGGAGTCTTAGACTAGCACTGCACTGATTCCTGGAATTCTCATTAAGAATTTTGATATCTTTTTCCATTTAATTTTCGAAAAACACAAAAAAATAAGAAAAATCATAAAATCCAAAAATTTCTTGTTTGAGTCTAGTGTCTCATCTTGAGTTTGGTGTCAATTGCATGCATTCATTCATGTGTCTTAAAGATTTTCAAGTAATTCTTGATAATTTTCGTGCTCTGATCTTTGAATTCAATTGACTTGAGTGTTTTGTGTGTCTCATATGCATTCTCATTAGTGTCAGTAGTATGCAAACTGCTAAGTTTGGTGTCTTGCATGCATTGTTAATTGATTCTAGTTGCATTTTGATTTTTTTT
>NC_029772.3:92213398-92213680 GCF_000817695.3 Arachis duranensis | reverse complement strand
CTAGGCTACTAGTTCTCTATATATAGGACCTTTTACTATTGTATTTTCATCTTTGGATCATTTGAAGAGCTTTTGATCATGTTTTTATGATTGAACTCTCATTGGGAGGCTGGCCATTCGGCCATGCCTAGACCTTGTTCTTATGTATTTTCAACGGTGGAGCTTCTACACACCATAGATTAAGGTGTGGGACTCTGCTGTACCTCGAGTATTAATGCAATTACTATTGTTCTTCTATTCAATTCAGCTTATTCTTGTTCTAAGATATTCATTCGTACCCAA
>NC_029772.3:92169646-92213214 GCF_000817695.3 Arachis duranensis | reverse complement strand
CTAGAACTGATGGCGGCATTCAAGAGAATCCGGAAGGTCTAACCTTGTCTGTGGTATTCTGAGTAGGATTCAATGACTGAATGACTGTGATGTGCTTCAAACTTCTAGCAGGCGGGGCGTTAGTGACAGACGCAAAAGAATCGATGGATTCTATTCCGGCCTGACCGAGAACCGACAGCTGAATTCCGCGTGCTGTGACAGAGCATATGCAATCGTTTTCACTGAGAGGATGGGAGGTAGCCATTGACAATGGTGAAACCCTACATAAGCTTGCCATGGAAAGGAGTAAGAAGGATTGGATGAAGACAGTAGGAAAGTAGAGAGCCGGAAGGGAAGGCATCTTGCGAAGTTGTGTAATGCCATGGTATTGAACACCAAGTTCTTGGGGTTCATGACCGGGGATTATGAGAGTTGTGAAAAGTATTGTTCACAATTTCGCGCACCACTAACAAATCGGCATTAGTGGGGTTATTTGAAGGGGTTGTCGAATGGTCCGTCATGGCTTGGTTCCTGCAAAAAGGAGAGAGCGTACAAGGCAGATATGATATTCGTCAGTAAAAAGATTAAGACGTGAGGTTGATCGCCCCACGGTGGGCGCCAATGTACGTGCAAGGTCACTCTTCTCTGAGCTATACATCAAACTCTGGGGAGATACTGTGATGATGACGTATGTCCGAAATGAGGGATGCCTTGCTTGAACACAACCCGAGCGGAGTACCTGCAAAAAGGACTCTGACGCTCAAGTTAATGAGAGATATTTTCTAAAGATGAGAACGAAGACTACTTACGAGTATATGTGTGTGTTTTCGATATATCCCTTTTACTTAGTGGCTGCCGTTCTTATAGATTTTACTATTGAGTTTGTTTACAGGTTTGTTGGAGTGAATCTCGGATTTAGCCGGGATTATTGGGTGGTTACGGTCATAGTGCGACTTCGTTGCTTATCTCTTTATGAACGTTGTAGTTGTGGCCGAGATATGGGTCGTTGGTTCCAATTTTGTAAAGTGCAGTACAATATATATATATATAAAATATAATAATATAAAAAATATATAAATTGTACTTAAATACAAACTCTTTTTCTAAAAGATTTTCACCTACAAAATAAATAAATCTACAACTTTTAAACTGAAATGATATGAATAATATATTTAGGAGAACACTAGTGGATCAACAATTTTAGAAAAAAAAATAAAGAATTAATTAATTATTAATTATAAGACAAAAATAAAAATAGACTAGCAATTATGTAATCTTTTTTAATATTTAAATAAATATAATAGACGAAAGTGTGAATATAACACACCAAGTAATAGACTAGCAATTATGCACATTCTTACTGGGAATAGAATTCACCAATAATATTATCATCAGGTTCATAGAATAGACTTTGCAGCATATATGCTCATATCATTTATTTGTTTACCAGCTGGATTGTAATGAATTTCCCTTAGTATAATTAAATTCGTCAATTCCATCCTAAATTGCAATAAAATGATTTTTTTTTTTAAAGATAAAGAGGTAGCCAGAAATATGAACTATATAGTAAGTATTATGCAGGAGCATGCTCTACCCAGCCAATACCCATGAAATCGTTTGGATGGTGCTATCATAAAGGCAGAAAATATATATAGTCATATATGTACATCAATATTAGGGTTTACTGTGTTTAAAGCAAAAATATTCAAGAGTGATATATATCCCCTTTTACATCCATATCAGTAGCCCTCGGACGTTAATTAAGGTCTAAGAATCCCAGCAAGCAATCCAAGACTAGCATTATAATGTTATAGATATATATATATATGTATGTATATATCTTAATTTCCTTTTGGTTCATCACATGAAGCTTTGGTTACTGCTCTCACCTGCACTGCTGCATTAATTAATAATATTCATTCACTACAGCAATCATCACCATATATAAACATAACTAACATGATGATTACTAGATTAGGATAAACTTGCGGTGAAAACTCAAATGCACTAAAGTTGATACTTGAAAGTCGTTCGATAATTTAACTAAATGCAACTAAAAATATATACCTCTTGCGCTTGGTTTTAGAGTTACTAGAGGAAGAGGGGTTAGTATGCCAGTTCCTTTTCCTTTGATTTATGAACCAATTATTTATCTGCTTTAATTGCAATCCAGTTTCCTGCACCAGCCTGGCCTTGTCTTCCTCCTGTAATCAGTAATTTTAAATTATAAAACACATTGATTAATTAAGTAGGGTAGAATTAATTAAAGTAGGATATTAATTAATTACAGTAGGGTAGGGCCATTTAGAATGTGATTGCCACCAAGCTTTGAGAAGGGAGGTGGTGTCACCAGGAAGCTTGCCAGCTCTTCTCTTGCGGAGAATCTCTTCACGGATGTCAACGATCTTCTCCTTGTAACCCTGTTTGAGTTCATGCTTCAGTTCATGCCTCACTCGCTCCATCAACGATCTTTCACTCTCAGTCGGCACAAGAGGACCAAAACCAAGACTATCAACACCGTCAAAGCTTCCTTCGTATAGGTTCCCCCCGCCTCCGCCGCCGCCACCGTTGCTCTCCGCTTGCTCATCTTCGTCGTCCGACATTGTTGCTCCCGTTCCTTCCCCAGGAGATACACCTGCTCCATGTTCCTACACCTTTAGGGTTCCCTCAAACTAACCAGAATACATATATACTTTCACAATACACATTTCATTTTCTTTCTTTGTTTTTTTTTTATATATATATAACAAATAGAAGAAGGTGAATTCTATATTCCCACACTAAAATCAGCTACTAAAATTATCTATCAATATATTTGTGTATAAATATATGTGTGATTTAATTTATTTTTATAGTATATTTATATTTTAGCATGTATTTTATATTAGTAGCTCATTTTAATAATTAATTTTAGTATACACATAATATATATCTACCTATAATATGTGATATGTAATTTTTATTTAATTTATTTTTTATAATACATTTTAAATGTTTAAAAATTATTTATTTTTATATTTTTTAAATTAAATATTAATATTAATTTTTTTTAATAAATTAGGCATTATTTTTTAGATATTATAATAATCACGGTAAAATAAGTTGAATAGCATAGTTGGTATATACTATATAGTACATTTTATTACTCAACAAATTTTTATCTTTTTAATATTTTTTATAATTATTTTTGTCTAATAAATTAATTTTTTTGTTATTATTAATCAATTTTTTAATAATATAAATATTGGATAAATAAGTCTCTAATAAATTTTAGTTTTAAATGATTAGATAAAAAATATAATTCTAAAACAAATTACACTCTTTTAAAATGATAAAAAAAACCAATTTGTTCTATAGATTAATTTATGAATACTTCTAAATATTTATTAGAAATTAAAATAAAATGTCTGGAGATAAAAATTAATTTTGATGCAGTTAATTTTTAGTGAAGTTGATAGCTGAAAATCATTAAATAATTTAATTAAATTTTTATCTAACGGCTCTCGATTATCAACTTCACCTAAAATTGACTACATCTTAGTTCCATCTTTAACTTTTATTAGAACTCATTTGAAACTTCTACAAAATATTAGTTGGATACTATTAACTCAAGTATAAGAAAAATAAAAAGAACAAATGTTGATAGTTTATAATTGGGATGAGTGTGATGATGCTTAAATTAAAGCTTACCGGTCAAGCTTTGTAGAGACTGCTCAAGATCCCAACAAGCCATCACTGCTTCCATGGCATGAACACGGACATGTTGCTGCAACTGTTCCTTGAACGCACATAGCAGCAGAACATAATGTGTCTACAAATAAAAGTACAATCAAACCTTAAAAAAGGATCATCGTCATCATCATGAATACAGCATTCTTCTCCAGAAGCAACCAACACAAGGAATTTAGACTGGAAAGAATTATTACTTGCTTGTTGCTTGTATTATATTATATTGCTACATGATTATTACGATCATATCATAATAATAAACCCCACAAAACCAAACCTCTACTGATGAATATTAATATAAGATTTTGATATCCACTTTTCTAACAACACTACTGAAAGAATCAAGAGCTAAAAAGGTTTGAATTTTTTTTATCAATTGCATTTATTAAAAACTCATAGCTTTATATATATACATCAATCAATGCTTTATAACACCTTTTCAGATGCTGGTTAGTAAAACCATATTAATATTAAACTATGTTAGTTGCACACTACTAACAAAATTGTATGTCTGTTTAAATACCTACTACATAATCTACTATATATTATTAGACCACATTGTGAATAATTATATTCTAGCTACTCGCCCAACAATCCACTAATCCACTTTTTGTCCACCTTTCTGAATTTGAAAATGCTTAAAGTGATCACAAACTTAATTTTGGCATGAACAAACATTGTTAATAAACGAATTCAATATTACTAGTAACATTAATTATTTTATGAAGTTGGTAGATTGAATCGGCAGTGCCATATGGTAGGGGACAAATAATGCCATAACCGGTTAATTAATTTAATTAATAGTTAGTACGTACCGAATCAGCAAGGTCCCATACCTCTCTCATTAATGTACTGCCAGAAACGTACGTACATTTGATATGAGGGAAAAAAAAAGCTTGAAAGAACTTCGTAATCATCGATCGAAAGCTTAAAGTTCAGTTTCAGTATACAGGTAATAATAATCTTGGAACTTATTCCATTATAAGAATTTAGCAAGTGAGCCATCCAATTTTCAGAGGAAAGAAAAGTGAACCATGGAAAAAGACCAACATGTCAACATTTAACAGAAAAGATTCCATATAAATTAAAGTCATAAAGTCTGCAGCATTATCGAAGGTCTAGGAATTGGAGAAGGCACCATCATATAATTAGAACCCTCAATCGTTGTCCAAAATTAAATTAAATTAGATTCATTTATTCACACCCACCTTAACAAATATCAAAATCCCCATCACCGGATAAACCTCAAGCTCAAAATAATAATAATAATAATAATAATAGATTGTGATATATCGTTCGTTAAACCCAAGAATTCATGAAAGGTAGTAGGTCTAACCGTCTAAGTTTGGTAGAAGCAAAATAATAATTAAAAAAAAAACACAAAGGGTTTGACATTTAAGAGCAAAAAGAAGTATTAGGTTTAAATTTGATAGAAAAAAAAAGAGAATGATTATTATTATTATTACTATTATTACCATGAAGTGATCGAGCTCCTTGTCATCAACGACAGGGTTTGCGAGGGCAGAGTACTTATCAACGACCCGCTGCGACTGCTGCAACTGCGCGTCGATCCGTGGAAGCTGGTCAACCGGTGTGGCGATTCTCAGGCAAGAAACATGAGCCGACAGAAGCTGGTCGTACAGCGGGTGTCCTAAGATGTCTGCTTTGTATTCCCTCAATTCATCCGACGATTCGAAACTTGTGTTCCGATCCATGCTCTTCTCCGTCGTCGTCGCTGTCTCCGGTGGTGGTGGTGGTGGTGGTTGCAGCTGGTGCAGGAAATTCTGCTGCTGTCGATGATGATGACTGCTAGGGTTGTTGAGCCACGTCGGCGGCGCAACCACCCCCGCCGCCCTCTGCTGCTGCATGTCCCTATTCTCTGCTGTTAGTTCTTGCTCCTCGGTGAAGCGCTGAAACGCTATCTCGTGCTGCATATGGTGCTCGTGGAAAGCCATTTCCGTTCAATTCTTAAGCCCTTCTTCGTCTTTTTCAAATTATTACGATAATTGCATTTGTTCTCGATTATCCTTTTAATAGTTTGCACTACTGAGATCCAAACTCGGCATGAAGTCAAAGAGGGGAAGTTTCTAGCTAGAGAATTTCTGCAGTGAAAACTAGAGAGGAGTGGTTGTTGGTGGTGGTGACGATGAAGATAGAAAAAGATGGAAGAGGTTTGGAGAAAACACTTTTTAAGGAAAAAGCATATACAGAGTGAAAGAAATAAGTAATAATAATGCATCAAATTTACTTATTATTTTTGTGCATTAAGTCCACTACTCCTTCTACTTTTTGTTATTATTATTATTTTTTGTGAAAAGCCTATATATGTTCAATGAATCTTTTGTTATCTTCTCTCCAATGATAATAGATGATAATGAGTCAATTTAGTGTTTAAAAAGGAGAAATTATTTAGTATAAGTAACACAGCTCTAAGGGTTGACACAGAGATGAATCCAACGGTGGGATTGGTGATAACGTGGTAGGGTTTGTGGTGTGAGGTGATTGGTGATTTCCTCTGATAAAGACAAAGATCCATTCATCAATGAAGTAGGAGAGGCAGCTACATGACATATGTATTATTAATTTTTATTCGTTTATACCTACAACAAATTAAAATAAATAATAGTAATCGTTTTTCTTTAAGCGAATTAAAATCCATTTGTGTCAATTCGGATACCCTACTTGTTACATAGATTAAGATATCGTGTTCAAAAAGGCTAAGAATGAAACAGCATTACGTTGACGTGTTGTTTTATCTTTAGAGGAAAGATCACGGGGAGTGCTAAATGGGTAATTATATGGGTATTAAAATAGGCGATTATAGGGGAGGCTAAGTGCATGGTAGGGATTGGGACGAGAATAGAAAATAATATTAAGGTGGAAAAGGGAAAAACAGAAACAAACCTTTGAGGTCCAGCAAGGAAGCCCCTTTGTGGTGTTGATGGCAGATATTTACTTTACTAGTTAGTGCTACTACACTACACATACATACACTACTGCTGGGAAGAAGTGACATCTTACTTTTCATATCTTGCCTCTTGCCTCTTCCCCTTCTGTGTGCCAGGCATCGTTTTCGTTTTCAATCAGACCCTTTACCGTACAATGCAACAAACTCGAGAAAATCCTATTTAGTATTTACACATCCAAAATAAATAAGTAAAATTACATTTCTTCTTAAATTTCAATATATATATACAAGGAGAAATTTTGGAGAATTAATATATATTAACCAATATTTTTATACTTAGCAAATAATTGGAACAAGGGTCTAATTTAGTTTTTATTAGTATTTTTATTCGTAATAATATTACGAGCATATAAATATTTTAAAATTATATTGGTCTTTATATTATAAATTATAGTACAAAAAATTTATAAAATTAAACTATTTTTACAGAAAGGTCGTAAGAAACGAAAATCTCCGTCAACTAAAAAGATCAGGATCTCTGTAGATAAAAAAATTAAATAATAATATTTTTAGTTATTATTTTTATATGAAAGAGTTTAATTTTTTATTAATAATTAATTTTAACATTCATTATCTAAAATTCGAAAGAATTTAACGTGTATATTTTTATATTTAATTAGGTGTTAAATCTATTGCACAAATAAAAATAGTTAATTTTTATGCTTACTATTTAAAAATAATATTTTTTTCTATATATGTTATAAAAATATAATTAGATAGTGTAAAAAAATTTATATTGATAGTTATAAAATTAATTTAAATTTATTTTCTTTTAAATAATTGAATCTTGATTCTAACTTTTAATCACATTAGTTTTTTCTCTAAATTATATGTAATAAATATTTGAAGGAAAAGAAGTGAAAATATAAATTAGAAAGATAAGTAGTAAAAAATTAAAACTAAATAAAAAATATGCGTATAATAATATTTTTTATTTGAATTATATCATATTGTTAATTTTATTTTTTTGTAGAATATAAAGGTAGAGAAAAATAGAGAATGAGAGAAAAAAAGAGAGAAAAATAAAGAAGAAGAATGAAAGATGGAGTTTGTTAATTTTGGAAGGAAAATTTTTATTTTAATTGTAATGAAAAAATATCTGGTGACACATTTTGATTTGTTAAATTAATAATATAAACTATAAATTATAAATTATATATATAGTGTGAAGGATAGAGAAAAATAGAAAAAAGAGTGAGAAGAGATGAGAGAAGAACTCTTTAATTTAAAAAAAAAATTAATTTCAATTATAACGAGAGAATGACATGTAACATATTTTAGTTATAAAATTAATAATATATAATAAATATAATAAATTCACAAAAATAAGAGAATTTTAATTTTAAAAAGAGATTTTATTTTTTAATTTTTTTTTAGAGAATATGATTTTTTTTAAAAGATCTGTCAAATAGTATTTAAATTTAATTTTGTAAACACTTTTATTTGTAATATATGAAAATTTTAAATAAACTTCCCAAAAAAATCAATCTCTATTTCTCAATTCTTTTCTTGTTTAATCTCCTTTTTCTTTCTTTCTCTTTTTTCATTTACTAATTTGTTTCGGACGTTCTATAATAAATATTTTCGAATGTTCTTTTTACTAATACTTTTATATTATTTAAATGTTAATTTGAATATTTTTTAGATTTTTTATTGTATAATAAACAAATTTTGTACGTTTTTATTCTACTTTTTTATTCTCTTTTTAGTGAAATATTAATTTGAATATTATTATGAGTTAAAAATAAAATTAAAAAATGGTTGATATTGGTTGATAAATAATTAGTTTTATGATTAGATCATAAGCAAAAATATTCATTATTTTTAATAAAGTTTTTCATATTCAATTTTTATTTTAAAAATATTTTAAACTTTTGATTTGGATCAATTATCTCTTTTATTTAGACGAGAGCAAGGTAATAATAAAAAAGTATTCGGTGATAGATATCCCCATCATTGATAATTTTTGTTTTCCTTCGATAAAAAGACACCATATGGCTATTCATTCAAATATTCTTTCATCAAATGGCAATTATATTCAAATATTTAAAAGTAGATGATATTTTGCACCACAATACATATATTTACTATTCTTCTAAGTTCTGGCTAATTGTGTAGTTATGGATTCTGGTGGTGCCGATTGAATCAATATAAAAGGATATATTAGCAGAAAGGACAAAAAATATTTTTTTATTCTTAAATTTGTTAAAAATTTTAAAAATATTTTTAAAAAATTTATTTTGTTTTAATTTTATTTTAAAAATTTGTTATTTATATTAAATATATATTTAACGGTTAATTTTTTATAAAATTTAAGACTAATTCAACAATAATTTTAAAAAATAACTTTTAACATAAATAAATTTTTAAATTTTTTAAAATTTAATTGTCAAAAATTTTAAAATAAAATTTAAGATTATTTTTAAAATTGTTGACTAATTTTAAAAATAAAAAATATTATTTATCTGTAAAAAATAAACTAAAATTTTGAATTTCTGTAAGAAAAAATTTAGGAGCCAGCAATTTTATTAAATTCTAATAATCATATAGCCAATAAAAAAAATTATTAGATAAAATCTCATACTATTAAAATTATTATCGATGGCTATTTAATGACTACAAATTACAAAAATTTCTAGACTTCTAAGAGCACCTACAATGGTGAGTTCCTCTTTCACTTTTTTCTGACACATAGGAACTCTAACCATTGGAGGAGAGAAGAAATGAGTTCCCGCACGGGTCTCAAGATGAGGGAGTCCCTCTAAATAGGGACTCAAATTAACCAATAATAATTTGCCATTTGACAAATTATTTTAAAAAAATAATAATACAAAACTATAAATTAGTGTAATCCACAATTATATATTGTGTATTATTGTTATATATGAATTTATTTAATATTAATATTTTTTAATAGTTAATTATTTTTAAATTTATAAATTTAAATAATATTATTAAAAAAATCAATTACATTAATTTTAAGTATTTTAATTAATTAATTAATTAAGTAGGACCACAACAGGGACTAAAGTTAGTTCCTTCTAATGGAGAAGAAAGAGATATTTTGAATTCTTATTTACCGTTTATAACGTAAAAACTTGATGTGGAGTTACTTTTTATGACAGTTTCCTACTGGAGATGGTCTAACACTCTTCTTTGTGGAATTGTGTTTGGAAAAAAGAAGTATTATTGGGAAAACAAAAAGGGAAAAAGTGAAGAAGGATGAGAAGTGAGAAGGGAGTGAAAACCAAAGGAAGAGTGACAGGAGGGTGTGGCAGTGAGCAGTGGGAGTGGGCACAAGGCCCACAAGAGGCGTTGGCGTTCCTCAACTTGGGCTGGCCACTACCCAACCCGAAAGCGACCTCAGCACCCATGGGTGACACGTGTCAGCCTCACCATTCATGGACCACTAACATAGTACCGTTCCCTTCCAAGATTTAGGAGTGCGGGCCTAACGTCCCCCCAAGCCCTCCTTGTGGGCCCCACACGCCATTCTTAACTTCAAACACTACAGAGGAGAGAACCAGTTCCCAAATCCCAACTCCAACTCTCTTCGATTCTGCTAAATTCTCATAATATATTAGTTAATATTCAAATATGATGCAAAATTTGTTTCTTTTTGTTTGTCTTGGTGATTAAAATACTAGTGTTGTTTTGGCATCCCTTTTGATGAAGCTGTATCTTTCAATGAATGGAGTAAGGAGGTGGAACAGGAAAAAAGTGCACTGCCGGCAGCTGAAGTGGACACAGAACAGAATTCATGCGCCATTGTTTTGTGGTCCCAAATAGATATTTGATGAAAATGAATGATGCAGTTGCAGTTTAGATTGGGATTGGAGATTTGGATCTTATTCTTGACCGGTTCGTAATTTGGGCCCAACTTTCCAGATTTACCAAGCCCACTATATGTATTTTTGGTTAAACATGTGCATCAAAACAAAACAACGGCAACTAATTTAGGTTGGTCGAGCGTTCAACTCACTCGTTCACTTAAATAAGTATTGTGTATACAGTAATTTATTGTTCAGCGACAAAATTGCTCACATCGACAACGAATCAGTCTTTAAAAAACAACTGTTCCATATAGCTTTTTAATTGATCAAGATAAATTAGCAAATGCTAATCCATTTAAAAAAAAACATTTTCTTAAAATTAACTTACTTTTAAAAAGTAAAAAATATAAAATATAAAATATCATAAACTATAAATTTTAGGGCTCTAAACTTTTTTAACCCTAAATATGTAAAGTCTAGTTTCTAAATATAAATAAAATATAAAATAAAATAAAATGAAATAAATATTATAATTTATTTAATTAACAAAAAGTGTAACACTTTTTATTAGCTTTTAAGGATGATGTAGATGGATCACACCTATTTAAAAGTTCAACTATACTATATGTATATTAAAATCATTTATCAAATTAATAATTAATATAAAATTCATATTAAAAATAAGCTACATAATATATGTATTTATACACAAGGAAAAGTATGGGAGGATTGGTGTATAATATTTTTGTTAAAGGTTTCAAGAGTTCCAACCATAACCTGTAAGGGTAAAAAAAGACAAAAGAAATAGCATAGCAGGCCCGGGAGGTTTTAATTAATTAGCCACTTCAAGAAATATAGCCAACACTAATATAGTAGTAAGTATTGAATTATTTTCCAGTAAATAATTTTTTATTTATTTTTTGTTTTACCTCTTACTTTTCTAATGCAACAAATCCGTGACCTTTGGGGCTTGTTTTTTTTTTTTCCTTCTTGATTTAATACGAGCAACAAGATTTTGAAACCTTTTATGTACATTGTCTCTGTCAGAGAGAGAGAGACAGAGAGAGAGAGAAAGATCGAGAGAGAAAGAGCAATGAAAGCTTTTACCTTCTCTTGGTGAATGTCAATGTCATGCATCATGCTTTAATTGCTTTGAGCAAAGCCAAGCAGATCACAAGGGTAACCACATGCTTTAACTCGTTCAACTCTTGTCAGCATAGATTTTGTGGTATACATTATCTTCTCTCTATTATGCATCTAAGCAGAAACAATCATAAGCTTTTAATTAGAACACAATTAATATGTACTCTAAAACATTTAAAATTATTTATATTTTAAACATTTCTAAGTACATATTAAATATGACCTATTTAAGAACTTGTAAGTAAGGGTTGGGAGAATTGTGTATGTGCGTATGCATGATGTATTTAGATACATCGAATTGTTTAATTGCTTTTAGAGAGAGTTGGGGTTAGGGGGAGAGATCTTGAAGTAATCAAGAGAACAAAAAAGCAAAATAGTGTCATAATTTCCACTGAGAAACCCAAAGAAAAATCTCTCGTCTATGAAGTAATAACGTTTTTTCCCAGGTAGCTTTTGTAGGTTCATAAATAGGAAGTATTAATTTGTTGTCTTTTATATTATATATATTCAACTTCACTTTTCTATTGGCTTGTTCTTACTTTGGTAGTTCACACTGAATAATTTAATTTTGGCTTATCGATGCAGATATATTTGCACATAGACCGCTACAAACTACAAAGCAAGGGCTTCTAAACGCTACATTTCTAGAAGGGCTACAAGCTAGATTCCTACAAATTGAGAATCTTCCTCAAAAACTACAAGTTATTATTACTACTAATTATAGAGCTTGATTAATATATTTGTGAATCATAGATGCATATATGTTTTTTTTTAATTGATTGAGTAAATAGTCAAATTAGTCCTTAAAAGATCATGCGATCTCTGTTTTAGTATTTAAAAATTTTTTTAATCAAATTCGTCCCTAAACAATTTTTAATTAATCACGTTAATTTTTCTGTTACTTCCCTCACTAACATCATTAACAAAAACTGATCTGGCATATTATCACATAAAAAAACGTCATTTTTAGGGTGAGGATATGAGATTTAAACGACGTCGTTTAAAGAAATGAAACAATGCTCGATTCAATTGCACACATATTACAAACTTATTTCACTTCACTCTAAGCCAAACTGCAATTTCTGTTTTTCTCTATCTTAACATTTCACCTTTGCAGAAGAGAAGATAAAGAACCTTCGATCCTTATTGTTTGTTGTAGTTTGTCGGATTTGTTTGTAAGTTCACGGGTGAGGTTTAGGTCTGGTTAAACACACGGTGACGATGGAATGATCATAAATAAAATTTTGGCGATTAGAGCCAAATTCCAAGTCAAGCTCATCGGTCTTGTAATCGTCAAGCAAAGCCATGTTTTTGTTAGGCTTCTCGCTTAGAAAGACATGCATCATCCGATTAAGAAGCTTCTTCCTCTATTGTAACGGGGATTCGACTTCCCTTAGGAGTAGGGTACTACAAAAGGAAGTTGATCATGGATCATCTAAAAAGAATCAAATTGATTTTTTCGCCATAGCTAATCGAGTAGCTCTCAAAGCATGTGTATGAGCTCGGAATGAGGGTCGTGATCTTGCTCTTGAGGGTAATGAAATCATCTGTGAGGCAAGCAAATAGAGTCCTGAATTAGCTGCTGCTTGTGAAGTATAGAAAGCAATCAAATTTGAATTCCCAGCAATGGATACTTTATAATCCGATGGTTACTGTTCGTTCTAAGTAATTACTTGTTGGTGGTTGTTAATTTTCTGGATCAAAAGCGTATATTGAATTTGACATATTTTTGTTTGGGTTGGTTCACCGCTTTACTTCTGCAATGTATTAATTTTAATTTTGATTATAGGTTTTTATTTTAAAAACAAATATTAAATTTGGCATATTTTCAATTGTTTTGAGTTTAATAGGAAAAATTGAGATGGAATTTGTAATATTTGTAAGGGTAAAATATATTGCTAAAGCGTGGGTATTTTGTATCTATTGAGCAAAGATGGGTTGTAATTGTATAGCGGTATCTGAAAATATATTTTGGGGACATGTCGTCTGATCGATAAGAGAATTGAATTTTGACCTTTTAATTAAAAAAATGAGAGAAAAAATAATTTATCTATAATGTTTTCCATGAGTAGAGGCTATTAATATGCTTTTGCAATAAGAAAATTGTGTATACGAATAATTTTAAAAAGCGAAATAAAAAATGAAATAGAAGAAAATATACATCCTTGAAATTTGGCAAAAGTTTTAAAAATACTTTTAAGTTTTATTTTGTTTCAATTTTGTCTCTAAAGTTTTCGATTTGATTCAAAAATATCCTCGACGACTAAATTTTCAAAAAATTTAAGATCAATCTAATAATAATGCATGAAAATTATGCTTGTTGCTTGTGTTGAGGGTTGTTCTTATGAAATTGTTGTTGAATTGATCTTAAATTTTTGAAAAATTAGCCGTGGATGGGTATATTTGATGTAAATCGAAAATTTTTGGAATAAAATAAAACTTATAAATATTTTTAAAACTTTTATCAAATTTTAAAGACAAAAAATATATTTTACCCTATTTGTAATAATTAGTTGCTAGAGCTATAAGATCCAAATTTTTTGTATGTTTTGAAATTGTAGTTAGAAGACACCACAAATTGTTGGTTATCCCTCTTTTGCTTATCAGAAACTTGCTTTTGAGATTTGGAGAACAATCCCTTGGGGCCCGAGAAATTATTATTAGATTTCTATGAGTCTCACTATTCATTCCATTACGTGATGAATTTTTTCATAATATTAATTTTGCTAGGGAACCAACTCAGTATCTGCCAACTCAATTGGGTTGACCCCAAAGCCCAAATGACTAAAAAACCATCTAACCAAATATCTAACTTTGACCCTAATTACCATGAAGAATTCAACCATGGCTCTCTTCTCTCCAGCTCTATACTATCGTCGAGCTTCTTCTCCAAAGTGGCGCATTCTGGGTCTCGTTCCCTAGTTGTCTTCTCTCCCACCACTAACCCCAATCAGCGTCGTCTAGTACTCCAGCGAAAAAGCCGCTGTCATCGCATGCAAGGAAGATATCCCCGTCGATCGTGACTCTACTTACTGTCGCCTCTACATTGAACGCTAGTCGAATATGCCATCGCGGACTCATCTTCTCCGGTAGGTGCATCAACAACGTCTACCGCCTTCGGCATTCATCACGCAGTTGTGAAAGCCAGCGTTGTCGTCAGGACACCCCTGGTTTCTATCTCTGTTGCACGCTATTGCACATGAATCACCTCATTCGACGCTGATAGGTCAGTGCATGTTAGGGTTTCATTGGAAATTGGATGTTGCTAATCTATACTAGGGTTTTAGGAAATGTGGTTGTTGTTGATTTATGTTTAATTTTGCTGAATTCACCAAGATGTTCTCCATTTTGGTAGTATATTGTTAGGGGTTTAAGTAATAGAAGATGCTTCTATTTTGTCTCTGATTTTAATTGTTGGATGTTTCTGATCATGCGAATTAGATGTCTATTTTTGTTGAGTATGCATATGATTTAATTGTAATTTATTAGATATTGCTTTTTGTTGTGAATGGATGGTTCTTACTGAATGATCACGGATGTTATTTTTATCATAAGATTGTTGTTTTTTTTAAGATTAGTTCTGATTTAACTTAATTTTGATTTATATGAAGTTCGGTGTGAATTAAATCATATGAAATTGCTGCAAAAAATTGAACAACAGAGATGATATTTATGAACGAAAATGCGAATGTTTTATTTGTGATATGTTAGTTTTTTTAAATTTGCTATAGAACTGTTCTTTTTCATTCAATGGGTGGACGCTATTAATATTTATACTATTGGTTTAATGATCCTTGTTTTGATTGATAATGCGGGAACATGTTGCACTAGGTTCTTTTTAATGTGATTTGCGAGTTTGGGATAAAAATTAGACTAGAGTTAGTCTAATTTTGCCAAATTTAAAGTTCGGTTTGAGTCTAGACACCTAAAAATTATGCAAAGAGTGGAATCCATTATAATGTATACATGTGATGATGTTACCGTTTGAGACACTTTTGATATATTTTGAGATTTTTCTTGGGTTACATTGTGGATTTTTATAATACTTTAAGAATAGAATGTATTTTATTTTGGTCATACTTTGTATCTTTCTTCTTGTAGGCAACTTGAATGTTTATGCAAAAAATTTTGTCACATATTTCTTATGTTAAACTAATAGATGTTTTTTTTATACTAAATGGATGATTCTTTGAAAAAATCATCATTTAAGAAGGGAATTAACTTTGAAGTAAACTAACCTATATTGTACTTATTAATTCAATTGTTGTGACTTATGAACATTTTTATAGTTAATATATAATAAACATATATGGCTATTCATTTATTGCATACCCCTTGACCATAATTGATTTGTTTTGCTTTTTCTTTCCAGGACTATCCTGAAGAGCCAAGCCCAATATGCAAAAATCTACCTCAGATTTTTTTTGTTAAAGAAATGAATATTTCTTTTTATACTAAATGGATGATTCTCTGAAATGAATCATCAGTTAAGATGGAAATTAACTTTGAAATAATTGAATGCATATTGTACTTATTGATTCAGCTGTTGTGACTTATAAGTATTTTTATAGTTAATATATAATAGACATAAATGACTATTCATTTGTTGCATACACCTTGACCACTTGATAATAAATTTAATTATGGAAGTAATACTTGCTCATAAGTTCATCACTAAGTAGTACTAAGTAGTATGTTGTGTATGTGGACTCATTTTTAATTTGATAAAAATTGTAACTCTAAAGTTCAAGTGTAATAACTGCAAAAAGCAAACCGTGGATAAAAAGAAAACTATTAAAACACTTTGGTTGCTTTTGAAAAAGTAAATAACTAGATATTGTTGTTGTTCTTTTTCTTATCCTTTTTTTTTAATTTTGTTAAATAAGCAACAAAATAAATACAAAAATTTTCCCCTTCTTTTGTGATACTTGTATTCACTATCAATTGAATCATCTCTGCAGCAAAGAATAAATATAAGTAACTTTTGTTAGGTAACTAATTATTTTTATAAAGATCTAAGTAGATGTTACTTCTATCAAGCATTAGGATGTTCCTTTTCCATACTAAATAGATGTTACTTTAACAGAAGCCATGTGAATGAAAACTCAAAAAAAATTATCCTACATAAGTAATTATAAATTTGTCATCATGCTAAAATACAATGAAAGGAATCATGATATTCATTCAACTTATCCATACAATTTGCAACACTGTCGATACAGGAATTCATCACGACCAAAAATAATACAAAAAAGAATCATCCATTTAGTATATAAAAAAATATCTATTTGTTTAACAAAATAAACATCTTATGTAAACTTTATATTTTCTTAGAGGGGGTGAAGCTACATCGTTTAGAAAACGGGTATATCATTACTATATAACTAGCTAAACAAAGAATAACTTTCTAGTTGCTACACTTGGATCACGTCTCTTTCGCTTCATCTAATTCATCAACTGTTTCAAATTTCTCTTCGATCAGTTCAAATTTATCAATCATTTTAAAGTAGATTTTCTGTAATCATCCATCTACAACCATAAGCAAAGACACATATGCAGCCATAAGCAAAGACATATCTATCTAAAAAACAAAGAAACAGCCATCTAATGACAATTATAAAAACAAAGAAACATCAGCAATTATATACAAAGAAACATCTACTTTTAAACATAAAAGACACAATTATTATTCAACCTAAAAGAATCTAGCTATTTGAATCTAGTAAATATTTATAAAAGCAGCCAAATGCATATGGTGTCTTTTTTGTCCAAATTTGGCCATAACTGTCTCCAAAGTAAATACAAAGTCCTCATTTTCAACCTCATCCATGACAAGTGACTAATTCATAAAGTTTAAAGGACTAAAATAAAATTTTAATCTATTTGTGTGCTGGTGGTATAGTGTTCTTTTCAATGAGGCAAAAACATTATATGCTTTATGCAGCATCTTTGAGCTTCTTGGTGATGGTGGCAAAAATATTCTCCTGGTGGAATGCTTGCAGCAATTCAATCTCAGCAACCTGTCTTGTTCCATCACTAGCATAAGTTCCTACTCCATAAGGGCTTCCACCTTTCACTTCTTTAATCTTGAACATGCAATGACAGAACAGAGTTAAGATATATATAAAAGTTTGTTTTCTTACAGTGTTGTTTCTTGTCCCCCTTCTAGCAAATAGGTACTGTAGAAGAGTCCAGTAGACTTGCCTACAAGGTTTGTGGTAATCAAAGAGGTCCAGTTTTGTCAACAAAATCGAAAAACTGGGCAGCCATCATCCTGAACCGCATGGGGAAGTCAAAGATAAGGCCATCAACTTCATTGAGCATCTCAGGTTCAATGATTGGTACATCACTCTTTGGTGATACATTCAACTTATGAAGCACTCCATTAGGTAGTGTCTCAGGTACCTACCCATATTAATATCATTTTTTTCAAATTAGAAAATTTGACTCAAATGGATATTGTGGATATATATACTGGAAATGGAAATCCATATGGTTAGAAATGATATCATATAAAGCCAAAAATATTAGTTAATTAATTAATACGTGCTTGCCATAGTTTGGCCTCAACACCTTGTACAGATTTTGCACCTCTCTTTAGTTGTCTTGCTAGTTGCTCCACATGCCTATACATCGAGCAGTAACTGTCAAAATAAAAGAAATAATGTTGTTCTTTTTTGTAAATAAAGCTGTAAAACTAAAAAAAGGAAAAAACTAATTTTATCACTCATTGTAAATTAATCTTGTATTAAAAAAGAAAGTTCCATTTCATCAATATTGTCTTATACAGTTATGGGTGAAAATATGTAAAGTATAAGATCAAAACCAACTTCACTTTCTTATACATAGTGCAGAATCAAGTTTGGCAATATAAGATAGCTGAAAAGAATATGAAAATTGCATGATCACAGATCACAAAATGACATCAACCCTTTTAATGGAAAATACTTAATTCTTGAAATTTTTATATATCAATTTTAGATGTAAAAGCATCTATTCTAATGGCAAAAGCAGTAATCTAACACAAGCAAGCACAAAAACTCTTCATCTCTAAATATATTAATTATGCTTTCAATTCAAATCAAAATATTCAGTAGTCAAATTTAAAAGAATGAATTATCCTAAACCGAATCCTGATTACTAAAAGTCTAAAACCTAATAAAGAAGGCATGAAAAACCTTAAGCAGAAAAGAAATAAACTATATAAAGAAAGAGTAACACTAAAAAGAAACTTTTAATTATCTTAAAAAGAAATATCCAACACTATAAGAGTTTAATTCTTAGAACAATATCGAGTAAGAACATCCAAAATAAACATTCATAATAAAAAAACACAAGTTAAACTAAAACTCTAAGATGGGAAGGAAAAAAACCCAGGTCGCTGGAGAGGAGACGCGGTTGATCGACCGGGGTATACGTCAAGGCAGAAGTTGCTGCGTCGTCGGTGGTTGCTGCGACGGTGGAAGAAGTCGTGATGGCAACAATGTGTAGAGGTGGCTGCAGCGCGAGAGGATAATTCCCGCGCCATTGGACGGTGGTTGTCGGTGGCGTTCCTTCCAGAGCTGTTTCTTATTTCCTTCGCGATGGAGGAGAGGCAGCTATGGGGTGTCGCCTAACAGGGCGGTTCTGGGTGTCGCGGTGGCTGTGCCAATTGGAAAGAAGTGTGGACGGCGCGGTGGGAGTGAGAGAGGGAAAAAAAGGAAGGGTTTTTGTGCGCGCGACTATAGAAATGAGAGAGAAAAGGAAGTGTAACACCCTACCATACTTAATATTATGCTTTAGTCATAAGACTGAAATAGTAAGGTATTACGACCTCTAGAAATAAATAAATAAATAAATAAATATATATATATATATATATATATAATAGAGAAAGAGATATTTAACTAGAAGCCTTGAAAAATAGGTAAAACAAAATCGCAAAACTTAAAAGCGCAACCATCAGAAAATGTGGTTACTTGCGTGAGAAGAAAACTAAAGTTCGATAACATATATGTACAGGTGATACGAGTAGAGAGCCAAGAACACAGCATAACTAGCTCCTGACTCAGCCTGCGAAGCCAAAGCTGGCCGAAGAACATATACGTACATATATATATACATAATAATAACCCCAAAGAACATGTTCAAAACCCTAGTTCTCCATAAAACCTCTAAGAGGTACATAAACAAAGTATTCTTACATACAAGAGGAGAAACTATACATATATATACATCAAAATAACAAGGAAAGATCCCAAAATAAACCACTTTGCCGCAGAACCTTCAGACGCCTATCGAGGAGCCGTTCGACCTGCATATGAAAACAACAATACAGTATGGGGTGAGAACCGGAGTTCTCAGCATGGTAAAGGTGCCACGCATATGATATATAAGGTCTTAGGAATGCCAGAGGCAATTCTAGAACGCCAATATACGGTTATAAGACTTAAAACTCTAAGCAGAAGCCATAAAAGGGGTATGTTACCTAAAGAATTCAGACCTTACATATTTTAAACCTAACATTAACTCCAAACCAGTCCACCTTTCCTCTGCTCCTCCATCACCAATTAGTTTGCACAGACAAATAAGCAAACAAGGCAAGCACAAGTAACTTACAAGTAATACAGATAACAAGTACAACAAATAGCATGTTATAATCGTGTATGCATTCCCAAATAGTTCACAAACAAGCAATTCAAACAATGTGCACATGATGTATGCCTGTCCTATGGCTATTGATATCAACTGCCATTTACATAGCCATCCCGATATGTTCTCAAGCTCAAAAGTACACCATGGGGAGGATCCTCAAGCTGACATGGGAAAAAGAACGCCCCTAAGCTCAACAATATCCATAGAACGAGTCCCAAACTGACATGGAGAGAAGAGACAGCATCCCAAATTGACATGGGAAGAACAATATCTCCCCAAGTTGAATGTTAAACATGGGAAAAATCCCAGCTGACATGGGGACAATGCCCCAAGCTCAAAATCTTCAATCATTTCTCATAATCATTGCTTTCATTCTCGATACTAATTCATATCTCATCTCATCATTCTCACTTTTACTTAATCCATTGATCATACATTTTAATGTTCTTGATTAGTTAACATTATAAATCCTCAACTTCTTACATTATTCTCTTACTTGCCTCACGCATTTCATAATGTAGGGAATCAATCATTCAAGTCTTAACATCATAATTCATTCACATATACTCTTTCTTCTTATATAATTCACCATTCTTACCTCTTACTTCATTCTCAAGTTACCTTAAACTCCCATCTTCCAATAATTACTAAGCTTACCAGTAAGATCTAAGGTTAACAGGGCAAAATTAGGGGTTTAGAGGTTCAAAACCATATTTAGATCATAAAAATACAAGTGCTGAAAAACAGAGTGTGGGCGTACGCACACATGTGCGCGTGCGCACAACCCAGAGAGGAAGCAGAATGTGGGCATGCGCCTCAACTATGCTAGAGCCACCAACAGAAGGCCTATTCTGGTGTGTGCGTGCGCACACTTTATGAATAATACCAGGTGTGCATGCGCACAGGTAAATTTTTGCTTCTGTTGGGTGCGCGCGCACAGCTGGGTGCGTGGGCTCACATCAGAAAACCTGGTTCTGCTGCAACATTCAAATTTTCAGTTGTTCGCACCAAATTTCTAGCGTCCATAACTTTCTCTACAGAATTCGGTTTTTTGTATACTTTATATCATTTTCAAGCTTTTAAAACCTTCTTTAATTTGAAACAAACCTCATCTTTATAAAAAATTTGTAGAGCAAATTATGGACTACCAAAGTTCACCAAAATTCACTTTTTACCAAAATATTCTAAATCCCACTTTTTACCAATTCACATTCGTTACCCACAAACCTGCAAATTTTTCACATAACAAGTCCTTTTTCACTAACACCAACCACTAGCACATTAATTCACACCATTCCATAAAAATCCATATATAAATTCTAACCATGGTTCTAAAAACCGGACCGGACTGGCCGGTTCAACCGGAAAAACCGGAAACCGGTCCGAGTAATGCTAATAACCGCCTGGCAAAAAACCGGCCAAAAAACCGATCGAACCGGCGGTCAACCGGCAAACCGGAAGAACCGCCCGATTTTTTGCGATTTAGTGGTTTGCAAATTCAGCTGCCAAACGACGTCGTTTTGGCATTTAAAAAAAAAAGAAGAATGCCCTTCGCCAAATGACTAACCCTAATCTGATACTCCCCCCCTTTCTTTCCCTTTCTTCCCCTTTCCCCTAACCTAATTGTTCTTCGGCGCCACCCACAGCCATCAAGGCCACCAAGGCAACCATAGCCGAGCCCGCGACCACCACCGGCCGAGCCCGCCTCCTCGTCGCCACCCACAAGCATCGACAGCAGCCGCGCGACGACCACCGGCCGAGCCCGCCTCCTTCTGAATTTGGTAAGACTCTGTTCTATCACCTATGCTTCTTGATTTTGATTTTCTGAGGTTCTGTGAGCTTGCCTGTTCTATGCTGCCTTTATGAAATTAGATTTTGATTTTCTGAAGTTCTGTGAGCTCGCCTATTATATGCCTCCTTCTTGATTTTCATGATTGATGTTTTTTATTTTGAATATGTTTTGCATTGCTGCTTCTGTTACCTGCTTCATGAAGCATGATGAATATTTTTTGCTGCTTCTGTTACCTGCTTCTGTTTTGCATTGCTGCTTCTGTTACCTGCTTCTATTTTGCATTGCTGCTTCTGTTATGATGCTTCTGTTTTGTATTGCTGCTTCTGTTACCTGCTTCTGTTTTGCATTGCTGCTTCTGTTATCTGCTTCTGGTTGCTGTTTCATTATTTTTTGAATTGCTGTTATTGATTTTGAATATGTTTTGCTGTTTTGCATTGTTGCTGAAGTTTTCTGGTCTTTGGTTTTCTGATTGTTATAGATGGAACAATCACAAAGTAACCCACAGCCACAAGATTCTTAAACTGGTTCATCCAGAGGTAAATCTGATCCAGCTTGGCAGTATTTTACAGTGAAGTATGACAAAAATAACAAGGCTCAATATACATGTATTTTTTGCTTGAATACTTACAATGGAGGGGGGATATATAGAATGAAATATCATCTTGCAAAGATCCCTGGACAAATTAAAGTTTGTAACAAAGTAACTGAAAATGTTGAACTTCAATTCAAAAGGCTTTTGGAGGAAAATAAAAAAATAAGGCAGAAAAAAGAAAATATACAGCTGATTGTTATGATGTGGAAAGTGAAACACAAGCGGAAGAAGAGGGTGAAGCGCCTAATCCTGTACAACCTCCGGCTCCTGCAACAATGGGAGACAAAGGAAAGAGAAGAGCGATTGCTGCTACTCCAATTGGAAGTTATTTTAAGGAAAGGACTACACCAGGCTCTCAACCAGCTTTGAAAAGTGTCTTGGCCAGTAAACAAGTTAAACACAAGGTTAAGTTGGGGCTTGCAAGATGGATCATTGATGCACAGATTCCATTCAATGCAATTCAATCGCCTTACTTTCAACCTGCCTTGGACGGCGTTGCTGCAATTGGACCTGGTTTCAAGGGACCGTCGTATGACGAAATGAGAGTTCATTTGCTGGCCAATCTTAAGAAGGAGTGTCAGTTGCTTGTGGAAGGTTATAGGAGCTCGTGGAAAAGGACTGGTTGTACACTGATGGCAGATGGCTGGACTGATCAAAGGCAGCGTACATTAATTAATTTTCTAGTTTATTGTCCTGCTGGTATGTCATCTGTTAAGTCTGTTGATGCTTCTGATATGATAAAAACTGCCGATACCTTGTTTAAATTGTTTGCTGAGGTTATTGAGTGGGTTGGGTCTAGTAACATTGTGCATGTGGTTACTGATAATGCTGCGAATTATGTATCTGCTGGAAAACTCATTCATGAAAAGTATCCAAACATTTTTTGGTCTCCTTGTGCTGCTCATTGCATCAATCTTATCTTGAAAGACATAGCAAGTCTTCCTCATATAGCTGACCTTGCCTCTCGTGCTTCAAAAGTGACTGTCTTTGTTTACAATCATATGATTTTCTTGTCATGGCTTAGAAAAAGAAAAGAGTGGAAAGAAATTGTTCGACCAGGAGTAACACGTTTTGCTACTGTATTCATTACTTTGAAAAGTATATATAATCATAAAGAAGACTTGCAATCATTGGTGATTGACAAATATTTCACTTCTCATAAATTATCCAAGAGTGTCAATGGGAAGATGGTTAGTTCAATTATCTTGGATAGTAAGTTTTGGGAGGATTGTTTTACTACTGTTATGCTTGTTGGTCCTCTAATTAAGTTATTGAGGCTTGTTGATGCTGATGAGAAACCTTCTCTGGGTATCGTGTATGCGGGCATGCAAAGAGCCAAACTTAATATCAAGACAATGTTTAGAAATAGGAAATCTGCATACACACCTTATACAAGTATCTTGAAAATGCAGTGGGATAAGCATTTGAAGCGTGACCTCCATGCAGCAGCATAGTTTTTGAATCCAGATTACTTCTATAGTGAGGGGTTTGTTGAGAAGGCAAATATATTAAGGTCTTTGCTTGATTTATTTGATATTGAAACTCTTTGCGATGACTCGGTTGCCGCAATGCAAGAGATACAGTTGTATCGAGATCGAAAAGGAAGTTTTGGAAGGGAAAGTGCATTGAAAGCAATTAAGAGACTTAAACCTGGTAAGTATTTATATTTCTATGTTCAATTTACTTTGAATGTTTTTTAAATATTGAATGAGAATTGATGGTTGAATTACATATTCTGGTAGGTGAATGGTGGAGGCTACATGGTGGGAGTGCTCCTAACTTGCAAAAAATGGCAGTTCGTCTTCTTCATCAAACATCTTCATCATCCGGCTGCGAGAGGAACTGGAGCCTCTTTGAACAAATCCATTCAAAGAGGAGGAACCGATTAGAGTATCAAAGGCTAAGTGACATTGTTTATGTCACTTATAATCTACGCCTTCAATCTAGAATGCATCGCAAGAAGAAGAATTATGATCCAATTGACATTCAAAGCATTGACACAGTAGATTTTTGGGTAATGCCGGATGAAGGTGATCCTGAATTTACTAATGGAGACATCGAAGGCATTGAAAATTTAATTTATACGGATAATGCTATGCCTTCATATCCTACAGGTGATTGAAATAGCAAAACTTGTCTCATTTCCTCTCAATATCTGATGTAAAGTTGTAACTTTAATTTTTTCTTGGTTTTCTATTTTATTTTATTAGATGGAGGAGATGTGGAACTTGATGTGGATTTCCCTAATGTTGCTGATTCTTCAAATACAACTTCTTTTGGTAGTACTTCTGATGATGGTGGCTTTGGATTACCTGTTTATGATGGAGATGTTGGAACACTTAATGATAATTATGATTTTTGATGAGTTGCACCTTTGATTAGTTGAAACCTTGCTAGTAATTGTATCTTTTGAATGTAGAACATTATGGGTTTGTCATTATGTACGTTTTATTTTTTGTTTACTTATAAACTTTGATGTTTGAAGTTGTTTGTGAACCTCTAATATTAAGTAATGGATAATTTATTATGTGAAATATTAAATTTTATTAAGTTAGAGATCATTGAATTTATATACTTAAGATTATTTTAAGTTTTTTAATAATTTTATTTAATATTTAATTATTATTTTAAATTTTTTAATAATTTTATTTAATATTTAATTAAACCGGTTGAACTCCGGTTAAACCCCGGTCGAACCAGTGAACCATTGAACTAGTGACCTCACCGGTTTATTGACCGGTCCGGTTCTCGCAACCTTGATTCTAACATTCACCATTCCAACCACAACTACAACTTTAAAATTTCATTAATTTACTTCTTCAATTCATTAATAACAACCCATAAATCATCATTAACCAATCAATAAGTCATAACCACAAAATCTCATTGACATATACCAACAACATCATCAATTCACCATTATTAATTCCAATAACACATTCTCATTAATTCCATTCATCTCATTGCCATTAATTCCAACACAAGTCTAATCATCAATTTATCATCAACATCACAAAGCTAACCATTTAATGTATAAAACCCTTTTCAACTTATCCTATAGTTCTCTAGTCTAAGTTTTCACAAACCCTTATATATTAAACACGCGAAACCTAAACCATACTTTGGCCGATTTCTACGTATAACCCGAGACAACTCCACAATGCAAGCTCACAAGTTCCATTTCCAAAAATTCAGCCACCAAAGTTGTTCCCAAAAGCTCCAATTCACCCGTTCAAACTTCAATCTAAAATAATTTCAATCTAATTTACACAATTCACTAAATTAGCACTAGGTACACAAAATTGGATAACGCATAAGGGTTTAGAGTCTGCTTACCTTACTCATTGATGATTGAAGTATAATCCAACAATTATCCAATGTTAGATTGCACCTAAACCACCAAAATCATCAAAATCACTCAAAACCCAAACCAATTTCGCACATAAAGGGGAAATAGAACATTGGGCACGAATTTGAGAGAGATATATCTTTTTGTTTAGATAGAATTGAAGAGGACTCCGAGAAGAACATGTGGCCGCAAACGACTCGTCAATCGGAGCTCCGGATCAAAAGTTATCTTGGTTTGAAGTTCAACCTAGGTTTATGTTTTGTGAGAGAACTTCTTCCCCCTTCATGCTGAGTTTCAGCGTGAAAATGAAAGTCAAGAAGGGAAGGGGTGCTGTTGTATTCAATTGGGCTGAGTTGGGTTGGGCCTTGGCCCAATATGGACCTGGTCCATTTGATTTGGCCCATTCGGCCTAATTTTGGACCAAATTTATTGAAATTAGTGTCAAAATTCTTACTTTAATTAGCTTTATCCTATTTTACTATAAAATTCACATTTTTAATTTCTTTTATTAAAAATTAATTTATTGACTAATTACTTGCTAATTTTACGGAGTTTGCACACTGATTAGGAGCATTATTTCTTGATGATAAGAGAGGGGTCTCTTTATCCTGTATTACTTTTATGAGGTAGTTTTGAGCTTTTGTCCGGTTTGAATAAAAAAAATGTCTTTATTATCAATGTTGTTAATACATTTATATTTTATGTTATTGTTAACTATAGTTTGGAATTGTCGGGGTTTGGGAAGACCCCTGACAATTCACACTTTAAAAGGGATATGTAAATCTCACTCTTCTGAGATTGTGTTCATAAGTAAAATAAAGAACCAATCTCGACAGGTGGAAGCAAAACTCCGGGCATGCAGCTATGAAAACTGGCATATTGTTAAGCCGTCAGGAATGGCAGAAAGACTTGCGCTAGCTTGGAAGGACAGCATCAATATTCAAATTATAAACAGCGGGAAATTCTTTGTAGCAGCTGAAGTTAAGGAGTTCGGAAACAATGGGTATGGACATTCATTGGTGTCCATTTGAGCTGTTCGGAACAAATTCGAGCCTTACAGTTTGAGGAGCTTACAACAATGAGTCAACAACTGGAACAAAAAGTAGTAATAGCGGAAGATTTTAATGCTATAATAAGTCAAGCGAAAAAGGACCAAATTTTTACTGTCAAATAAGAACATATCAAAATTAGTTCAAAATAAATAATAAATTATTAGAGAATTCTAATGCACAAAATTCTCTAATAAACAATGAATAATTTAAATCTACTAAAAAACAACTCAACACTTTTTTTTGATACTTGCAAAACATATACCTAAAATAATATTATATCAATGTTAGTATACAGTTTTACAATTATCGACCGTATTTACTATACATGACTCCTTCTTAAAAGTTATTATATACATGTGTGCAGTCGGAAGATAAATTACTGGACTTTATTTTATTTTTCTAAATTATTATAATTATGCATTATTCATTAAATACTAATTGTAATATTGTAATATAATTATAATAAATATATTTTTCTAAAATAAATTTAGAAAAAAAATAGTGATTTCATTTTAGAGAAAAAATTCATAAGGAATTAACACCTCACTTTTATTAGTTGGAGAAAAAATCCGATTTAAATTGACACTTTAATTTTATTAGTTGATAATGTATTAAATATTGATTTTATATAATTATAATAAAATATTTCTCTAAATTAGTATAATCATGCATTATTCGTTAAATGTAAATTGTAATATAATTATAATAAATATATTTTTTTAAAATAAATTTAGAAAAAAATAGTGATTTCATTTTAGAGAAAAAATAAATTTATGAGGAATTAACACCTCACTTTTATTAGTTGAAAAAAAATCCAGTTTTAGTATATTTTGTCATTATTATACATTTTTCTCTAATCATATATCCACTATTTTCTTTTCTTTGTTTTAGTATTTTAAACTTGGGTTTAACTTCTCGTAGTTGTCACTTCTCAGTCATTTTATTAGATGTAGTTGATAACTATTGAAATTCTTTGATTAATATAGGAGAAAAATATATTATTATATGATAGAATTAATATGAGTATATTTTATTATTAAATAAACAAAGTTATACATAAAAAAAACAAAGAAAATAAAATTAAAATAACAAAAGTGATAAAAAGATTATTTTTATAATTTTGTTTTGTCATTTTTATGTATAGAAGATTAGAAAATAGTAAATTTTTAACTAAATTAATTTATATTTGTTGTATTCAATTTAAATAAGTAATAAATTATCTTATTTTAATTTATTCCTTAAATTTATATATCATAAAAATTAAATCAAATAATTAATATACATAATTTTAAATTGTGTGATACTTAAATATCTATTCAAATCAATTAGTTGATATAATTAATTCATCATAATGAATTATCTTTAATGAGTTAAACAAAATAAAGCAGAAGCATGCTACATTGATTCTATCATAGTATCATTAAAGGTAAAAATTCGATTTTTATATAATAGAATAGATAGAATAGATAATATAATAGATGGCAAGAAAGAGAAAGATAAACATTTTAGATCCTAAGTTGTTTCATTTGGATGTTGCAATGTGAGTATCACATTATTTTACTTATTCTACCCTATGGACCCTTTTGTAACTTTATTTCCGTATCAATGGAATTTTACTACCTTTGAGTACTAAATTAAAATTCAAAATGAAACTAAAAAAAAAGTAAAGAGTATAAAATTATTGATTGAAAAATACTCTAAATAATAAAAAGCCAAATTAACTTTAATATTAAATTCATTAATACGATTTTAATTTTATATAATAGTTAGATAATAAATTAGTAAAAGCAAAGGGAAGAATGTCTTTAATTAGTATTTGATAAAATATTCATTTAGAATAATTAAAAAATATAAAATTATGATATTATTAAAAATAATACATTTTTATGTTAAAAAAATTATATTTAAACAAAATATTTATAAAATATAAAATTTAGAGTAACATAACTTCACGAACATTAATCATTAATCAATTATGAACTAACATAAAATTATAATATAAGTTATTTATGAAAAAATAATCAATGATTAATATCAATAAATATAAAAATCATTCAAACACTTTGATTAAAAGTATGAGTGGTTAATTATTATTCATTATTAATAATATTTTGCTCATAAAAAAATGAAAATATAATTATTCAGATTTAGATTTTAGAAAAATAAACGTATAAGTAATAAATGATCTATTTTATCATGTATATTATAAATTAATGAATTAAACTAACTGATATAATCAATTATAATTAATTAATTGGTATAAATTATAATAAATTATATGATATTAAAAAAATAAAATGAATAAAAAAATAAAAAATAGAAGAATAGAAGACTACAATAAAATAAATTGAATGTAAGTTTTTTTTTTACAAATTTTATATCACATCTGCTTCAATAATAATAAATAAAAATACATCAACTTAATATCTAAGAAAAAAGATGAGATAAAATCATAACACAATTCTAAAATAAAATTTTAAATGAAACCATAATATCATTGCACAACACAAATTAAAAGTAATTTCACACTACAATATACCACACAAATAGATAAATGACTTAAGATTAATTATGGATTTTTTATTTATTTATGCAAACATGATAACACCATGGTCTATAAATGCTTAATGGATAACATATCATATATTGCTCTAAATGATGAGCACGGGAGTTGAAGAGTGTGTGCTGATTTGTGTTCATGATAGTTGCCTTCTTGTGACGGCGCCTCATAGGAAGAAAAAGAATTGTTGTAAAAACTACCCAATGAAAGAGTAATTGGTAAATGAATGATATTTTCTTCTAGCATATATGGTCTTTTATAGCGGTAAAATAAAAATGGAATGAATAAAATTTTTTATTTTTATATTAGAAATAGAATTTGATATTTATCCTAATAAAATTAAATAATTAATTAGTTATATTTAAATAAATAAAATAAATTAAATAAAAAATTTTTAAGAATTAATCAAATCAATTAGTCAATACAAATAATTAGTATAATTAATTTTATTTGATTTATTGAATTCAAAAAATAAATTAAAAAATAATTGATTGAATTAATTAGTTGATATAATTAATTTATTATAATTGATTGGATTTAATAAATTAAAAAATAAATAGGAAAACATAGGAGACAATGATTATTTTTTTAACTAAATTAATATGTATTTATTGTATTTAATCAGTATAAGTAACAAATCATCTATGTTATTATATATCGTATTTAATCTTGCATGGCACGGATAATTATAAGTTATATTTTGATTTCTAATTATTTACGTACATTAATGATTAAAATATATAACATAAATATCGTAATTATTATAATTCTATGATATAATTATAATTAACATATTTTATCATAATTAAATATTGATTTAATATAATTATAATGAAAATACTTTCCCAAAATAATATAATCTACTATTATTCATCCACTAATTATTTGGCAATAAACTTTAATATGATTTTTTACATCTCCGCTATGGGAAATAACTACTTACTATCTTAATAAGTTAAGGCACAAACACATGATTTAATTAAGGTGATTGAAACTTTCACCAAACAGAATATGACCTCAATGAAATAAAAAAAGGGTATTGGATTTTACATTAATTAGCTATTCGAAAAAATAACATACTCATTCATTATTCATGTTTCATTATATTTTTTAAATAATATATAAAAAACATATATCCTGTATATAAAAATGTGACTATTAGTAATTTTATTAATAAACCTTTTTTTTAAACTATTACTAATTTTAATTTTAATAGAAAATATGAGGAAATAATTTTGCTTGCCATAAATAATATACTAAAACTGTTAGTATATTATCTTCTATATGGTTAATTGAATTTATCAATGATTTTTCCATGTAAATCGTTATTACTCAGTTTTTAATAACTACTTAATATATAAAATTTGAAATTGAAAATTATTATTACTAATTCAATTAATTAGTTAATTGAGTAATAATTGTCAAATTATTAAGGTGCAAAATCATTGATTTACTCAATAGATTTTTATATATTATTTATATTTCAATTACCCGTGCCATGTAATTTTTGTAAAATTAGTATGCAATTTTTTATGTCAGTTAATTCAACTAATTGATCATTTTTGTCAAATTAATATTATTTACCCAATTAATAATACTATTATTAATAATTATTTTTTGTATTGGTTTTTAAATTAATTATTAAATAATTATTTTTGTTAAGATAATTGTTTATAAATTATTTTAAATTATATTTTGTTAAGATATAATTATTTAGATTATTACTCATGGCACGGGTATAATTTCATTTTATACCAATTAATCAATTATAATTATATGATACGGGTATAATTTCAATTTTATCCACCGATTATTGGCAAATAAATTTTATTCCAATTATAAATAAAATATGTTTTTATTGGCAAATAAATTGTCTTTAGGTCAATGATTTAATATATGTGTAGGTTCATTTTTTGTCAAATATAATAAAAATACAAATAAAGAAATAAAGGATAAAAATAAACTTAATAATATCTGACACTACTTCATTTTATTAAATTATTTAAAAATACCAAATCCACAAAAAATAATCGTAATATATAAATTGAGACAATAATTTAAAATTTTATAATTATAATTGAATCAAATACTAATAGTAAAACCAATTTACCTAAACAATATTGAACATATTTTAGTCCTTAGTCACGTATAGTATAGAATCATTCTTGTAACGACAACCAACTGAAATAACATCGTAAGTTTCAATATTTAGAATTTGTGCAAAATCAGACCATCCTCTTATTAAATAAGCTTCATCATTCGCTATCCATGCAATGCGGCAAGGTATAGAATTGTCACACCGAGAAACCAAACTAACTCTTATTCCCCTCAATGGCATTGCATGCATGCAAAAGAAAGCTGGTAATTTCTGAAAAAATCAAAATATGTAAAAAAATTATTCTAATAATGAACAGCTTAAACTAAGAAAATTTAAATATATTACCAATAGTTGAAATTGCATATCTGAATTTGTCACGAATTTAGCAAAACTGAACTGAAACTGAGGAAATTCAATTTCATTATGTGCTCCACTTCGAAGATTTTCGAGCAGACGTAAAAAGCATGGAGGGGATGGAACTTGAACTTTCCCTATAAAATTTCGTGGATGCAATTCCTCAATCAAAAATAGAGCTCCTCCTAAAAAATCTAACTTTAACCACATTCCATTGGGTTAGTCATAATAGGTGAATAGATCCAACCATCCTTCAGTAAAGTAGAGACTATTGCCTCTTCTTTGAACGCTTATATCCATGTAGTTGAAACCTGAATCAGTGAAGACAACTCGATGAGGTATTTCATGGATGTGATGCATTGTAAATGATTGTGGCAAAAGACAATCGAACTGGAACATTAGACGATAAGAATAATTTAGAGTAACAACAAATAAAAAATTATCAAAAAAATAATATAATAGAATGAGTATATGAAAAATATTATAAAAAATTATAAATTGTACCTTAAAAGGATCAACTTCAATAAAAAATGAAGAATATATTCTTATTCTATGAAGTAGTAAAAAAACACTAAATATAAAATTATGAATTGACTCTCAAATTTAGATTCATGTATCACAGAAAAACACTATATATAGACTTTAGTAAAACAAAAATAAATATGTAAATTACCTATTATTAAGGTAATTTTTTAATAATGCATTAAATATTGATTTGATACAATTATAATGAATATATGTTCCTAAATTAGTATAATTATATATTAATTTCATCATATCACGGGTAACAAAGATTTTTTATTATTAGTATTACTATTACTGATATTATTATTATCATTAAAATGAATAAAAGTATTTTTAATTGATAATTGATAAGTAGTTTAATAGTGCATTAAATTTTGATTTGATACAATTATAATGAAGATATGTTTCTAAATTAGTATAATTATATATTATTCATTAAATATTAATTACAATATAATTATATTAAAGATATTTTTTATAAAATAATTTAAAAAAATTATTTGATATACGTGAATCGGGTAACAAAGATTTTTTATTATTATTATTACTATTATTGATATTATTATTATCATTAAAATTATTAAAAGTATTTTTAATTGATAATTGATAAATAGTTTAATAGTGCATTAAATATTGATTTGATATAATTATAATGAAGATATGTTGCTAAATTAGTATAATTATATATTATTCATTTAGTATTAATTATAATATAATTACAATAAAATAATTTAGAATAGAAAAAAAAATTATTCGTTTTGGAGGGAAAATAGAGGCATGAGAGATCGACACGTCACCTTTAGTAGTCGAGGAAAAACCCAGTTTTAATATATTAAGTAGATTTTTGTTTTAATTAATTTTATCTTATTTTAATATAAAATTCACATTTCTAATTTCTTTTATTAGAAATTAATTTATTGATTAATTACTTGCTAATTTTATGAAGTTTACAAGAAGAATTTCTACTTTTTACGATTTTTAATTAAGATTTATTTAATCAATTATTAATTATTCAAATTTAAATTTAAAAAATTTAGAACTAATTATTAAATAGAATTATTTAAAAAATTGGCCGATTATAATTAGTTCCATATATTTTTCCTTATAATATATGCTTGTTTGTTAATTTTGGAGTAGCTGTATTGTTGTCTCTATCTTTGGATGCAGAAGATTTTAGAATTTTAGAGATTAATTTAGTCTCAATTTAAAAATTTTAATTGGGACTATTAAATAGAACTGTCAAGTGTTACTCACATAACTGTTAACAGACCACATAATTTTTTTAACTGTGTTACTTAAAATAGATAAAAAAGCTAACTAATTAACTAAAAATATTTTTAAAACGAATTTTATTAAAAAAAATTTGAAGATCAAAATAAAAATGATGAGATCTTTCATATGCTAATTTAATTATTTACTTTTAATTGATTATTTTGAGGTTGGGAATATGATTAATTATTATGACACGTGAATAGGGCTGAAATCATAAAAGCACAAAATGGTGCAGAGCAAATTAAAGTGGAAACGGAACAGAACCAAGAATATTTTTATCAGGCCTCTCCTTTTTCTTATTTTTATGCTCATTTACGTAGAAACAAAGTTGCCGCATAAGTCATAACATTCCCCCGTCCTCATTCAAATTTTTTATTATTTATCTTTTAACTAAATCATTAATTATTTCTGCATATGCATGTATTGTATATATTTCATAAAACTGAACTGAGATGTTAGTTGAATATGCCAGCTATCCCAGTATGGCTTAAATTAAATTAAACCAGCTAGAGGTAGCCATAGCTTTAAGATTTAAAAGAAAATTTGCTGCTTTGCTGCAATGCAAAGTCTGAAGTAAATTATTCAGATTTCTAAACTTTATCGAGATGATATGAATGAAGATTTATTTACATAAGTTCACCAATTAAGTGACGTATTGTGTATCAATTTGTGCGAATTCAGTTTCGTGAGTTAAACTCCAAAGTGATCTCTGAGATTCACGGTTTGCACCAATTTAGTTCCTGACTTACCAATTGCACCATTTATGTTCCTAACTTTGTAAAAATTGTACCAAAGTCATCCCTAGCCACATCTCCGGACAAATTAATGAACGCCGGCAGTGACCTGTCACTGAGAAGCCACGCTGGCATAGATAACGGCAAGCTGAGGTGGCAATTGAAACTGTTTGATCCAATGTGGTCCTTATACCTAGTTTTAATTCCAATTTCTAGCATGGCATCGTCACCTTCGTGTGATTGTGTATATGATCATTTATGTTCAACAACTACATAGATACGCAATATCATCAATTCACTTGCTAACTCTGTATGCACTTAACATATAACACCAAACAAGGAATGAAATCTAAAATTTCAGTTCAATTTGGTGTTAAGCAAGAACATTCACCAAGTGCATAACCAAAATTCAATCTCAATCATCATAAAAACTTATAGAAAACTGCACAATATGAGTTACAATACCTAATGAAAACAAAATTTGAAGCCTATGATGATCAGACATAAGATTTAACCTTCAGGCAATTTATCGAACAGATTGTATGCAGGATTCATAAACAGCAATTTCAGTTTAATGTAAGCATCAATCAACCAAAAAATTTCAACCAACCAATACACATTCAGTCCAGAAACACAAATAATCAACTATCCTAAGTCTAACAAGATCAGTAAAAGCAGAATCAAAAGGCACTGAAATAAAAAAATAATTAGAAAAAAAAGAAACAGACACAGAGGATGGAATGGAACCTGCGTTGAGGAGTGAAAAAAGAAGATAGCGTAAGGAGCGGAGGTAGTGTCATAGCGGCACAGAGTTTCGCCGCTGCTGGTGGTTTTCACTGGAACCAGGGACGGACATAAGGGGGCGAGTGGCGGCCTCGGCCCCCCAATTTTTTTTAATAGTAATAAGTTATTGTGTATAATTTAATTTTTTTAAAAAATTATTTAGTATTTAATCTAATATAAATAAAAATTCAGTCTAATTTAAATATTAATGATTTTTAATATCTAAAAAGTAACAATATTAAAAAAAATTGAAAAAGATATTATTATTAATATTTTTTAATTAAATAAAAATTTTCAAATCTCATAAAGTGAATTTTTTTTCTTGTGGCCGTTTTTTATTCATTTGGTATTAATTCTCTCTGTTTCAACTGCTACAATTAAGAGATTCTTTTTAACTATGAATATTATGAAAAATAACTTAGAAAAAAAATAAAAGATGAATTTCTTGCTAATTGTCTTTTAATTATATTGTAAAGAAAATTACTGAAAAATTTGACATAAATTCTATTATCGGTAAATTTTATGATACGAAGAATCGACCACTTCATTAGTAAAAAGTATACACATATTTTTTTTAATATTATATGTATTATTGGCCCCCCATAATATCATTTCTAGATCCGTCCCTGACTGGAACTGAAAGGTACAGACAGAGGTGGCACCACGAATAGGGGGTGTTGTGTACAGGAGGAAAGAAATGGAGAAATAGGGAAGAAAGAAAAGGAAGAAGGGAGGAGGGAGGGGCGGTAGGGACAGATGGACTAACGGAAGGTTGGTGTGGAGGTATGTGGGCTGGTGGGTTTCAGAGAAGAAAAGGTTGGACGGGCTAAATTGGTGCAAACCGTGAATTTCAGGGACCACTTTGGGGTTTAATTCGTTGTTTATTATTCTATTGATCTAAATTTTACATAAAACCATGCAAAAATTTCTAGGTCTCTCATCTTATAAATTTCTCACGCTTTCTTATTTTCTTTGATGTGGGACTAACTTCATACACTCATTCCCTTGCATTATTAACAGTTTCCTTAGGTTTATTACGTGTCATTAGAAATGTTAATTGCTAGAAAGAACAACTTAAGTTGCAAGCATTACTCCTTGCTTTTATTATTATGATGAGGAGTAACACTAGTTAAGCAAAAGCTAATTAAGCAACATAGCTGTAGCTATTTTCATTGTCATTGCCTCGGTTTTGGAAGAGAAATTGGAAGACCTGGCACGCAAGGAACCACAGTGTTTCCATGAAATTTTGTTGTTGAAAGAGATGGATCGATATCTCTGCTGAGGACAAACACCATTCTCTGGGTTCGAGTTGTGCAATTCACAGCCACAGTTTTTATGGTATGGCCTGCGCTCAACATTCGTGTCCTTCGTTGATATGCTTCCTTCCATAAACCCCCGAAGCATCATCATTTGAGACGCTCCTCCAGTCGCCATTATTATTCTTTCTTCCTCTCAAACTTGTATTACAACCAAAATCTTTGTCAGGGAAGTTAGTTAATGTGATATATATATAGAGAGAGATGAAGAAGAAATCAAGAGGAGGGAAATTAAAATAAATTCAGATTTTGGTTTTATTCCGAGCACGTAAATTTCGAGAGAAATTAAATTTAGTGTTGAGGGTTCTAGCATATAAGTGGAAGGTTAATCATAAGGAGACATAGATCACAAGGGAGAACAATACAAGTCTCTCTAATTTTTGTCAGCGAAAACAACACTATATACAAATTATTACTAGCTAAATACCGATAAATAATAGTAAATATTTGCTGTTCATATAGCATTGTTAGTATATATGTTGCTTTGTCACTTTGTGTTGTATGTCACATTAACGCGTCTTTGCTATTTTATGTGACTAGCATTGCAACTATATATGTGGTTTTGCTTCGCATGGAATTCCCCGAAGTGAAGGTTAGTTTAACTTTAACACTGAAGGGGTGGTTTCTTCTACGTGCAAATTAGTATTCTATGAACCTTTAACGTTATTACTCTAAGATAGATCCATTCTGCAGTTGGGATACTACTATATATTATCATTCTCCATGTGTAATAATACTCATTAAAACTTTATGGCACACTCATTTTAAAATCACAATGTCAGTATAAAAAATTATAAAAATACTATTTATATATCAAAATTACTAAAATAAGTTACTAATATATATATTTATATTTGTATATAAATATATATGTAATTTAATTTATTTTTAATGTATATTTTAACTGATTATTGATTTTGGTGTACATATAACCTAGTTAAAAAAACTAATAGAGACTCATCACATTAATAGGAACAAATGTGATTTATTTTTGTCAATTTCGAATACGTAAGTAGTAAGTATAATTAAAATTTTAGAGACTATTTTAAAATATGTGATCAATCTCAAAAGATTACTTTAGGACTTACTGATGGAATATGTAGCCTCTAATAACTAGATTATGGGTATGTAACTCACAACATGATGTTATACTTGGAAAGGGTAAAAATAACTCTTGATTTCAGTTTGGTACAAAACAAGTTGCGCACAATAATGTAATAATGTTTGCTCATGTCTCTGTTTAAATTTTAAATATGGTTTTTGAAAACGATGTATGGGTGGTTCTCTTTATTGAGATATAACATATTGTAGCATTGTCATTTTGTATTAGAATCAAGCGGTAAAGTAAGTTGGCGAAGAATTACAATTTTCAGATATATCTAAATTAAATGTACAAGTCATTTAAAATGTAGGTAGAAATAAAGACCTCGTGTACATATACTCATTGATTTTATATATTACCGTAGGGAGTAATGTAATCATCACGAGCTTGAATAAGAATACAAATAAAAAAGCTAACGAGTTATAACTCAAATGACATAGTTTCTTTCTCCTTACTGAGAGATATCGGGTTAGTAAAAAAATACTTGTCCAAAGGAACTCTATATGCTTTAGGGTTTTATGCTACATAGCCATATACAAATTATATAAACAGATCTTGAATATCATTCCTAATTTCTATCAATGTCTTGTCTCTGGAAGAGAAATTGGAAGACTTGGCGCGCAAGGAACAATGATTCCATGAAATTTTCTTGTTGAAGGAGATGCATCTTTGGTGAGGGCAAGCATTGAAGCAAACACCTTTCTCCGAGTTGGAGTTGTGCAATGCACAGCCACAGTTTTTATGGTATGGCCTTCGTTCGACATCCGTGTCTTGCATCGACATGCTTCCTTCATAAACACCCCCAAACATCATTTGAGAAGCTCCAGCTGCCATTACTATTCTTCCTTCCTATCTAACTTGTATCACAAGCAATACTAATATCTCTTGTGACTGTGAAAAGAGTTAGTTAGGTGATGCTTCCATCTTTGTGTGTGTGTATATATAGATGAAGAAGAAATCAAGAGAATGAAAATGAAATGGAAAGTGGGGATAATATTCTAGTGGTTAGGCCTATGTTCTTTTTATTGTAAACATTGGCTTTTTGTTACTTTTTATTATGACCTTAGCAGGGTAGGCATAGTATTTTCCGAAGTTAGAAAAAATACTATGATATTGAGCCAGGGGCGGCATCTTCTGTGTGCCATTGAACACTTTCTAAGTCAATATAATGTGTTAATTAGCAGTAACTTGGTTAATTTCAAACCTTATGGTTGATCCTCCCCTAATCAATTCCATGTGTCCAAAAAGGGGAATGAATGACAGATCATGATCTTGATGAATTAGAAATGGGGATCTTTGAGACTGTGTTTGTATATAGGTTGAGTTATGCTAGTGTACACCAAAATCAGTCATCAAAGTTAGCCACTAGTATAAAATATATGTTGAAATATAAATATATAATAAAAATAAATTAAATCATATATGTATTTATACACAAATACATTGGTAACTAATTTTAGTGGTTGATTTTAATGTACAAATAATATTTTTATATAAATTTAAAATATTGAAATAGAATATAAAAATATAAAATTATANTTAATTTTTATTAAATAAAATATAAAAATAATATTTTTATATTTTTATTTTCAATATCATATCTTACCTTATTTTTAAAATTAAATGCACCCTTAAGTTATGCTCCATGGCTGTACATACGTGAACATGTGAAAGCATCGTAATTGAAAGAGAGAGCATGAGAAAAGGGAGAGCATCAGAATAATATCATATGAAGTTTACCTGTTCTTTTGAATTATTATTCACACCGTCAATATAAAAAATTGTTAATATAATGTTATATAATTAGATATATATAAGGATGTCCGATTTAAATTAAATTGCTGATTTAATTTAATCCAAACTAAAAACTGATTAAAACCACACTAATTTGAATTTGTTGATTAGATTCTATTTTTTGTAAATCGTTGGATGTCTGAATCAGATCAGATTTCGGATCTACTTTTCATAACCGATCCAATCCAATCCAAACTGCATAATGTGCTATAATATTATTAATTTATTATTTTATTATTATATTTACAATTATATTTATAACATGTTCAATTTGTTATACTTTTTTATATTATTTATATTCAAAATGTTATTTATTTATTTATTTTAATTAACCTATAATTTTATTTTTATTGTTATGTTATTGTTGACTTTTAAAATATTGTTAAGATTTTTTATATCATTGTTGATTATTTAAAATTTGATGTTTTGATCATCCAATCCAAAGCGCACCGCAAGTAAAATTAGTATTCGCATCGGATGAGTTTTTTACTCAAAATTGATCCAAACCGCACTGCGAACGCCCCTAAATATATGTGTAAATAGTTTTACACTCAAAGTACATTAAAATTAGATTTTGTTATATATACCTGAGAACTTTCTGAAAGAGCTTTTTTCGTTTTGTTCCTTTGTTTTATAATAATTGAAAAAGAATGAACATATAATATATGCATGCAGCATGCAAGCTAAGGGATTTAAAAAATGTTTAACTACACATAAACCAGAATTAATGCATCGAAGTTCATATATAGGTACCGTTTTCTGTCTTACTGTAAACTTCTATATATTTACTACAAAATGGTAACGGTTTCACAACCTTCTTTGTATTTCAAAGTGTCTTCTAAACTCTATCCATTTCCAAGTAAACGGACTTCACCACGTTAAACTTGTCAAATATTTTGTGCAGGTGATCTTGTGTTATTTCATGCAAGCTAAGGAATCATATGCTTGAAACTTGTTTAATCTTTTTGTGCAAATACAAGTATTCGATCGTTGGAATTACTTTCTTTTTATAGTATTTCTTAGTTCGAGAGATTAAGAATTAATCTGTTATGAATCCAAAATTTATTTAAAAGTTTGTTATTGAACAATAATAAATTACTACATAAATAAAATGACATTCGATCTTTAATATTTATTTAATTAAACTAATAAACTAACTACTAAAACCGCCTAAGTTGATTAGTCTTTGGAATTACTTATTATTATTGCAATGTGCCCTCCCTTCTCTGATTCTTTTTGACATCTGTGTTTGATTCTATTTTGATTTGGCAGCCAAGTTCTATGGCCAGCTGCCATCTGTTTATTCTGTGATCTCATCCTAAATTCTAAAATCATTATTAATAAATTTGTGTGGCCATAAAGCATGTTGGAGAAAGAATCGCCAGCAAGATATAACTATGATTTTAGTCCTAATTGTTCCTCCAATTTAATTAGGAAGTAGGAACGATCGAAGGATTTTGTTTTGTTAGTATACTCAAAAGTAGTATTTTCAAGAATAATAAAGTTATGGCAAATGTTAGTGTAATTTGGAGAAAGTATAAAATGTAATATATTTTTAAAAATAATTTATTATTAGACTCAATAAATAAATTAAAAATTAAAATTTATTTAATTAATAAAAATACAATATCATTTTATATTAGAAAATGATTTTTAAAATATAAAAAAAATTATTTGTTAGTTTCATTGTAGAAATTAATATCCTCATTCATTGTTCCAAGTTGGAAAGTGATCCAAAGCCACCATGCATGTGACATCCCATGTGGTCAATGTTCTGACAGAGTGATGATTCTTTGAAAGTTCAAACTATATATATATAATGCCAGATTGCCAGCCATTTTGAATTCTCATCAATAACTAGAATAAACTAAGTAGCTAACTCATGTCTTGTACAATAATAAACAATTGATCAAGTTTGGGAATGAGTAGGTCCATTAATTCTATTTGCATAAATAAAGTATTCATGATTAGGTTTGATGCAGTTGGCCTGAGAATACTACCAATAAATATGGAAGACTTGGATCAACCTCCTTCAATCATTCTTAATTTATAATTTTTATTTAAAATATAATTAGAATATTTTATTATTTTACTAATTTCTTTTTGTTAGAGAATGTCTTTCTAAAAAAAAATTATTTCTGAATTTTAATCACAATATAATGATGGAAATATTTGACACAGGAAAATAACTACTTAATACAGATGGCCACTAGACAATTATCAATGATTAAAAATATCATGCAAACTAATATCTACATGACACAAATTGCTGTAGATATATAGAATATAAAATTTTAACATATTATTCATTTTTCAATGTGTTCATGCTATTTATTTGTTTTTGTATGCATAATCAAACTGATAAGAATCCAGAGTATGAATTCCAACTTCCAAGCATTTTTTCTTCTTGAATCATGACTTCAAACGCATGCAGATTTGGGTGATGGTAATTGATAAAAATTCTAAAACTTGTAAACATTATTACAAATATCTTAATTCGTTCTGGGTTTATGGATGTTCCATAGCTATTCATTAACTATATGCCATGATTCTGAGCTCAAGAGAGAACTTAAAAATGAAAATAAATACACATATATACATATACTATAAAGGTTATACACAAAAGAAATTTGATTAATTAACATAATTACAACTAATAATAATAAATAAATAAATGGATCCATCTATTGTACAGAGACTATAGAGCAGGCATTATTAATTATTGCTTGGTCCTGATAACAAAAAAAATTACCTAAAAATAGTTAAAATTTGTCTTAATTAATAATTAATAAATATTAAATAAGACAAATTTTAACTATTTTTATTATTTCTCTACCATTATGAAAATCAAAATGGCCTATGTTACACACAGAGCATTGAAGGTGAAAATCTTATCAAAAACCAACTAGAAAAACCAAAACTATATATTAAGTATTAACACAGACCTCAAATAAAAGAGAAAAATAAATAAATGAATAAATAGTGATTTTATCAAACAGATTCATTTAAAAACCTTAATCAAACAGAACATTACTAGCTAATTAGTTACTTAGTTCCTATTCTTCTTCTTCCTCCTCCTTAAACAAACTGAGTCGAGGCATGTCCCCAGAAGCTGCTGCTGCAACCGAAGAAGAATGACTGGAAGAAGGAGAAGAAGAAGAAGGTGGAGTTGCCATGACCAAATTGCCTTCACTCCATGCCCTCCTCATAGGGTATGAAACTTTGTCACACCTTTGTAACATGTGGCTGCAGTGTTTTCTATTGTTGTTATTGTTATGGAGAGCACAACCACAGTTACGGTGGTAAGGCCTCCTCTGAACGCAGTTGTCATACCCTGATATGCAACCTTCATACACTGCCCTGAATACACCATCTGCTCCAGTAGCAGCCATTGATGATGGTGATGATAACAACGTGCACCTTGGCCTCCTTGTATTTCAAGTGCTTGGTTTATTAGGCCTTAAATACAAGACCTATATATATATGCCACACAATTTAAGTAGTGCAAGCCAGAATGGCAAATTAAAGTCGGAAAAATATAATTAAAGTCGGAAAAATATAAGTAGATAATGAAAATACTAAATAATGTGAACAATAAATATATGAGATATTCATTTTATTAAGTGTATAGATAGTTATTCTAATATTAAGATTTAAGTGAATAATTTAAAAATATAATATATTTTTATTTGATTGGTGATTGTTCGTATCGTAAAAAAAATTATTGATTACCTACATAACTCATTAAAGTTAGTTGTGGAACCGTGTATTGTGGGTCACTAGCCACACTTTTTGTTCTTCTTTCTTTGGTTTTTCTTCTCTCTGTGATAAGAATTAAGAATCTACTTCACAGTTAACAGTTAGCAGACATCATTAAAACTCTCCACTCTTAAACCATACGTCTTAAAAGTAACAAGTTTTTTTTTTTTTTATCTACCCTTTTTTTAGTATAAATTATAAGGGTTTAATTTTAATACATTTATATTATATGTACGTAATTTTTTAAATAATAAAATTGA